>NC_041393.1:138281769-138294565 GCF_002162155.2 Triticum dicoccoides | reverse complement strand
CGGTGCGGCAGTAGACCGGCGGTGGGGAGTGGTTTCGGGGAGGGCGGGCCGGCGTGGCGGCGTGGGCCGGCCGCGGACGGCGGGGACTGGCGGTTCGACCGATGGTGGCTGGCGTCTCAGGGGGGGTGGAGTTTGATGATAAACTGGAGGCCCTTGATTTCGTATCCAACGGCTGGAAAATCTAATGACCAGAGATGAAAAAGTCAGTTGACTGACGTGTAGTGTCACCCCGCACGTATACATGCACGCACGCATGCAGGCATGCAACACTGACACGTACACATAAAGTACACATGCACGCACGCAAGACATGCACGCGTGCAGGCGTGCAACACTGACACGTACACAGACACGCATGCTGGCGTGCAACACTGACACGTACACATGCACTCACGAACACACGCACGTACGCACCCATGCATGGAACACTGAAACGTACCCTTGCACGCACGCAACACTCACACGCCTGCATGCACACATCAGACGACGCAAGACACATGCTCAACCTATACGTGCGTGCACCCTTTGTTAAAGACATGGATTGTTACGGGTATTAATCAATCTTATCTGTGATAAGTAGAACATTGATGTTTGCAGCGGTCTTTATGAATCACAATGTATCGAACGGGATATCAACATAGTAGGCTTATCTACATGAAAAAGATAATGTCACACTCCATGAACAATCATCGGTTTATGAAATGCCCGCTTCTGACCGCCCAAAGGTTCTTCTGCTGTGCGCTGCCTGCGTTGGGTCACTGACATGCAGGCCATGCACCCAAAGAGCCTACACATCAGTGGAAGAACGGTGCGTGTCCTAGGTCAGTGTCGAGGGCACCACTCGCTGCACGCCTGGCTGAACACGCCTCCGTGCTGCATTCAAACGCATCCATGAAACCTGCCCGTGTGGAAGCCGAGAAACCCACTCTGGACACACGTCCATTCATGACTGGGCCGGCATTAAACGCAACGCCGGTTGAGCTCCTCCCGTCCGCCGTCTATTTAATCTCCTATTTAAACGAGGCCAAACGCCGGCCAAGAATCGCACACCTCTGCCGCTCCCCTATCTCCTCCACCATTTTGTCCACTCTTACAATGGCTTACGAAGAGTAGTTATTCCGCACCCAAGCCGGCTGGGTAGCCCGCCGGATACGAGCTATGCAGCTCGTTGATCCACCTCCCTCCCCTCGCCCGACAGAGCTAGTTGCCGCCCCAAGCCGGCGCGCGCTTCAGCAACTCGCCGCTCCAGGCCAGCTTGATGAGGAGCAGCGCACGGGCATCGTTGCTGCCGTCCAGGCCGCCGCCTCGTACCGCGTCTCCCATTTCTGTGGACGAGACTCCCATACCGGCGGCCGCGCCATGCAAGCAGCGACAGAAGCCGGGTGCGCGGAGAGCGACGAGTCAGTGGCCAGCGCCTCCGCGTCCGCCGCCATCATCAAGGAGAAGTAGAACACGGGAGGCCGCCGCCGCTTGGGTTCCATGAAGGCCACCATGGAGGCGACGCCGGTGTACACAACAGGTGTCTTTCCGGATTCTTTTGTTGCGAGGACCTTCGTCGACCCTGCATGGGCTCCACGGAAGAGGGGAATGTTAGGATGAACTCGAGCCGGTGCCGGCCATGGCGAAGTAGTGGCCGGTGATGAACTCAAACCGGTGCCGGCCACCATCATCTTCGGCACCAGCCAATGATATCAGTTGGGCAGTGGGGAAGCGAGCCGTCCTTTGCGCTGAAGCATATACCTTCGGGGCTCCCGGCAGTCCAGTGATCGTGCTGCCGGAAATGAGGAACACAAATCGATCGGCGGGCGACCATTTAGGCCAGGTATTATATACCTGTGCTATCCAGAACTAGCACCGCGTAGTTCATTTGAATGTAATGAAATCCGTCATGTTTGTATCAAAATCCGGTATTTTATATGATTTCCGTCGTTGTTTATATAAAATATCAGTTTGTCTACGTGTTTGTGTGAATTTCGTCCGGTTGGATGGCGTAATTTGCGGGTCGCCGGTCGGTCTGCGGGCGGCTCGGGCGGCGTTGTGGGACAAAAAAACACAGCTCGTGCGAGCTCGTCTCCAATGTGCGCGCTGGAGGATGCATGATAGCATGAGCACCCGAGCCATTCCTTGTTCATCGGTGGCAAAGGCACCGGTGGACAAAAGGATCGCCAATATTTTGGCTACCCTAGGCAAGATCCAAACAGCCCCTCCCAACAGATTCATATCCCTTGTTCGCGTGGAATTTTGCCATGTGTTGTTTTCATGGACTAGCAAGATGCCCGTGCATTGCACGGAACATGAAGATGCATTTTTTACAAACTCCCGCATACATGCAAGGGATAATTAATGTCCTCCTTTGCTAGTACCACGAGGCAAACACCATTAATATTGCATCGATTAGTGTTAGTGGCCTTGTATATCTGCAAATTGTAATTTTATAGTGGCCCCTTGTATATAAAAATGGAGGGAGAAAGATGAGAGATAAGGTGAGGAGGAGTGGGGCGTGGTGGTGACGGGTGGTCGGACTGGGCGGAGGCATGGGGATGGACGGTGCATTATGTCTAGGTTTGTATCTCTCTCACACACACTACATAGGTGGGGGACATGCACGAAGAGAAGAGGTGCACGCACGGCGCACGTACTCCCATCTCTTTCCCAACCACACCCGCGCAGGTACACGGTGGAGCTCATTTCTGTACGAAAAAGGCAGCCCACGTGGTAATTTGGCACGTGTACTGGTTGTCCACTTGGTGGAGGGAGGATCGTCTACCACAGGTGAACAAACAAATTGCGACTTGACGTGTTATGTTAAAAAAAGAGGCAAACCATGTGGGGCCTACCTTAGAGGCAAGGCTCTATACACTGGAGTACTTTTGATATGTCCCATCAACTCGCCAAACGAGGAGAAGCTTGCTTAGTACGCCGTCTCCCCCGCCCATGGGCGCAGTGGCTCGCAGGATGAGGTGAAGCTTGCTTACGAGTAGTAGTAGTAGTACTCCTACTACTATAAGCCTTATGCCCGCTCCCTCGCCCACGCGCGTGGTGGCTCGCAATACGAGGAGAAAATTTTACTCCCTCCGTCTAGGTGATTAAGTCATCTTAGGTTGTGCACCGTGACCAAGGAGGAGGAGAAAACGAGAGAACTTAATGTTCATTTGCTAATTAATAGCATTGCATGCAATGAACTAACCACTGCATGTCGTGTTTGGTAGTCTCAAGTCATTAAAAGCATGCACACCCCACATCTCTTATTGGTTGATATGTCAAGAAACAAGAAACGAGGTAGAATTTAATGCACCGCGCCTAAGTGTTTTGGGATTATTTGGTTTTCGTAAGATGACTTACACACCTAGACTGAGGGAGTACTACTCCCTCCGTTTACTCCTCGTCCCTACTACGTACCTTGGTTAGTACTCCCTCCATTTACTTATACAAGGCCACTATAAAAAAAATACATTTTGCATCTATACAAGGCCACAAATAATAATCGAGACAAAAGTTACTACTCCCTCCTTTCTAGTTTATGGCTCAATTTCAAAATCTCTCCAACCAAGGTAGACGGTGAGTGGTCGAATTAATTTCGTAGTTTGCACAAGTAATTAGTACGCTCATTTTTCTCAAGAAGTTATGTTTACCGAGGCATTAATTAGAACGAATGCATGAATGACCACTAAATTTCCATGAACTTGTACATGCATTGGTTAGTTTCCTCTTGACACTGCTTGCATCGGGTGATCTAACGCACCTCGAAATCCAACATGTAATGGTACTACTACTAGTATAGTAGAATTGAGACTTATCAAACGGAAAAACGAATGTTTTTTAGATGAGCCCTATAAACCCTAGTGGGTACGTACTCCGTAAAAACAGATTTTTCCAAAACTAAGTCGCTCCCTTTCATGAATTCTGTAGTATATATACTCCTCCGTCGACGCTCCCTTTCATGAATTCTGTACTTCCTGTCGCCGACATGTGGGACATATAGCAACCGGGTCAACGTGTCAAGCACCAAATAATAGTGCAGAACAGCAGGGGGGACGCAGCCCACTCGTACCGTCCCAGTAGTAGTAATGAGCAATGAGACGTCAAATCACAATGTCGCACCTTCCTAGACGGACGAAGCAACCATTATTTCACACTTCGGTTCGCCATCATCTCAAACCACGTAGTATTGCTTCTGCCTTAAGAGGGACACGCGCATCGCCTTGGTACATCATGACACGTGGGACCGCATGACAGGCCATGCTCCCCCGCCGATCGCTTGGTAAAATCACCTCATTTTTAGTATACTTCCTCCATATTGGTTTACTACATGGCATGCACGTCATTCTAGGTTGAGAATTTAACTGGCTATATATGTGATGAACAGCACTCTAGCCTTTTAAAAGATATATACTTTTGTATAGTAGTACTATCAATGGATTGCGCCATGGAGCAAAAATTGAAATTAAAAAAAAGGTGGTACATATAGAGAGTGCTCGTCGCCAAATTATGCATATAGTACTATTAAAAAAGCTAGTACGTGCTTAATTGCGGTGCTAAATTCTATTAAAGAAATACTAGTAGTATGTATCATACTAAAGAGTTAAAGTAAGGAGAAGAAACATAACATAGTTCTGCTGGGGCTCAGCACAACACACCCCTCAAATTCAACTAAGCACACCTGAAATTAAACTATGCAACTAATCCGGTAGACACTGCATTAGAACCACCATGAGCAACGATACTGACACCTTACTCACTCGGAGGAGTCCTCGTCCATGTCCTCGACTTCGTCCTTGTCCCTCTTCCTCTTGGCCGATACTTCTTTGCTTGAACCGCACACTTGGCTCTTGCTCTTCATCCAACCCTTGTAGATATTGAAACAAAGGTAGCCATCCATTGCAGCGTAGTGGATGTGGTCTATATCTAGTACATTCTGCTGGCATGCATGACGATGAAACGTGTAATGAGGTTTCTCCAGTTTACCGTACAAAGGATGAACCATGGCTCCTGCCAGGGTCAGCATTGAAGGCTGGCCACCGGAGGGCAGAAGCCGATACTTCTGGAGGTCGAAGGGGTTGCCTACAACGAGGCCTATCTGACCCAGGACTTCTTTGTCGTTCGTAAAGTCTACAGTAACAAATTTGACTAGGTTGCTCTCGAGGAAGTTCTTAGAATCCAGGCATTCAACGTCGGCATGGCATACGTGGTAGACCAAGCATAAGTCATGCACGCAAACCTGGATCACGGCGGGCTTCTTCCTCTCTTCGTCCTTTAGATCCTTCTCTCGTCCCAGGACTGTGGTGTACTCAACATCTAGCCCAGCGACCCACTCATCATCTGATTTTTTGAATGTGCGTCTGAAGCAAGAAAGGCATGCTTTCACCGTTGCGGAAGAACGGGTGTAGATGACGTCGAACTCATCTCCGGTGATGGTTCTAACCTTGTACTCACCGCGGATCATGGAGATTTGGGACGCCATGGATTTGGGAGGAGGGTTAGGATTAGTGGAACTGCCGTAATGTGAATGGACGGGACAACTAGGAGCGAACCGCCATAGTATTAAAGGACGTGCGGGGACGAGTAGGAGCGAACTGCCAGCGTGCGAATGGCAGGGTAGTGGATTTCCATTCTCCCATGATACGGGCTTCCGAGACCCCTTGGATCTGAGATCGAACGGTTGCATGGCGTGATTCTAGACCTATTGGTGAATATCCTATCCTGGAGGGTTATTCTGCAAATTTTCAGCAATTAGCATGCGACCGTTTGATCTCGGATCCAAGGGCTGCCAGCAGCCCGTATCATGGTCGCACCTAACACGTCCGTCGCGTCGCTCGCGCGGTCACGCCCTTGGAGATTTAACACGGTGCGTTAGGCTATCTGATGTTGTCATGTCATACATATTCATCACTTAGTCACTCATACTACAACAAGGTTGGCTATAAGTGTATTTTTTTACTCCTCTCTATCTCTTTCTTCGTACTCCCTCCGTTCCATAATATAAGAATGTTTTTGACACTAGTGTAGTGCCAAAAATGTTCTTATATTATGGGACACAGGGAGTACTAGTATTTATTGCATTTGCCAAGGAGTGACCTCATCCAATGAAATGGTGTTGCTAAGTTTGCTTCATTTAATTAGCTATAGACTCAAAATTGTCTTTTCACCTAGGTACATGCGCTTAGCACCATTTCTTCCTTGGGTCACCAAACTTGCCACATCAGACTTTATGCCGATGTGGCAAGCTTAGCACCTGTAGGAGCAAGTAAGTACTATAATAATGGGCTATAAGCCCGCTTTACATGGCATTTTTGCATGTGTGGTGGAAAGCGGCAAGGAAAAAGTGGAGAAGTGGGCTCTCATGCAAGAGCCAGCCTCAACTACATGGTGGAGCATTGGGAGAGGCACCTGTATGGAGGTGGTCAGGAATCGGGAGACTCACGCCGGTCGTAGCGCCGCAGTTAAAATGAATATGGCAAGTCAAATCACGGGGCCCCACCTGTCCAGCAGTAACTCGCTGTCAAATCACACAACCCTACGTTTGCAGCAGCCTACTCCCTTGTCTTCTCGCATCTCTGTCGAACCGACTAGGTGGATCTGCCCCGCCTACCGCGCAGGAAAAGCCCTGCCCTCGAATTTTAAATACAACTACATCCGCTTAAGAATCCAATGATATAGTAGTACTTTTTGTGACATAGTAACTCATATTTAGTTAGTCAAATGGATAACCTAGAACTACGTGCATGCCCTATAAACCAAGACGCCTAAAAATAAAAAACCAAGATGGAGAGGGTAGTTCAGCATGTATCTTTTTAGATCAATATAGTCAGGATTCACCAAGAAGCAAAACCAAGTGGTAGGCTGCTCCTGTCGTGTTGGCATAGCAACTCAAGTAGGGTCAGTCCGCACACGAAATGGCGACACACTTAACAGGACCCCTTTGGCCGACATGTGGCTCATCCACCGTCTTGTTCCACGTGCGATGCACCAAATTACAGTTCGGAGCAACGGTTGGAACTGGAGGTTCCCCGGTCGTAGCACCGAAGCAGTAGAAAATGAGCGACGAGGGGTCAAATCACAAAGCCCCACCTTTCCCACATTAAGCTGGATGGACGAAGCAACCATCATTTCACTCTAGGGCGCAAGAGCATAAAGAAAAGAGAAAACAATGATGCGTGCGACAGCTACCTAGGCACCCTAGGGTAGGGGTCTCCACTACATATCCTTTTTTTGAAAGCGCCTCCACTACAAATCGGCTTCTCCCTCGTCCTCTTGAAGAAAACCGATGATGAGTGTGGCGGTAGGGTTTGTAGGAGTACTACGACGTGCGGGGCCACGTCGTAGTAAACGGGTTCGAGTCAACCCATGTGTGGGCCGTTTGGTTTTACGGGAACGAGGCAACATTTTGGGTTCGGGGACAAGTGGAGATATAGTACGTACAAAAAATTGTGGACGTAGGTTCGAACGAAAGGCAATGATGCATTGGACGCATGAGATTTTGAAATGAAATTATGAATAAATACACACTATATCATGTAAAGCTTTGAGTCATATATGCATGATGTAGATGTTCGTTTAGTTCTTATAGTTCATCTAATTCAAAATCAATTAGTTTTATAAAAATGTTAAGATTCATGGGGTTGTGTACTGTAAAGCATAAAGTAAAAAACAAATAATGGCAATTCATTTAGAAAAAAAACAATTATGATACAGAAGATTCTAGAACAAAGGAGAAGTGCTTGTGTTTTGAGGTTTGTGCATTATGCTTAAGTTCAACCATGGAGTCTTCTAAATTGTACATGTGGCAGATCTGGTGGAATTTTATGATATCCAATGGCCAGTAGTGCTCGGATTCGCCATCTCAGCACTGTCGGATTAGCATCATCCAGCGACCATCTTTCAAAGTTTTTGGCACACTATATAGTTCTTGTGCCATAGTTGCATGTTTTGGAAAAAAGCTACTAGTGGGTTGTACTATCTATTTAGGAATAGAAGATCTATACATGGAAGTTGTAGGGAAAGAGATGACATGGAGCATCTCAATTCCTATGAGTAGGGATTGGAAAAGAGATGTCATTTGGTTCACATCATAGGAACTTTTCTATTGAATCTAGAGATGACATGTCTCTCAATTCCTATGAGGAGGGATTAGAAAAGATATGTAATTTGGTTCAGATCATAGGAAGTTTTCTATTGAATATACGCTAATGTTTATTTTCTTTTGAAATTAAGGGAGTACAGGAATCCATTCATTTGAACCAAGTGGCTCTAAAGCTATAGAAATGATATCATGTTTATTTCCTTTGAAATGTGGAGTATATGAATCTATTCCTATGAACCAATTGGCTCTAAAGGAAAAAATCCTATAAAAATCATATCATATAGAGTTCCTATGATATTCCTCGACACAAAAGGATGGTTGAAATTGATGCGGGTGATACGATGGTCTTATTTTGTAGACTCCTCCCCCATCTTTATAGTTACCTCTCGAAGATGAATGAAATGATATATACATGGTATTCTACATGTGCAATTTGGTACACAAAAACTCGGTAAAAGTTTGCGAGGTTCAAATTTTCAATAAGGCTATATGCACTGTATTTCAGAATGGAGGGAGCATATGGCAGTTGCTAACACTCACATGGAAGATTTGTGTGTAGGAGGAGTGTCTGTTCTGTTAAATGACATAGCAAAACTGACACTGTCGGATGCCGATCTAACGGTTCTTACGGCGTTCGTCAGGAAAAGGCTTGTGGCGAATGTTTGTCGGATAATGATTTACGGACACATGCATTGCATTGATACGTGCCCCCTCCCTCTCACGCACACGCACCCTCATGAGTCATGACTCTCCCGAGTCCTCTCGCAGACTCGCACATTGCACCCACCGTCTATCTGCAGGTAGACGTCACGCACATATGTGCTCTTCACACCCTACCCTCACAACTTCTAAAAACAAAAGACATCGCGCACATGTTATTTTAGCTCACATGTCACACACTTATACTATTACTCTTGCGGCAAACATTCTTTGGGCATAGTATATTGTACTCTCACAAAGAGAAGCGGTGCACGCACGCACTAGTTCTCTCGCACCCACTCACTGGTACACGTAGGAGCACATTTTTTTGAAGCTGGTACAACAAAATCACTCCACTATATATATAAGCAGGAGCCTTAGCGCTTGCTTTACTAGGGTTCCTCTCGTTCACTCTCTCATGCTCTCTAGATCTAAGCAAGACATAGGTGGCCACACTCTCTCGCAGCTCACGGCTGGTCACAAATCCGGCCGGACAACCTCGACCGGGGCAGGGGTGTAGGTTCATCGTTCACGCTGTCGTCGGCAGCGAGGAAGGAGACCAAGGGCTGCCCGCGCATCCCGATCGGCGGCCGTGCCGTTCTCTCCGAGAGAGCGCCGGTTCGGGAGTGCCTCCGACCCCTTCTTCCTCCCTGTGGTATTGAGGCCAAGATGCGGCCTCCCGACGCCGTCTTTGCCACATGCCGACGACCCTTAGGTATATATTCCTTCGAAACCTGCCTTGCTCTACTGCCCCAGCTCCCTTTGTGTGGATCTTTTTCTACTTCCGTCCGCTGTTCCAAAGCCACCTAGACTTTTACTATTATTAGAGGTAAAGCTAGTTCCTACAGTCGACTCTAAGAGTTGGTTCAAACAGGGAAGAAAGTGGGAAAGCTGTAGCATGAATCTAGGACTTGGTTCTAAGAGGAAACGGGGGAAAGTAGTAGATACTGGCTACCCAACCTGTCTCTTGGTTGAGAAGACGAAGAAAGCATGGTGGATGGTGAAGGGTGGGGGGAAGTGGACCTATCTCTTGGTTGAAAAAGGAAAGAAAGTGACGGGTGTTGGGGGATAACGCAAATGAGAATGAGCAGGACTAAATTTCCTGTGCTCACATAGGAAAATGTCACCGAGGAGATAAAAAATGGGACAAATGCAGACATGCTGCTTGAGTGTTTGCCGCTCTCGGCAGCCACATCCGCCTCACCACTTTATGCCCCTGCTGTCCCTACGCCCATATCGCTACCGTTAATGTAAAATCACATGAAGCATTAAGCAATGCCACCTAATGTCACTATAAGTAATGGTCTAGTGCCGTAGACGGATTGAAGCAATGCCACCACCATTTTATGAACTGCTTCCGTCTTGCTTTATTTCCCATGAATTGTGTTTTTGCAGTTACACTTAACTCTCACACCGCTAACATTGCTTCATCCCAGTGGAACTGCACAAATTTAATTGCAAATTTACTGACCATGTGCTACTCTCATGACAGTAATACTAATGCTATTGTTCTGCATGTTAATCTAGTGGCATTGTTGATGTGATGTGATGCTACTTACTTAAGGACTCTTCATACTGTCTATCTAGTTCCAATTATGACACAATAGATGCTGCTGTTAATCATACGCCACTGCAAATATCTATCAGTGTTTAAATAACCGTATTTCGTATTTGCGCAAACAGGGATGTCTGTCTCCATATCGTTTCGGGATGTCTGTCTCCGTATCGTTTCTATCCACGCAATCAAAAGCACACACCTCAATTTTAGTACAACTGCGCAAAATGAGATGGCTATCCCTCGTTGCCGTCGTGTAACCTCCCGTCTTCAAGGTATCCCTACATTGTTAGTAACTAAGGTAGAATGACCAACACAATCTAAAAGAAGCTGATTTGTACGTTTTACTTCCTGATTGCAGTGCAGGGACGAGCGAAAACAACTGCATCCTAGTCCGAAATGCACTTCTACCAGTTCATCCATGGGCCGAGGACTAGCTGGCACAGCTGCACGGTGGATTTTTTGGATAGGTGCGCGGACAAGAGGCATTGTGGTCTGCTTATTTTTGCAAATAACGGTGCTTAAATTTAGTGGAATGCACAAGCATTTCAACTGGTCAGTACACTGCATGGTTCAGTTCAGCATTCCAGCTGAGACCACAATTATAATTGGTTATTCTGGAATAAGAGAACCTAACCCTGGATGCTGGCAACAAGAAAAAACCAGAGTGAACTCCAGGAAATTTAAGCCTGCCGGGAGGCCCTTTGCTCAGAGAAGCCTTGCTTGTTTTTTCCTGATTTGTAAACCTTCTCACAACTTTGCCTTTTGCTGTGAACTAGTATATGTTTGTTATGTTCTATGAATCATTGAGATGTATAAAATTGCTTAACATATGCTTTTCAAGTTTTTTATGAAGACGAGTTTAATGTGAGTGTTCCACATGAGCGCTGGACTAGCGTGTGAACGTGTGGAATTTATTACATTGCGGCCTCAATTAACTGCATGAACCACTGTAACAAGATACATAGTTGCTTATATGTCAGACATCAGATTGTTGATTCTTAGCTGGTCGATAGCCTAGTGTTGAAGCGAGATGAGCCAATATGCCGTGTTTTGCACAACTGCTTACAAGTGGGGTAGCACCAACAGTGTTTACAAGTACTTATGTATACGTAGGTGCACAGTTCTCGAACGAGTGCTCTATTTCATCAAAACACACACTGCTCGTATGATAAACTGTGACAACTTATGTCTTACCATGCCATATTCATGAAAAAACTAGTGAGGACGCATCTTTTTCGGCAACAATTACGATGGTTCTCACATGATTCACGGGCACACAAAAGTAGCAGCAGTTCCCATAGACAGATTCAAACAGAGTACTAGCCCCAGAGGGGTCGATAATAGGCAAGGTTCGGGTATTTAGACACAATTCAAACTACTATTAAACACTAGCTGGGGCAACTATTTCATGCCTCGATCTAATTTGGGCTGGACACAAGACGGACCTTGCCATGAACATCATCGAGGACGTCCCACAGCAGCTCAATCCTGTGAACCTTCATGAAGACAACCTTGTGGCCTTGCCCCTGATAAACTTGTTTGTGGAGGCATGCCACGTCATCTTCCTGCGTAAGCTTGACAAGAACAGTATGCCTCACAAACGAAGGAGTAGCTTTGAACTTCTTGTGCTTCAGTACACCCTGGACAACACGCCTGACAACAGTGAGGCTGGAATACAACTCTTCATTGGTATAACCACAAATGGCTTCTAGGATCCAACAGCCTAAGAACTCTGTTTTCCCAGTGCGTATATCCAGGTCATCCGCCTCATAGAGAGTGACATGTACAACCACACAATCCTTGTCTGCATCAGGGTTCTAATTGAAACAGAAACAAATTCTGAATTACTTTTCAGTATAAGAAACACAAGTTATTTAAACCACTATGTATAGCATGGCATCGAAGCTAATAAAATTTTGCGTTATTAATCACCACATACTTAGATGAAAAACCACAATCGAGATCGGCAAAGAAGAAAATCACCTTGGGTAGCTCAGCAGGGGGGGACACATCCTCGAAGGGGGAAAACTGCTCCTGCAGTGCCACGGGGGCTGTAACCTCAAACGGGGCGTTGACCATCTCAGTAGTGGCCGTGACCGAACCTGGGGTCGGCTCGGTGGCTGCCTTCATCTTCTTGGAGCTCTCTCTCTCATGGGGATCAACCTCCCGCGTCTGCTCCAATATCGGCAGATCTTTGCCTGGTTCTCCTTGGTCCATCATGAAACTGACGAATACTAGGAGACCACTGAAAGGAAAACACAATTGCAATGACAATAAAAAAAAAAGAGAGTGAGGGTCGGTTACTGCTTTGCAAAAGTTCTTTTCTTTCTCTGAACGAAAGTATACCAACATCAGGGATCCGCTTACCTTCCCTTCGCTGGGAGAGAAGAACAGTGGCAGATGCGAGTGTTGCCTTTCTTGAAGACGGTGAGGGAGAAGGGGATTCAGCGAAGAGTGAA
>NC_041393.1:138219914-138281328 GCF_002162155.2 Triticum dicoccoides | reverse complement strand
GGGGTGACTCTCCGCTTGCATACTGCCTTCTAATTCGGTGGATGGCATTTGGGCCCGCACGCTGCATGGCCCGCATGTCGGTGAACAAAAGTATAACGGCATTCAGTAGAGGGAGACGTTTGAATGACCTAGGAGGGGCCATAAGCGGTAGAGTGTCTCCACTCTACTAGTAGTAATTGTTTTTCTGGGTAGCTATAGAGTGTCTTCACTGTACTAGTAGTAATTGTTTCTCTGGGCCAAAGACAAAACAGCCCATCCACACTAGTAAATAGTAAAATCAATTCAAAAGCCCTATATTTATTGAATGAGAGGCGCTACCCACACCCAGCACACCGCCCCCCAAAAAACCTAGGTGCTCTTCTTCCTCCTCGCTCCCACCCACCTCACGTCAGCTCGCTCCACTCGTACCCCCAAATTCCTCACCTCACACCTACAGAAAACCCCAGCTCCCCTTCTTCCTCACTACTACAGAAAAAACCTCAGCTCCCCTTCTTCTTCACTCGCACTACAACTAGGCTCGTCATTCGTTACTCTGCTCAAATCCGTGAGCGCGACGCGACGCCCTCGAGGAAAATGGAGTTGGCTGACCCCAGCATCAAGAAGATGAGGCTCCCGCCAGCGGCGACTCCTGTTGTAGACCCCGCATCCGGCAGCGCGGGGAGAAACGGTGAACCCGCCCCCACTGGATCCCAGGAACCCGTAGAATCTCGGGTGGACCGCATCAGCGATCTCCCGGACGCCGTCCTTGGGGAGATCATCTCGCTTCTCCCCACCAAGGATTGCTGCCGCACCCAAGTCCTCTCAATTCGGTGGCGCCCTCTATGGCGCGCCGTGCCCCTTAATCTCGACTGTCGTCTGCTATCTCTCTTCAATGATTTTGAAATCCCCAGAGCCATCATCTCCTCCCACCAGGGCTCCGTTCAAAGCCTCTGCATCCCGTCATGCTACCTGAGCAAGCATACCATGCCCTGCACGGTGGACGCCTGGCTGAAATCCCCTGAATTCGCAGAACTACAGCTGCTTGAGTTCTACTATTCCCCTAGAAATCACATAGCACACACCGAACGCCATGAACTTGTGCCCTCAGCACTGATGTCCATCTCGCGGTTTTACTCCTCTCTCCACACCGCCACCTTTGCGCTGTGCTATCTACCAGACAATCTGGTACTAAACCTTCGACTCCCATTTCTCAAGAAACTTTCACTTGTGCGGGTTCATATATCGGAGGCCTCATTGCACAGCATCATCCTCTCCAGTTGCCCTACCCTGGAGTGCTTGGTGCTTGTTTTCACAGTTAGAATCGGTTGTCTCCAAATAAAGTTGCCTAACCTTGTAAGAATTGGAATTTCTTTTGACGGAAGGCAGCTCATCACCCAAGATGCCCCTTCACTTCAAAGATGTTCCTTCCCTTTTCAACTCGGCTGTGACTGTCATATTTTGTTTGAAATAAGGCATGGCTTGCCATTCGTTTAATTTAGAGTGAAATATTGTAACAAATCCCAACCAAGGGACATAACATCACTCTCGCCGGCTGCTTGAGCTCATTGTGCATTACAGAAGCCAAGTGATTAGCCCCCACCAGCACCCACAAACTTATTTCGAACTAGCACATCAAATGGGCTGTAAATTTTCATAGGAAAGGCTGCATGACTGTGACAGATTTGGATTTTGACATTTGGGAGCCGCGAGGAAATAGCCGTTGGATTGACATCCAACATCTGCCGTGTATCTTCTATATCCTGTCTTCTTCCTCCAGCCGCCCAAACCGAACCACCCCGTCGGCTCTGCCTGCTCCCGCATTCCATGGCTGGCTGCGTATCCGCCGCCCTACCGTACGTACCCTCCATCGTTGGCCAATCCCTCCATCTATTCCCCCACACGTCCTATTATTCTCCGGCGATGTCAGCCCCAACATGCACCCGCACCTGAACCAGTCAACCCTCGTACTCCCCTCTGCCTGTGACTGGACCGGCGCATCTTCCATGGCTCCTATTCGTTCCGTCCGATGCCTTGCCATCGTCCTCCGCCTTGCGGCCTTGGTTCGCTCGCTGTTGGGGATATAACTATTTGTGTAAGCCGCCCAGGAGGGGTCGGGTTACGCAAAGGAGGACTCACAAGAAAGAAGCCCAAGACCCAGCATGAAGATGGCGGTTCAATGGAGGGCCTAAAGCCCACCGACGACTGGAGGCCCATTGTAGTAAACCGCCACAATGGCATGACTTGTATTGCAAGGTAGATTTAACTGGTCACCGAGCCGGACACTATTTATAAGCCGGTCGGGACTCTGTAAGCCGCAGGGCGCCAACCCGTGTATATAAGGGGGCGAGCTGCTGGTGGCTAAGGGTAAGAAACAACTCATCGAGAACCGGGCATAGCGTATCTCGCTCCCTGGTCATCAAAACATCAAGCAATACCAAACCAACTAGACGTAGGCCTTAACTTCATCGTAAGGGGCCGAACTAGTATAAACCTCCCGTGTCTCTTGTCCCAATTAACCCCTTCAAGCTTCCTAGTTGCGATGGCTCCACGATTAAGTCCTTTCACTAGGACAACTGATGTGACAATTCCATGACAGTTGGCGCCCATCGTGGGGCCAGCGCACGGTGGATTTGAGTTATTGAAGGGCAACTTCGAAGGGCTCAAGGGGTACGCGGTAGGCCGGATGACCAAGAGTCGTCGCGGCAAGATCGACATCGATGACGAAGGCTGGGGCTCCGACGCCGACTCAATTGAGTACGGGTACCGGGTCCCCTTCGGCGGAATCCACGTCTTCATCGGCCGGATTGGTGAGCCGGGCCATGAGCCGGACAACTGCACCGACCTCGTCAAGACGGCTCAGCGTGCGAAATCCGCCCGAGTTCAACCCGGCGTGAAGCGTGTTTTTGTGGGCTGCATCCATGCAGAAGAACTTCCTGAAGGATCTGAAGGTGGTGGTGAGACGGTCGTTCTCTCTGACAGTGATTCGTCCGCCGGTTCAACAGATTTGATGTATCAAGTGCAAGATGGCGTGCTTGGGGGCTGTTCCGATGGCTCTAGTATTCTGGACCCCTGTGAGTCGCCAAATTGGGCAGGAGTCTTCATGGCTGGGACTCAGGCCGGCCAAAATTCTACAGCCGCTGCAGCAATTACGTCCGGGATAGGAGCAGCCGGGGTAGGAGGCCCTATGTGCCCGCTGGCTCAAGTGTTGATAGATCTCATGGATAATCTTATGGCCCTGTTAAGCGCCATGGTTATTCCTGCTAATAAAGATGAGCATGATGCAGAGGTGGCGCGGGTGCGTGAATAAATAGCTCGGGCCAAGGAGACCTTAGCGGCTGAGGATACCAGGTTAGCCACGGAACGGGCGGCTTTGGATGCATGGGCGCGGCAGCTCCAGTCAGAGGCTTTCCAACTTACGATGAGCCTGAACGCATCTAATGAGGTGATGAGAAGGAGGCACTAGAAAACTCAATCCCGTTTGCGTCCGAGTTACGACCGTCGGGTTCTTTTTGCTACACCCGGAGCCGGCCCAAGTAACCCGCCAGATGCAAATCAGTTTATGACAACCGGAACAGGAGGACCGGCTCAGCCTCGGGAGATGGTAACTCATGGAAACATGGCGCCACCTCGTTATGTGCCGATACCGCCGGGTCACTTTTGCAACCCCATGGAGAACTTAATCGCAACATCAGCGTGTCTAGCGGCTCTCCCAGTGGACGGTGATGATCGAACCGCGGTGGAGACCCGGAGGATCAGGGAACTTGTCTAGACGGCCTTGGCTCAGCAAGAGACTTATTCTTATAGTTGGGACAGGATTCACTCAACCCCTCCGCCGTGGTGAGCACCACCTCGTCAGAACCGGAGTCCGAGTTACAACAGGAACATGGAGTCAGAAGCTTTGTTAAGCAATGCTCAGCGACGGAACCAGCCCGGTGGCTATAACCCGGTGCAAGATCGGGTATGTCAGGAGAACGAGCGGTCAGCTCAGCTGGCGGCTCAACAGACAGCTCATCAAGATTACCCGGAGTATCCGATGGCTTCCGTTGAGACGGGAGTGGCCACTAGAACCGGCGGCGTTCCTTGTTTGGTGCCGGCTCTGCATAATGTACGTCTTCCGAAGGACTTCAAGGGACCTCGAAAGGTGCCTAATTACACGGCCGACTTACAGCCTGGAGCGTGGATTGAGAGCTATCAGATGGCCATGGAGCTGTTGGAGGTCAGCGATGCAGGAATGGCTAAGTATTTTACAATGATGTTAGATGGAACGGCCCGGTCCTGGTTAAAGGGCCTGCCTCCCAATTCCATTGATTCGTGGGCAGAGCTGAAAGCCCACTTCATCCAGAACTTCAAGGACACTTGCAAGTAGTCCATGTCGATCGTGGATTTGACAAATTGTAAGCAGGAGGAGGGTGAGTCCACGACTCACTGGGTGTGCCGGGTTAAGGAGATAATACATTCATCTGACAAGATGGATGCTGGCTCTGCAGTCCTTATGTTGGAAAAGAATTGTCGCTTTGAGCCGCTAAGACAGAAGCTGGGGCATCTTAAGCGTGATTGCAATGATATGGGTATGCTGATGGCCACTTTAGTTAAATACGCCAATTCTGATAGTACCAAGGACCCTGCGTCTGATGAGGAAAAGACAGGGGAGGGAAAGAAGAACGGCAAGGGAAAAGGACAGCAGCATAACTCGACGAATCAAGGGGGTAACAAACGTAAGGTCGAGGGTAGCCCGGAGTTTGTAGCCAATGCTAATGCACAGAGGCGTAAGGGTAAGCCGCCCCGATATGGAGGGTCAGGCCCATCTCTTGAGCAACTACTCAATGAGCCATGCCCGAAACACGGCACCCGGGAACGGCCCGCCACCCACTTATGGAAAGATTGTGCGATCATGAAGGCTTTTTAAGAGTTCTAACACATTTGGTGGCAATCATGGGTTGGGCGGCGGCTCAGGAGCTGGCGGATTTCATGGCCCGGGTGGTGGTTCAAGTTCCGGCTTTCAGGGACCTCAGGGCAGTCATAATCAACAACAATTTGGTCAAGGGGAACAACAGCAGCAGCAATCGGGTTATCAAATCCATCTGAAGCAGCTGAATAGTGGGCAGTATCATGTGTTTACCACTAGCTTGTGCAAACGTGACCAGAAGGTTCATAAGAGGGCTGTAAATTCTATTGAGCCAACGGTTCCTCGTTATTTGAGGTGGTCAGAACAGCCCATTGTGTGGAGCGGGGAAGATCACCCCATCCGGGTTGATAATCCGGGTCAGTTAGCCTTGGTAGTAGTACCTCAGGTTGGTGGCTATAAATTTACTAAGGTACTCATGGATGGAGGTAGCATCATCAATATCCTCTATTATGAGACCTTCCAACGCATGGGGTTAACTGATAAGAATTTGAAGATGCCCAACACCGTTTTTCATGGAGTGGTCCCTGGCAAGTTGGCATACCCAGTTGGCAAGATTGAACTGGAAGTGGCTTTTGGAGATGACTATGACTCCAGAGCTGAAAAATTAACCTTTGAGGTGGTAAAAATTAGGAGTCCATATCACGCTCTATTTGGACGTCCAAGTTCATGGCGCGGCCATGTATGTTTACCTGCAGCTTAAGATGCCGGGACACAAAGGTACTATCACCGTGCGTGGAAGTTGGAAGGTAGCCCTGGAGTGTGAGGAGGGCGACGCGGATTATGCTGAGTCTGTTTGTGCAGCAGAGGAACTGAAGTTTTATCAAAACAATGTTGACCCGGCAGACATGACCTCTCTAAAAAAACCAACCACCGAGCATGACCCGACGATGAAGTTTAAGTCAGCTACTGAAACCAAGCTTGTGGATTTCAATCCGGGTGATTCATACAAACAGTTCAGCATCAGTACCAATTTGGATCCTAAATAGGAAAACATGCTCGTCGAGTTCATCCGTGAGAACCGGGACATCTTTGCATGGAAACCTTCTAACATGCCAGGTGTACCGAGAGAACTCGCTGAGCACACTCTTAATATTGATCCAAAGTATAAGCTGGTCAGGCAGTTTCTTCGACGATTCAACGAAGAGAGGCGGCAAGCTATTGGAGAGGAAGTCGCCCGGCTCTTAGCTGTTGGGTTTATCATTGAAGTTTTTCACCCAGAGTGGTTGGCTAACCCGGTGCTCGTGCTCAAGAAGAACGGCACCTGGCGGATGTGTGTGGATTACACGGACTTAAATAAGGCTTGTCCGGCTGATCCCTTTGCTCTTCCCCATATTGATCAAATCATTGATGCTACGGTGGGTTGTGAGCGTTTAAGCTTTTTGGATGCTTATTCAGGTTATCATCAGATCAAAATGGTAGTTAAGGACCAGGAGAAGACGACTTTCATCACTCCGTTTGGAGCCTTCTATTCTATGTCTATGCCGTTTGGGCTCAAGAGTGCTCAGGCTACTTATTAGAGATGTGTACAAAATTGTCTCCATGATCAAATTGGGCGCAATGTTCATGCTTATGTGGATGATATCGTGGTGAAGTCCAGGGAGAAGGAAACCTTGATATCTAACCTAAGGGAGACCTTTGATAATCTCCGGGTTTATAATGCTTAACCCGGGAAAGTGTGTATTTTGTGTACCTGCAGGCAAGCTCTTGGGTTTCTTGGTTTGAAACAGGGGCATTGAGGCTAATCCGGAGAAGATCAAGGCAATTACCTCCCTGGCTAAACCAGCGTGCATCAATGATGTTCAGCGACTGGCGGGTCGTGTTGCTGCTTTAAGCCGGTTCATAAGCCGGTTAGGTGAGAAGGCCCTGCCGCTGTATCAAATGGTGAAGAAAACATACACCTTTGTCTGGAGTGATGCTGCTAACACTGCCTTTGAAGATTTAAAGAGAAAGTTGTCTGAGCCGCCGGTCCTTGCGGCTCCCATTGATAGAGAGCCGCTGCTGTTATATGTGGCTGCTAACTCACGAGCCGTCAGTGTTGCCATCGTGGTGGAGCATAAGGAGGCAGACAAGGAGCATACGGTTCAACGGCCGGTTTACTACATCAACAAGGTGCTCATTGAGTCTAAACAAAGACATCCGCATTGGCAGAAACTTGTTTATGGCGTGTTCATGGAAAACTGGAAGCTGAAGCAATACTTCCAAAGTCATCCTATAACGGTGGTAAGTTCCGCCCCGTTGGGAGACATCATCCATAATAGGGAGGCTACAGGACAAATCGCCAAGTGGGCTATTGAGCTTGGGCCTTATGGTTTGAACTACATGCCACGTACTGCCATTAAGTCTCAAGCCTTGGTGGACTTTATCAACGATTGGACAGAGTTGCAGGCACCTGAGGAGAAGGCTCGGGGGTTGGAGTTGTTTTAACCTCTCCTCGAGGTGACAAATTTCCTTATGTTCTCCGGCTTATGTTCCCCTGTACTAACAATGCAGCTGAGTACGAGGCCTTGCTCCATGGTCTCCGGATGGCCAAAGAGATGAATTTGAGCCAGGTAAGATGCTTGGGCGACTCAGATCTCATGGCTCAATAGGTGTCAGGCAAGTGGGACTCTAAGGATCCCCTTATGGCGGCTTACCATCGTGAAGTAGATGCTGTGGCTCGGCACTTCAAAGGGTATCAAGTGGAGCACGTTGATCGAAGGAAGAATGAGGCGGCTGATGCGTTAAGCTGGTTGGGATCTCAACGTAAGTCGGTGCCGCCTAACACCTTTCTTGACATTTTGCATAACCCTTCTGTCAAGATACCTACAGAGGAAGAACTGGTAGTGCCGGACCCGGAGGCACAGTTGGTGGCTGCGCTTCACGTCATCCCGGATTGGACCTTGCCATACTTGGCTTATATGAACTGGGGAGAGTTGCCTGAGGATGAGACTTTGGCAAGACAAATCATCAGCCGGTCCAAATCCATGACAATTGTTAATGGCGAGTTACATCACCTCACTGTCACAGGGGCATTCCAGCGTTGTGTGTCGCCTACGAAGGGTCAAGAGATACTTCGAGAGATCCATGAAGGAGATTGTGGTCATCATGCCGGCTCAAAATCTCTTGTGGCCAAGGCTTTCCGTCATGGTTTTTATTGGCGAACGGCCCATGCTGATGCAGAGGATCTTGTCAGCAAATGTGACGGATGTTGAAAATTCTCACGACGAGCTCATTTGCCGGCTCAAGAGTTGAGGATGATTCCAATTACTTGGATAATTGTAGTCTGGGGGCTTGACATGGTGGGACCTTTGAAGAGATCTAAGGATAAAAAGACACACCTCCTGGTGGCAGTGGATAAATTCACAAAGTGGGTTGAGGCAGAGCCGGCCAGTCACTATGATGCAGCCACAGTGGTTCAGTTCATCAAAAAGGTGATCTTTCGTTTTGGTTTTCCACACAGCATCATAACTGATAATGGCACTAATCTCTCCATGGGTGCCATTGAAGAGTTCTGTCAATGAGAACATATACGGCTTGACGTTTTGGCCGTTGCTCATCCTCAATCCAATGGTCAAGCAGAAAGAGCTAATCAGGAGATCCTGAGGGGTATCAAACCACGGCTCTTGGTCCCCTTATAGCGGACTCCGGGTTGTTGGGTGGAGGAGTTACCTTCTGCGCCACCCTCTTGCGTTGTCAACGTCGTCAAGAACCAAGAGGAACAAGGAGATGACTGCACGTGGAGAGGATGACAGAAGGGATCCACCAGCGTCATGGCAGTACGCAAGCAAGTGCCTCTATATTACAAGCCCAAAAATATGGTTCCTCCTAATGGTTGGACATCTAGGGCTCACGCCATTGTCAACGTAGTCAATAAACGAGAGAATTACACTATGAGCGGCTGACACCAGGGACCCAGCAGATCGCGCAGTTTTTTTTGAGGAACAAGCAGTTGTTATTTATACTAGTTTTGGCGACGGATCAGGGTAACAATGGGGCTGTGCGGTGGCCGTGGCCCATCTAGCCAGGGTTTTATTTATGTTTACCACATCATGAGCCCAGTTGTGTTTATTTCTTTCTGAAAATGGCTAGCCCAGTTCTATTTTTTAAAAGAAATACCCAAACAAGGCCTACTTGCTTTATCGGCCCTGCTGGGCTGCAAATCTTTCAAGACGAGGAGAGTTTCATTCGGTTTGCCCAGAAATGGGCTATACATTTTAAAAACACATCAAACTGGGAGTTAGTTTCATTTTTCATTACAAGATTTTAAATTCCATTGATTTTTATGCATGGACAATTATTTGGATTTTATATTTATATAAGTTATTTTTCAAAATAGTTTGAATGTGAATCGATATTTCTGGATAAAAAACAGTTGACCGCACCAAAATATGCAAAATTTCGTATACTTTTTAACCGTGGCCACAATATGGGGTGTAATGCTAACAAAAAGAAGATGGGCTCCAAAAAAATTCTTAAGAATTAGCAAATGGGCTGTACATTATTAGAAATAATGGCAGATGGGTTGTCTGCTGTTTTCCACAGATTTGAGGCTGACTTCTGCGCCTACTACAGGTTGACGCGTATGCTTTCATAAAAAAAGGTTGACGCACACGCAACACCCTGTCAACTTAGTCAACACACGAGAGCAGTGATTGTGGGATGTCCATCCAACGGCTGTCGTGCTTCTTCAATCTTTGCTCTTCATGCTCCAGCCGCTCAAACAGGCGCCGACGGGACTACCTGCTCCCTCCTCCCCGCGGCCGGCTGTGCTGCCGCGCAGGCCTCACCGCCCCACCGTACTCCCATCACTGGCCTAGCCATCCCTCTACTGACCCACACCTTTTGTTATTCTCCGGCGACGGCGGACGAACCAGTAAACCCTCGTACAGTCATACTCATCTCCGCGTGGGCATCCACTGCCGCGTCTTCCCCGGCTCTGCGTTGTCCCCTTCCTAGGCCTCGCCATCATCCACCGCCGTGGTGCTCTCGGCGCGGCATGGTCAATGTGGTCAACGACCACTCCCATCGGAAGAGTACTGTACGTGGAGAGGCTGACAGCTGGGTCCACGGCGGCCGCAAGGAAGTGCCTCCTTATGACGCACAAAATAATTATTCCTCCACCTGACAGCGAGGACCCACTAGACGGGCCACCCTATTTCTCGAAAAAACGTTTCCCCCTGACTGCTAGGACCTACCAGCTACACCTTCGCACGCAAGGAAGTGCGTCCGGGCAAAAAAAAAACGATTCTCCCCCTGACTGCTGGGACCCACCAACTACACCTTTACACGCAAGGAAGCGGGTCCGGGCAAAAAAAACCAAAATGATTCGCCCCCTGACTACGGGGACCCACTAGCTACATCTTCGCACACAAGGAATTGCTTGACGGTTGGGACCCACCTGGTCGAAGCATACGTAGCGTTGTCATTCTGGTCGCGAACGTGTACGTAAATACTGGTGGATGTAGAGGCGCGCACGTGTCGTAGTAGAGGCGCGCATGTGTCGTAGTAGAGGCACACACGTAGCATGTACAGGTACGTACAACGGCCAGGGTGCAAGAAAGAAAATACGGC
The DNA here is from genome assembly GCF_002162155.2 of Triticum dicoccoides. NCBI lineage: Eukaryota > Viridiplantae > Streptophyta > Magnoliopsida > Poales > Poaceae > Triticum > Triticum dicoccoides. Next base: position 138,270,893 of record NC_041393.1, on the reverse strand, counting down.
CACATTTGTGTACATACGGGCGGGGTCTTGAACGCCTACTTGCGCATACGTACGGCCAGGGCTCGTGTACATGGCTGGGTCGGAACGAAGAAACAACATCGTCATTGTGTTCATGGGGAGCCAACCGGCTGGGTCGGAACCGAATGCGTCGTCGTGTTCATCGGAAGGGCTTGGACGGAACAGGCGACGGAAACAAGGTCTGGTGTACCGCAGAACGGAGGAAACGGCCTTGTGTTCAACTGACCACGTTCGAAATGGGATCCTATTCATCGGGAGTAGTATGGCGTACCGCAAAACGGAGGAAAGGGACCTCCTATGGTCGAAACGGGTGTCCTGTTGATCGGGAGGGGTGTGGCGTACCGCAAAACGGACGAAACAAACTTGTGTTGGAGCGCTAGGTCGAAACGGGGGTCCTGTTCATCGGGAGGGGTGTGGCGTACCGCAAAACGGGACTCCACGGGATACTATTCATCTCCACCGTCGACCTCCTCCAGCGTGCACGAGCTACTGTTTATGCACCGTCGACCTCCTCCAGCCTCCACCTGCGACGTTCATCCACGGGCTCCTGTTCATCCAGCCTCCACCGCGCGCTACTCCACCGGCTACTATTCAACCACCCCTCTCCACGGGCTCCTGTTCAACCACCCCTCCACGGGCTACTGTTCGTCCACCCCTCCACCGTCTATTGTTCATCCAGCCCTCCACGGGGTCGTCCTATTCATCCAGCCCTCCACGGGGTCCTGTTCATCCAGCCCCAACCGGCTCGATCGATCGGGGTCCTGTTCATCCAGAGGCAACGCCATGGGTCCTGTTCATCCACTCCCACCGCTCACTGTTCATCCAAACCACCCCGCAACGCTCACTGTTCATCCAGAGAGGCATCATTGATCGGCTTCAGTTAGCAGCAGTAGCGAAGGAATTGCTCGATCGGGTTCAGTTAACAGCCATCGATCGATCGCTCGGATTCAGTAACGCGTAGCCTGAAGTGCAATCGCTCGGGTTCAGTTAGAGACCAATGCCTCGCTCGGTTTCAGATAGAGCCAATGCCTCGCACACACGCACGTACGTGTAGGAGAGAAACGCGCATCGCTCGGCCCCCGACCACCCACCGTAACCGGGAACTCCCCAAAATTTTTCTCGCCCTCGCTTCTACCATGGTTTTTTCCGTCATGGACGGACCAAAGAATGTCATGCAGCTGCGTCTCCGGCCCGCCCAGGATGAAAAGCCCATTTTCTGTCATGATTTTTTGTCATAGAAGTAGGAGCCCACCACATCTATGATGATACCGGCTTTTGTCACAATTATCGTCATAGAAGTGTCATATATATGACAGAAAAAAATTTCATTCGGCCCAAAATGTCACAGATGTGTCTTTTTTTGTAGTTATTCGAATGTACATCCCACATAGGTTTATGTATAGGCTCATGTGTGATAGGTGTAACTATCACACATGCTCTGCCTTGGTTAACTGTTTGCTTTTATCAACTACATCACACACGATTTGATGAAGAAAACTGTGTTGCATTGGCCTATCCATCATAAGCGCTTTTACTACTAGAACCGTTTGCAAAGTTCCATGACCCATTTAGCAGGCTTATTAGTTTACAATTAATAATTCCAGTATTACACAAATTCACATTTCATATCGAACAGCTGTTTGCCAATTTCATATCAGGCACATAGATATATTTTAACATCACAATACGATAGCTACCTGAAAACAACACAGTATAACATATAGCTAGTTCAACTTAATAAGAACAATATTAGAACAATATATTCACTTCCCTATTCGAGATCATCCAGGCTCGTCTTATATTTGCACCTCTGCTTTCAGTTCAATAAGAACCTGCTTTGCACTGGCCAACTGGGAAAGTGCCTCCTCCTTCGCCAACACCACCATAGCAAAATCCGATTTAAAAATTCTGAGCTGATTCTCCACCTTCATCTTTTTATCCCTCATCTTCAAATATTCTTCAGCGTTGACAACACTTTCTCTAAGCCTACCTCTGTTCTCTTCCTCATACATGCTCCAGAGCTTTGCTAGGCACATCTTCAAAGACCGTGGCCACTCTTGATCAACCCACTCCAAGTAAGAACACTTCCGTTCATCCTATAATAGTTAAAACTAGATCAGCAACAATTCTCGGGGAAATGGGTTTATAGCAACACAGAAAATCACCAATACTTATTTTGAAAAACTGAAGAAACAAGTTAATTATGACATATCTTCTCAAAAAGATCAATGTGCAAATGAATTAATTGCTACTAAGACAAGAACCAAATTCTGAAACATCAGAAACTATAATTAACTACAACAACGCTACAAGTTCTTACTCATGTACGATAAATAACAAATCGAACATTTTAAGAGGAAGGTAAATATAAATACAACAACATAGCGACAATGTTTGGATGACAGCAAATTGATACTAATGGGTGTGTGAATGCACAAATTTAGTAACATAGAACTAATAGCACTAAGGCCGTCCACTATGTATGACAAAACCGGTGTAAAGACAACTGTTGCTACATCTCGCACCGGTGCCCTGCACTGGCGATCCGATGTAGCGGAAAAAAATCAGGGGCCCAAACTTCGGAGCACCTAGTTGCTCTGATGCCCCGTTCCTTCATGCCATAAATATTTAGTATTTTACTGCTTGGCTGCCCGGATGTGTGGACAAGTTGGTTGCACAAACTGCTGAAGCGGTGCCAAATAATTTTCTAATGGCACCGCTAATGAGATGGCAACATTTTTAGATACTAGGTACAAACTGTGACACTGTCTTAGGATGTGTTTGGTTGAAGGTGTGGTATGAACTGGTTGGGACCGTGATAGTGTCTGAATCACATCTAACAAATGATTTGTAACAACGAAGGAGGGTCTAACTTTCTATGCACATGCCAGGAACTTCATCCCACTGTCCACAGATTCAAACGCAACTAGCTTCATGCATGGAGATTGATGTTGACAACGAGCAGACAGATCTTCAGCCAACCCGCTCCATTCGTTGCAACTTATGGTCCTAGGGAACTACAAGAGGAAGAAATGACTCAAATTGACCACCGGGTAACAATACTTCATTCCAAGTCATAGCCCTAGAGAGAGAAGAGAGGCATACCCAGGTGGTGAAGGAGTTGTCTTCATCGGAGGAACCGCTAGAGAGGTCTTTGAAGAAGACCATGGCAATCCCGACGATAGGATGTGAGACGGCGAGAGCGAGGAAGCAGCCATAGATTAGGAAGGAAGGAAGGAAGGAAGGAGGAAACGGGTTAAATGTGACTTGTGGTCGGGGAGAAACGGGGGTGGGGAAGGGGGTAGATATTTCGGCGGTAGGCCAAAAATTTCAAAATGTGGAGGGAAACTTTGTGCGCGGTGCCACCGGCCACCGTTCACTTTGAATGATAGTGTGCATCGCAAACGATTCTTCTGCTTTATGCGCATGGGATGAGTTTGATAATTCAAATTTTGGTGGAAATTTCCCCGGGTACGTCATTGCATAATTTAACATCACTTGCTAATTTGGGCACACAAAAGAGCGTACAGCACACAGAGCACACTTACTGAATCGAGCAATTTTAGTAATTAAACAGAGCCAGCTTACCTAAACATTGCTCCAACAAAAGACCAGCATTAAAACAAAGCCTAAGTATGCATAATTTTAACAAATCCGCCGCCACGCCAGCCTATGCATCGCCGGTGTGAGATGAGACATCGATGACTTGTCCTGGCGACATGCCGCTGTTGGTGGACTCCACGCCCCCCTCTGAAGTCGACCGCATCCTCGTTCTCGTCCTCGTCCTCGGCGCCACCCTCAAGGTTGTAGTACTCTAGTAGTGGTTGCACCATAGCTTACGTTGGTACTCCACCGCCGATTCCTCGACAAACAGACTCTTCTCTATCTCGACTCGGGCCACGCGCAACTCCTCCTCCCGGTGCTCCTCGATCACCGCCACCTCTTACATCTCCAGCTCCCGCTCGGCGATCTCATGAGGAAGCAGGTGCTCCATAGACACCACCGCCTTTTCAGACGTGGGTTGCATCCTAGATTTCAAGGTGGCCTAGAATATCTTGGCATGGATGGCCTTGACCCGAGCTAGGGTGACATCGGCGGCACATACGGCAGCTCGAGCGCTCTCGGCATTTGCAGCAGCCGTCGTAGCAGCAGCTGTAGCTGTCTCGGCTGCTGCAGCTTCCCTGTTGGCTCCCACAGATGCCCTCTCGGCAGAAGCGGCTGCGCTCAATGCGGATGCGGCGGCACTCTCGGCGTAGGCGGCCACGCTCAGGGAGGACGCGGCCATTGTACGGCCTTCATGAAGCGTTTCCATGGCGTCATCTTTGCAATAAGGGGGTGCAGGAATGGGGATCAGGATTCGTGGATTCGGGGGTTGCTGGCACTGGAGCAGACGAGCCGATAAAGCTTAAGGAGGAAGGCTTAAATAGACCCAAAATTTTTCATCACAAACGGTTCCTACAAAACAACTGTGTGTGATGTTGTAGATATTTTCTACTAGGTGTGAAAGATGAATTTGGAGTAAAGTGGCAATGGATGGTGTTTTAAATGTACGAGAAAATTTGTAGTACTAATACAACTGTCATGTCAAATTTTGGAAAAATTCAGGGGTCATTTGACCTTTTAAGACATTGAAGTGATTTTCTAGCCATTTAATGACCCTAATTGAAATTTGAACTACATGTACATGCAATAGCTAACCATAATGGTTTGAAAATTCATATTTTGTGTACTTGTGTGCGATTTAATTCCATGTGCAGTAAGTTGGAAGGAATTTTCAAACATATTGGTCTAACGGCTATGACACAATTAAGCATGGAGTGCCATGGCATTTAAATTCCAAAAAATTAAAAAAAGATCAGAAACACATGAAACCTTGGTTGATGTAATGTCATGACATGAAGATGATGTGGTAAAAAATTTGCATGTTTGACGAAAGTTTGGACACGCACCCCTCACAAACCGAAGCAACTCACTTGAAGGCTCGTGGTTCCGAGAGGGAATAATGCATGTTTGATAATACCTTCCCCTTACGGCCTTCAATTTTTTTCTACATTTAACGTGCACTAATACAACTGTCATGTGAAAATTTGGAAAATTTCTGGGGTCATTTGGCCTTTTAAAGACATTTAAGTCATTATCTAGCCATTTAATGACCATAATTCAAATTAGAAGTACATGTACATGCAACGGCTAACCATAACGGTTTGAAAAATCATATTTGTGTATTTGTTTGCGATTTAATTCCATGTGCAATAAATTAGAAGGAATTTTTCAAACATATTGGTCTCACGGCATGGACACATGCATGGAGTGCCATGGCATTTTAATTCCAAAACATTTAAAAATGATCAGAAAACATGAAACCTTGCTTGATGTAATGTCATGCCACCAAGATGATGTGGTAAAAAAATTGGCCTGTTTGACGGAAGTTTGGACACACACCCCTCACAAACTGGAGCAACTCAATAGAAGGCTCATGGTTCCGAGAGGGAACAATGCATGTTTGATGACAGACGGGAGATAAATTCCTCTTACGGCCTTCAAACATTTTCTACGTGCAACATGCACTAATACAACTGTCATGTGAAAACTTGGAAAATTTCAGGGGTCATTTGACCTTTTGAAGACATTTAAGTCATTTTCTATCCATTTATTGACCGTAATTCAAATTAGAACTACATGTACATGCAACAACTAACCATAACGGTTTGAAAATTCATATTTGTGTACTTGTGTGCGAGTTAATTCCATGTGCAGTAAATTAGAAGGAATTTTCAAACATATTGGTGTCACGGCATGGACACATGCATGGAGTGCCATGGCATTTTAATTCCAAAAAATTAAAAAATGATTAGAAAAACATGAAACCTTGCTTGATGTAATGTCATGCCACCAAGATGATGTGATAAAAAAATTTGTCTGTTTGACGAAAGTTTGTACACGCACCCCTCACAAACCGGAGCAACTCACTAGAAGGCTCGTGGTTCCGAGAGGGAACAATGCATGTTTGATGACGAACGGGAGATAGCTTCCTCTTACGGCCTTCAATTTTTTTCTATGTGTAACATGCACTAATACAACTATCATTTGAAAATTTGGAAAATTTTAGTGGTCATTTGACCTTTTGAAGACATTTAAGCCATTTTCTAGTCATTTAATGATCGTAATTCAAATTTGAACTACATGTACATGCAACGGCTAACCATAACGGTTTGAAAAATCATATTCGTGTACTTGTGTGCGAGTTAATTCCATGTGCAGTAAATTAGAAGGAACTTTCAAATATATTGGTCCCACGACATGGAGACATGCATGAAGTGCCATGGCATTTTAATTTCAAAAATAAAAAAATGATCAAAAAAACATGAAACCTTGCTTGATGTAATGTCATGCCACCAAGATGATGTGATAAAAAAATTTGTCTGTTTGACGAAAGTTTGGACACGCACCGCTCACAAACCGGAGCAACTCACTAGAAGGCTCGTGGTTCCGAGAGGGAACAATGCATGTTTGAGGACGAACGGGAGATAGCTTCCTCTTACGGCCTTCAATTTTTTTCTATGTGTAACATGCACTAATACAACTATCATTTGAAAATTTGGAAAATTTTAGTGGTCATTTGACCTTTTGAAGACATTTAAGCCATTTTCTAATCATTTAATGATCGTAATTCAAATTTGAACTACATGTACATGCAACGGCTAACCATAACGGTTTGAAAAATCATATTCGTGTACTTGTGTGCGAGTTAATTCCATGCACAGTAAATTAGAAGGAACTTTCAAATATATTGGTCCCACGACATGGAGACATGCATGAAGTGCCATGGCATTTTAATTTCAAAAATAAAAAAATGATCAGAAAAACATGAAACCTTGCTTGATGTAATGTCATGCCACCAAGATGATGTGGTGAAAAATTGGCCTGTTGAGGAAAGTTTGGACACACACCCCGCACAAACTGGAGCAACACACTAGAAAGGTCATGGTTTCGAGAGGGAACAATGCATGTTTGATGACAAACGGGATATAGGTTCCTCTTATGGCCTATAATTTTTTTTCTACATGTAATGTGCGCTAATACAACTGTCATGTGAAAATTTGGAAATTTGAGGGGTCATTTGAACTGCATCTACCATGCAACGGCTGATGTCTGCTAGAACTACGTCGGTATTTCCCCAAAGAGGAAGGGATGATGCAGTATAGCGACGGTAGGTATTTCCCTCAGTGATGAGACCAAGGTTATCGAACCAGTAGGAGAACCTCCTCACACCATGCAAACAACACCTGCACACAAATAACAAATACTCACAACCCGACGTGTTAAAGGGGTTGTCAATCCCTTCCAGGTACGGCGCCTCAAGATAGGCAAAAATGTGAGGTAAAAAGTGGTAGATAGGATAAAAAGATCGCGGAACAAATAAATTGCAGCAAGGTATTTTTGTATTTTTGGTTTAATAGATTTAAAATAAATGCAAGAGAAAATAGATCGCAAAGGCAAATATGATGAAAAGAGACCCGGGGGCCATAGGTTTCACTAGTGGCTTCTCTTGAGAAAAGTAGCAAACGGTGGGAAAACAATTACTGTTGGGCAACTGATAGAACTTCAAATAATCATGATGATATCCAGGCAATGATCATTATATAGGGATCACTTCCAAGATTAGTAGATCGACTCCTGCCTGCATCTACTACTATTACTCCACACATCGACCGCTATCCAACATGCATCTAGTGTATTAAGTTCATGAAAAAACGGAGTAATGCAATAAGAACAATGACATGATGTAGACGGGATCCGTTTATCTATTGCGGAGATATAGATCCCATCTTGTTATCTTAGTAGCAACAATACATACATGTCGGTTCCCCTTCTGTCACTGGGATCAAGCACCGTAAGATCGAACCCACTACAAAGCAACTCTTCCCACTGCAAGATAAATAGATCAAGTTGGCCAAACAAAACCCAGATATCAGAGAAGAAATACGAGGCTATAAGCAATCATGCATATAAGAGATCAAAGAAGACTCAAATAACTTTCATGGATAAAAACATAGATCTAATCGTAAACTCAAAGTTCATCGGATCCCATCAAACACACCGCCAAAAGACTTACATCAACTGGATCTCCAAGAGACCATTGTAATTATAATCAAGAGATAGAGAGAGGAAGCCATCTAGCTACTAACTACGGACTCGTAGGTCTACAAAGAACTACTCACGCATCATAGGAGAGGCACCAATGGAAGTGGTGAACCCCTCTATGATGGTGTCTAGATTGGATCTGTGGTTCTGGACTCTGCGGTGGCTGGATCAATATTTTGTCGCCTCCTCTAGGGTTTCTGGAATATTTGGGTATTTATAGAGCAAAGAGGTGGTTCGGGGGGCACCCGAGGTGGGCAACACCCACCTGGGCGCACCTGGGCCTGCTGGCGCGCCCTGGTGGGTGCTGCTCCCCTCGAGCAGCCCCCAGGTGCTTCCTTGGCCCACTGGCTTTCTTCTGGCACAAAAAAAGTCCTCCAGGAGTTTTGTTGCATTTGGACTCTGTTTGATATTGATTTCCTGTGATGTAAAAAACATGCAAAAAATAGCAAATGGCACTAGGCACTATGTCAATAGGTTAGTACCAAAAAATGATATAAAATGACTATAAAATGATCGTAAAACATCCAAGAATGATAATATAACAACATGGAACAATAAAAAATTATAGATACATTGGAGGCGTATCAACGGCTCACCATAAAGGTTTGAAAAATCATATTTGTGTACTTGCGTGCGAGTTAATTCCATGTGCAGTATATTAGAAGGAATTTTGAAACATATTGGTCTCACAACATGTTCACACATGCATGGAGTGCCATGGCATTTTAATTCCAAAAAAATGAAAAAATGATCAGAAAAACATGAAACCTTGCTTGATGTAATGTCATGCCACCAAGATGATGTGGTAAAAAAATTGGCCTGTTTGACAAAAGTTTGGACACACACCCCTCACAAACCGGAGCAACTCACTAGAAGGCTCGTGGTTCCGAGAGGGAACAATGCACGTTTGATGACGAACAGGAGATAGCTTCCTCTTATGACCTTCAAAATGTTTCTACGTGTAACATGCACTAATACAACTGTCATGTGAAAATTTGGAAAATTTCAAGGGTCATTTGACCTTTTAAAGACATTTAAGTGATTTTCTAGCCATTTAATGATTGTAATTCAAATTTGAACTACATCTACATGCAACGGCTAACCATAAAAGTTTGAAAAATCATATTTGTGTACTTGTGTGCGAGTTAAAAAATCATCAGACGATGTAAATATCTGGTGTTCAAAAAAGAAAATGTAAAATCTGGCAAAACAACCGGCCCCCACACGATTGGCACTCTATTTCGTGCCTCGAGATTTGGAAGGTGAGTGGCGGGGGTTATCAATCAGGCATGGTTCTGTATTGGAAATCGTTAGCTATTATGTTCACATATGGATTTTGCTACGGGAATTGTGTGTAATTCAAACTACAGTAGTCGTAAATTCCGACAACCGGAGTGTATGCTGTTCCGTCGATCTATATTCCGACCACCAATAAATACTACCTTGCTCACGTCGTCCCGCCTGCATTCTCATCTACATCCTCCTCTCTCTCTCTCTCTCTCTCTCTCTCTGTATCTCTCTCTCTCTCTCTCTCTCTCTCTTAAATCTCTGCCATGGCGCCGTCGGTCTACCCACGCGCCGACGAGTAGTCGCCGCCCCCCGAGGATGCTCACTCAGAGAGCAGGGACGAGGACCCCTACGCGCCGCCAAATGAGGTTGCGCCGGACCCCTCAACTTTGGATTGGTTTTGGGGCTAGTACAATCTTTGTCTTTGGAAAGTCGCTGCCACTGGCTGAGAAAGCCAGGCAAGTGGCTTTCAAGAAGGAGATGGTAGAGGAGGATGCCAGGTACCAGGCGGCTTGTGAAGCCCGTGATGCCACCTGGAAAAAGGAGGCGGTGGAGCTTTGGGGGCGGGCGCGTCGTCATGCGGAGGAGGTGTACGAAGATGGGTACTTCGCGAGGAAGGTCAAAGGCACTAGCCGTCTCATCATTGCGTGGAGGTGGGTCGATAAGCTCCAACTTGCCACCGATGAGGAGCTCCGGTGGGAGCCCAACGAAATGGCAAGATCGTTCATGCTTGTCCGCCTGCAAGAGGCATATCGGTACGTCAAGCACTGCGAGGCATCGGAGGCGGAGTACTGCCTCCATGCTGGGAAGACGCCATGCACCAGGGAGCTGCTGGCGAGGGGCTACTGGCATACTACCCCCAGGAGGGATTATTAGTTTTAGTGTTTTTTTTCAATTTTATGCTTTGTACCTAAAAGTTAAGTATCATCATGTATATGTGATGAATTCCATTTTCTATTTGTTTTTGTATACTAATTTGAATCTAGCTGTTATCATCCACATATACAGAATGGAAAGCTTATATACACACACATTGAAACAGAACATATAAGAACGGAAAATAGAGTACACACATTGAAACAGGGCAATAAACATAGCAATAATATGATTGCTGTGAATACATAGCTATCCACGTCGAAATGACTCAAAAAAATAAAACGCGTCCATGAGACCATGACCAGCAGCCCTTGCCTACGGTAGCTCTTGGCTGTGCCTGAACTCGTGCAGACGTTCGTCCAAGTGATCGACATGCTCGTGGTACATCTGGAGCGCAATCTCGAGCTCCAACTTGGCTATTTTATCGGAGATCACCACCTTGAGGATGCGACAGCCTTGTTCCTCTACTGCGCCTAGGTGGATACCTAGGCCAAGGAGACGGTCGAGCCTACTGATCAGCGCGTTGGCATCGAGCGGGCCGCGGACATGGCGAATGGCGCGACCAATATGAACAGCGCGGCGGGCATCCAGCGCAAGTACAGCGCGGCCGGCCTCTAGTGCAAGTACGGCGTAGAGGGCATGAGCCCACTCTTGGCAAGGAATGGATTACTGATAGGACGTGTACCCAGCTGCGATGCCCTATTGACAGCAGGAAAGCACTGATAGATTCGCTCTTGCTGTGCAGCACGCCGCACCTCTCACTCTACGGTGCTCCAACGGTCTCGCCATGCGGCGAGCCGCAGCCTATCAGCATGGACGCGCCTAGCTTGCTCTGTAGCGTACCATCGGTCATGTTGTGCGGCGAGCTGCAGCCTCTCGACACTGACATGCCTATCTTGATCTGTGGCGCTAAAGCGCCGATATGTCTCCAACATATCTAATATTCCCAAACTCTTTTGCCCTTGTTTTGGACTCTAATTTGCATGATTTGAATGGAACTAACCTGGACTGACGCTGTTTTCAGCAGAATTGCCATGGTGTTATTTTTGTGCAGAAATAAAAGTTCTCAGAATGACCTGAAACTTCACGGAGATACTTTTTGGAATTAATAAAAAATACTGGCAAAATAATCAACCGAAGGGGGCCCACACCCTGGCCACGAGGGTGGAGGGCGCGCCCTACCCCCTGGGCGTGCCCTCTTACCTCATGGGCCCCCTGGACCTCCACTGACCTCAACTCCAACTCCATATATTCATGTTCAGGGAGAAAAAAAATCAAAGAGATGGATTTATCGCGTTTTATGATATGAAGCGGCCGCCAAGACCCGTTCTTCCTCGGGAGGGCTGATCTGGAGTCCGTTCGGGGCTCCAGAGAGGGGAATCCGTCGCCATCGTCATCATCAACCATCCTCCATCACCAATTTCATGATGCTCACTGTCATGCGTGAGTAATCCCATTGTCGGCTTGCTGAACGGTGATGAGTTGGATGAGATTTACCATTTAATCAAGTTAGTTTTGTTAGGGTTTGATCCCTAGTATCCATTATGTTCTAAGATTGATGTTGCTATGACTTTGCCATGCTTAATGCTTGTCACTAGGGCCTGAGTGCCATGATTTTAGATCTGAACGTATTATGTTTTCATGAATACATGAGTGTTCTTTATCATATCTTGCGAGTTATAGTCACCTACTACGTGTTATGATCCGGCAAACACGGAGTGACAATAGTCGGGACACTACCCGGTGATGACCATAGTTTGAGGAGTTCATGTATTCACTAAGTGATAATACTTTGGTCCGGTACTCTATTAAAATGAGGCCTTAATATCCCTTAGCTTCATTTAGGAACCCATTGCCACGGGAGGGTAGGACAAAAGATATCATGCAAGTTCTTTTCCATAAGCACGTATGACTATATTCGGAATACATGCCTACATTATATTGATGAACTGGAGCTAGTTCCATGTCACCCTATATTATAAATGTCGCACAATGAATGCCATCCGACATAATTATGCATCATTGATCCATTGCCTACGAGCTCATTTTATATTGATCTTTGCTGAGTTACTTTTCTGTTGTCACTGTTACGATCGCTACAATACTGCTACTATTACTTTTGCCACCGTTACCATTTGCTATTAAATACTTTTCTGCAGATGTTAAGTCTTTCAGGTGTGGTTGAATTGACAACTCAGCTGCTAATACTTGAGAATATTCTTTGGCTCCCCTTGTGTCGAATCACTAAATTTGGGTTGAATACTCTACCCTCGAAAACTGTTGCAATCCCCTATACTTGTGGGTTATCAAGACCTTTTTCTGGCACCGTTGCCGGGGAGCATAGCTCTATTCTCCGAGTCACTTGGGATTTAATCTGTTGATCTCTATGAGGAATCTGAAAGACAACAAAACCAAGATCTATCCCTCAACTACGAGGGGAGGTAAGGAACTACCATCTAGCTCTGCACTTGATTCACCTTATGTATTTAGTAAACTTGCGACACCTATACCTTCTATTAATTCTGATATGTTGCATGTTATTGATGATGCCACTTCTGCTATGCATGATGCTTATGATGATACTACTTCTCTGCTTGATAATATTGTGCCACTAGGTGAATTTCTTGATGAACAACTTGCTAGGGTTAGAGATAATGAAATTACTGAAACTGATGATATTAATGAATCCGATGATGAAGATTCTCCCCCTAGATATGAATTGCCTGTTGTACATGAGGGTTATATTATGGATGAAGAAACTGCTAGAGACTTTTTTGCTTGCAATGATAGATATGATCTTAAGAAACTGTTAGCTAAGCTGAAAGAAAAATCTCTGAATGCTAGAATGAAATATGACCCTGCATTTGCTACTTCAACTATCTATGTTACTGATAAGGATTATGAATTCTCTGTCGATCCTGAGTTAATTATTTTGGTTGCATCTGATCCTTTCTATGGCTATGAATTTGAAACTGTTGTGGCGCATCTTACTAAATTGAATGGCCACCCTATTTACTCATGAGGAAAAAAATTCGCTATTACTATATTCTTAAATTGTTTCCTTTCTCATTAAAGGGTGATGCTAAGGTATGGTTTAATTCTCTTGCTCCTAGTTGTGTGCGTAGTCCCCAGGATATGATTTATTACTTCTCTGCAAAATATTTTCCAGCTCATAAGAAAAAAGCTGCCTTATGCGAAGTATTTAATTTTGTGCAACTTGAAGAAGAGAGTCTCCCACAAGCTTGGGGAGGATTCTCCAATTACATAATGCTTTTCCTGATCATCCTCTCAAGAAAAATGAAATAATTGATATATTTTATAATGGATTAACCGATGCTTCCAGAGACCACCTGGATAGTTGTGCTGGTTGTGTTTTCAGGGAAAGAACTGTTGAGCAAGGTTAATTGCTATTGAATAATATATTGATTAATGGTAAGGATTGGACACTTCCGGAACCAACTCCTAAGCCAACTCCGTAGAAAAGGGGTATCCTATTTCTCAGTCCTAAAGATATGCAAGAGGCAAAGAAATCTATGAAAGAAAAATGTATTAAAGTTGAAGATGTTAAGAATTTACCGCCTATTGGAGAAATACATGGTCTTGATAACACACATAGGTAGTAAAGGTAAATTCTTTTTATAGATTTAATGAAGGAGATATTCCTCATAATAAGTCTGCTAGTCAATGCTTGGATGAGTTTGATAATTTTATTGTTAAACAAGAAAACTTCAATGCTTATGTTGGTCGACAATTGAAATGTAATGCTTACATGCTTGACCACTTGGTTATTACATGTCTAGAGTTAAAAATGATCTTAAGCTTATTAATAAACATGATTCCATGGTTACAACTCAAGTAGAACAAGTACTTAAGGCACAAGATGATTTGCTCAATGAGTTAAATAATAAGAACAATGATAATGCTGTTAGAGTTATGACTAGAGGTGGTAAAATGACCCAGGAACCTTTGTATCCTGAGGGCCATCATAAGAGAGTTGAGCAAGACTCTCAGAGAATTAATACTGATACACCTGGTCCTCCTAATAAAAAGAAAAAGAATAATGATAGGACTTTGCATGCTTCTAGTGAACCTGTTATTGACACACCAGAGAATCCCAATGATATTTCTATTTCTGATGCTAAAACACAATCTAGTGATGAACATGAACCTAGTGATAATTTTAATGTTCATGTTCATGTTGATGCTCAACCTAGTAACGATAATGATGTAGAGATTGAACATGCTGTTGATCTTGATAACCCACAATCAAAGAATCAACGTTATGATAATAGAGACTTTGTTGCTAGGAAGCATGGTTAAGAAAGAGAACCATGGGTTCAGAAACCCATGCCTTTCCCTCCTAAGCCATCCAAAAAAAGGATGATGAGGATTTTGAGCACTTTACTGAAATGATTAGACCTATCTTTTTGCGTATGCGTTTGACTGATATGCTTAAAATCCATCCTTATTCTAAGTATATGAAATATATTATTATTGTCACTAATAAAAGAAAGATACCGAAAGCTGAAATTTCCACCATGCTTGCCAATTATACTTTTAAGGGTGGAATACCAAAGAAACTAGGAGATCTAGGAGTACCAACTGTACCATGCTTCATTAAAAGAAACTATGTTAAAACTGCTTTATGTGATCTTGGAGCCAGTGTTAGTGTTATGACTTTCTGTTTATATCGTAGACTTGATTTGAATAAGTTGACACCTACTGAAATCGCTTTGAAAATGGCTGATAAATCAACTGTTATACCCATCGGTATTTGTGAGGATGTGCCTGTTGTGGTTGCAAACGTTACTATCTTAACAGACTTTGTTATTCTTGATATTCCCAAGGACGATAGTATGTCGATCATCCTTGGTAAACCCTTTTTGAATACAACAGTGGCTGTTATTGATTGCAACAAAGCTAATGTCACTTTTTAATGGTAATCAACATACACTACACTTTCCGAAGAAACAACCTCAAGTTCATATCAATTCTATTGGAAAAATTTCAACTATTACTATTGGAGGTTTTGTATTCCCTCTTCCTATTGTCAAAAAGAAATATGATATTCTTATTGTTGGGTACATGGATATCCCCGTTGATGTAACTTAGTGTTATTCGAAAATTGTTCGGTTTCATGTAATTCGAAAGAGGTTTGTTAACAAGACTTGATCAACCTTGTTAGTGGATTCCTTTTGATGAGCATGAGATGGATGAATTTAGAAAGCACAACACTCTGTACCCACCTTTTACTTTCTGTTATTTAGTTTAAAATAAAGCAAAAATAGTATTTTCTGTCTGTTTTCTGAATTATCCTTGCAATAAAAAATACCCCGAAAATAAAAGTTCTCCAAATGCCCTGAAAACTTAGTATGATTTTTTATAGAATATTCGAGAATTTATGGCACTCACAAGACACCAGGGGGATGCACCAGTGAGCCACGAGGGTGGAGGGCGCGCCCTACCCCCTAGGCGCACCCCCTGCGTCGTGGGCCCCATGTGCCCCCTCCACTTATTACAGCAACCATCCACTTCGTCTTCCTCTAGAAAAAATCATCGCGTAGCTCAAACTCATGTTCTTGCTCATTTTGCTGCCATTTTAGATCTCCTTGCTCAAAGCTCCATTTGCAAAACAGCTTTGGGGGATTGTTCTTCGGAATTTGACTCCTCTAATGGTCCAATTAGTTTTTGTTCTAGTGCCTTATTTATTGTAAATTTTTGCTGCCGTGGTGACCCTGATCTTGAGCTTGCATGTCAAATTTATATGGTCCAAAGCAGTTTTAATGCATGATATAGTCTTTAGGCACTTATGGGAGTAGTTGCTATCAATCTTGTTGAGTTTAGTTCACTTCTATTTTGAGTCACTACAAATTTCAGAAATTTTCAGATGAAGAAAATGTTAAGGAGATTGTTGAGAGGCTCCTCAAGCCGGGGTTAGAAGGAAAAGGAGAATGAAGAGAATGGAAAGCCCAAGTACAACCTTCCTCGCACCACAGAGGTCCGACCATGTGAATGGCCTTGTGATGTATTCTTGAAGGCAGACTGAATTTATGAGGATTTCTATTACTTGACTGAGAATGCAGTCATCACCGACTTTCTCCACAATAAGTGTGCTTAGTATCTCCTACTCACTAATACTTTCGTGCAAAATTTTCAATTTCATGCTAGGAGATCACCACCCCGGTAGAATTTTATTTATATGATGAGTATAAGGAGATATCACTCTATGATTTTTGTGAGGTTTGCAAATTACCTTTTGAGGGCAGCGTCAAGGAACCACATCCTAGTGACGTGGAAGATTTTATTGATGAAATTATTATAGGGGAAAGGAGAAAAGTGTCGGATGCAAGAACTACTAGTATACATTTTCATGTCCTATGCTACTATTCAATATTTGCTAGTAGATGTTTAATTGGTCGCGGGAACAGTGGGGCCTCAGTGCTCCTGACCTTGCCATTTTGCGCCATGCTTTACTTCGTGATAAAACTTTCAGTTTAGGCGCTATTGTTGCTAAACGGTTGAGTTTAAACCGTACGAATGGCCCCATTTTTGGAGGTATCAATGCTTCGTGTCTTGCTAAATATTTTGAGATACCTATTAGATACTATGAAAAAGAAGAAAAGGTGCTGCCCACTATTTACTTAGATTATCAAAGTATGGTAGCACATGATTTTCTTTGCTATGATAAGGAAAAGAGGCTCATTTATAACCTGGTATTTAGTGAAAAGACTTGTCAGATTATTACCTTGCCTGTAACTTCTTTGTTTAATATTCATTCAGACACATACCTCATCATGCCCGCGGACATTCATGCATACTGGGAGCGGACATGACCCCAGATCTGGAGCTAGAGCCATCACCTGATCCATATCAGGAGTCTATTTATCAGTGGGAATCGTAGGAGCTCGCTAACCAGTGGAACTCCGAGGATCCTCCTCAGTACACCAGAGAGGGCTAGTTTGATCCATGGGCGTAGACCAACTTAGGCCAAAAGCCCAAGCTTGGGGGAGTACATATTTCTCACCAACATTACATTCATGTTCACACACTCATTTTAGTTATCGGTGTTCATACTTTTTCATTGTATCATCCATGCTAGTTTATTTTATTTTCTTGCTTTCTTCTTGTGTGTTTGAAAAACTTTGAGAAAGACCAAAAAAATTAGTTGTAGCTTCGAGATAGTTTAATTTTCATGCTTGTATTAGTAATAATTAAACAAGAAAACCCAAAAATATTTCTCGCTCTTCTTTTGCTTGTTGTGAGCTTTCCTGTGTAAATAGTTTTTCTCGTTCTTTGAAATTCTTTTCTTTTCTTTGGGGGTCGAGAGGAGAAGAGCACAATGAAAATGATGAGTGGCTCTCATTTGCATTATTGTTGATCTAACAAAGAGCCCATTTTACTTTGTCTTCTCCTTTGAATAAATGTTTGCAGATTCCAGCTTAGTCCAATGCACATGCGCTGTTATTATTATCCACACCGTTCGGTTGTTCAAGTGAAATGCAATAATGAAGATATATGATGAAATGATTGAGGTGAGGAAAAGATGGTATGAACTCGACCTATCTTGTTTTTGTAAATATGATTAGTTCATCATTCCTTATTCAGCCTATTATGAATGAAACATGTTTGCAATGACAATTAGAGATTATAGTTACTCATTCCATGCTTAATTAGCTAGGAGTTTATAATGGTTTACCTTGCGTGCCAACATGCTATTAAAATGGTTGTGATGTAGCATGATAGGATGGTATCCTCCTTTGAATGATTCGAGTGGCTTGACTTGGCACATGTTCACGCATGTAGTTGAAACAAAATCAACATAGCCTCCACAATATTTATGCTCATGGTGATTTATATCGTACTCATGCTTGCACTCATTTTTGGTTAATCTTAATGCATGTTTACGACTATGTCGCTCTCTAATTGGTCGCTTCCCAGTCTCTTTCTAGCCTTCACCTATACTAAGCGGGAATACTGCTTGTGCATCCACTTCCATAAACCCCAAAGTTATTCCATATGAGTCCACCATACCTACCTATATGCGGTATTTACCTGTTGTTCCAAGTAAATTTGCATGTGCCAAACTCTAAGCCTTCAAATGAAATTCTATTTTGTATGCTCGAATCGCCCATGTAGCAACTAGGGTTGTCTATATCTTCCATGCTAGATAGATTATTCTCACGATGAGTGGACTCCGCTCATCATTCATGAGAATATGGCCGGTAACCGGGATGCCCAGTCCCATGCTCAAATCAAATTAAATAATTGCAAGCAAAACTCCCCCAGGATTGTTGTTAGTTGGACGGTACCCGTTGTTTCGGACCAGCCGTGGAATGTGCTTGTTGGTGGTGGGGGAGTATAAACTTTACCATTCTGTTTGGGAACCACCTATAATGTATGTAGCATGGAACATATTGAGATCTATCTTGGTTGTTATGTTGACAATGAAAGTATGCTGCTCAAAATATTATTTATCTCCGTTTCAAAAACTCGAGCTGTGGCACCTCTGTAAATCCCCGCTTACCTCTGCGAAGGGCCTATCTATTTACTTTTATGATGAGTCATCACCCTCTTATGAAAAGCACCAGTTATAGAGCACCACTTTCATTTGTATGCATCGTTATTAATTTACATTGAGTGTGACTATGACTGAATCTCTTTTGCCTGAATTACAATGTCTAATCAGTCCTTGATCTTTAGGGGTGCTCGGCATTTATGTTTTGTGGTCTCAGAAAGGGCTAGCGAGATACCATCTTGTTATATCATATCATGATTGTTTTGAGAAAGTGTTCTCATCCAAGATTTATTATTATTACTCGCTAGTTGATTATGCCATTGATATGAGTAAACGTGAGACCTAGATGTTATTGTGAATATGGTTAGTTCAGGATCTTTGCTAAAAACTTTGATGCTGGCTTTACATATTTGCAACAACAAGATCAAACAGAGTTTGTAAAAGTTTTTCTTTGTCACTTTCAGTTTGTCAACTGAATTGCTTGAGGACATGCAATGGGTTAAGCTTGGGGGAGTCGATACGTCTCCAATGTATCTACTTTTCCAAACTCTTTTGCCCTTGTTTTGGACTCTAATTTGCATGATTTGAATGGAACTAACCCGGACTGACGCTGTTTTCAGCAGAATTGCCATGGTGTTATTTTTGTGCAGAAATAAAGTTCTCGGAATGACCTAAAACTTCAAGGAGATACTTATTGGAATTAATAAAAAATAGTGGCGAAAGAATCAACTGAAGGGAGCCCACACCCTGGCCACGAGGGTGGGGGGCACGCCCTACCCCCTGGGCACGCCCTCCTACCCCGTGGGCCCCCTGGACCTCTAG
This sequence comes from Triticum dicoccoides, assembly GCF_002162155.2. Taxonomy (NCBI): domain Eukaryota; kingdom Viridiplantae; phylum Streptophyta; class Magnoliopsida; order Poales; family Poaceae; genus Triticum; species Triticum dicoccoides. The sequence goes on along the minus strand of NC_041393.1, from coordinate 138,251,230 downwards.
CAACCTCAACTCCAACTCCATATATTCACATTAGGGGAGGAAAAAGCAGAGAGAAGGATTCATCATGTTTTACAATACGGAGCCGCCACCAAGCCCTGTTCTTCCTTGAGAGGGCTGATCTGGAGTCCGTTCGGGGCTCCGAAGAGGGGAATCCGTCGCCATCATTATCATCAACCATCCTCCATCACCAATTTCATCATGCTCACCATCGTGTGTGAGTAATCCCATCGTAGGCTTGCTGGACGGTGATGGGTTGGATGCGATTTACGATGTTATCAAGTTAGTTTTGTTAGGGTTTGATCCCTAGTATCCATTATGTTCTAAGATTGATGTTGCTATGACTTTGTCATGCTTAATGCTTATCACTAGGGCCCGAGTGCCATGATTCCATATCTGAACCTATTATGTTTTCATGAATATATGAGAGTTCTTGATCCTATCTTGCAAGTTATATTCACCTACTACATGTTATGATTCAGCAAACCCGGAGTGAAAATAGTCGGGACACTTCCCAGTGATGACCGTAGTTTGAGCAACTCATGTATTTACTAAGTGCTAATGCTTTGGTCCGGTAATATACTAAAAGGAGGACTTAATATCCCTTAGATTCAATTAGGACCCCGCTGCCATGGGAGGGTAGGACAAAAGGTGTCATGCAAGTTCTTTTCCATAAGCACATATGACTATATTCGGAATACATGCGTATATTGATGAACTGGAGCTAGTTCTGTGTCACCCTATATTATAACTGTTGCATGATGAATGCTATCCAACATAATTATCCATCATTGATCCATTGCCTACGATCTCATTTCATATTGATCTTTGCTAAGTTACTTTTCCGTTGTCACTGTTACGACCGCTATAAAACTGCTACTGTTACTTTTGCCATTGTTACCATTACTTCCATACTACTTTGCTACTAAATACTTTGCTGCAGATATTAAGTCTTTCAGGTGTGGTTGAATTGACAACTTAGTTGCTAATACTTGAGAATATTCTTTGGCTCCCCTTGTGTCCAATCAATAAAATTGGATTGAATACTCTACACTCGAAAAATGTTGCGATCCCCTATACTTCTGGCTTATCAAGCACCATGCGCCAAGGGTCTGCTCAACCCTGGCGATGATGCACATCATGGCGTCGTCCATCGCATTGCCGGGAAGCATTGCGGCCTCAACGGGCCGTGGCGCCTTCTGGTTTTCCTTGTTGATGAGGTTGATGGCAGAGGCGTCGCTTTGGTGGGTTGGCATGCTTGGAAAAGGTGGATGTGCTACAGGTTGTGCTTGTTGCCTCCGTGTGTCGCGTGCCGCCTAGGTTTATGGGCAATATAGCTGGGTGGCGGGAAACATGTGAGGAAATAGCGGGAAACGGTGGTGTGTTCATAAAACACCATCAATTAATGGAAACTTAGCATATAAGGAACATCAAGCTAGCACAAGAAGTAGATGATGATGATATGAACACGGACCACACTAGGGAACCCGTCGGTGATGAATTCATCAATCGCAAACGGTTGTATACTAGCAAGCGTTTGCCCACAACACACATGACTTATTCCATCACAAACAGGTCGTATGGATCAACTGTATGCCACATATCGCACATTGTCAAAAAGTAATGTGGTAGACCTTCTTTAACATGTGTTAAAAAACAAGGACCTTGAGGTTAATTTAACTCATGGGATGGATCATGGAGGTCATTTAATTTTACCTTTATGACCCATCCCATCAGTTAATTTAACATCAATACAACTTCCCATCCAGTCACCCTTTCTGATGGTTGCTCCAGCCTGAGCACACTTAACTTGAGAGTTCTCTTATATGAGCTATTGGTGGAACAACTAGTCGTTGCTGATATTGGATGCCTCTTCGCACACTTAACTTGAGAGTTCTCTTATCTCAACGCAACAGTTCATCCAAGTGAATCGCATGCCGTATATCGCACACACCTTGATCTGGCTGACCGTTTCTTCTGTGTTTCCTAATCACAAATAGTTTGTTCGAGTGAACTGTATGATGTATATCACACACACCTTCATCTGGCAACCTATTTCTTTTGTTCCTCCTCATTGCAAATAGTTAATTAAACTGAACCGTATGCCCTGCATCACACATGCAACCAAAATCTGAACCATGTTTGATGCATCCGTCATCGCAAACGTTTTGCACCTTTTTTGACGGGTTTTTTACACCACCGTTTGTGATTATAGCATCGCACACAGTTTCGTCGTAGTGTCGCATTAGCAGCATCATGCAGTAGTGCTAAGTTTGCACCATTGCGAAAGTTCATTGTTTCGAAGCACCTCATGATGTTGGGTTTTGATAGACTCTACGTTCGCAGAATACTTGGGTTCAACTTGACGAGCCTAGCATGTACATGCATGGCCTCGGAACACAAAGGACCAAAAGGTCAAACACGAGCCATATACTAGTTATGATCAACATGGAGATGTTCACCATTGATAACCACTGTTAGGAAACATTGCATGGAAAACAAATTTTTTCTACGCACACAAATGATCTATCCATGGAGATGCATAGCAACGAGAGGGGGAGAGTGTGTCTACGTACCCTCGTAGACCATAAGCGGAAGTGTTTGACAACGCGGTTGATGTAGTCGAACTTTCTTCACGATCCAACCGATTGAGTATCGAATGTATGGCACCTCCGTGTTCAGCACACGTTCAGCTCGGTGACGTCCTCCACCTTCTTGATCCAGCAAGATGTCAAGGTAGTAGATGAGTTCCGGCAGCATAACGGCATGGTGACAGTGATGCTGAAGCTATCTCCGCACGGCTTCGCCTAAGCACTGCGAAAATATGATCGGGGTGTAAACGGTGGAGGGGGGCGCCGCACACGGCTAAGACATTGTCTGTTCTGTGCTAGGTGCCCCCTCCCACATATATATAGGTGGGAGGGAGGAAGGAGCTGCCAAGGGGGGGCACCCAAGTAGGTAGAATCCTACTTGGGGTCTCCCCCAAGCCGCGCCCCCTTTCCTTATTTGGAGTGCGGGGAAAGGCAGGGGAGGGTGGCGCCCCCCTTTGTTTCTCCCATGAGAGGGAAAGGCAGGAGGGGCTAGCCCTCCCCCTTTCCTTACCTAGGGCTGGCCAACCAAGGGAGGAGGTGTACCAGCCCCCTTGTGTGCTGGTCTGTCCCTTCCTTTGGCGCAAAAGGCCCATAACTTGCTGGGGGTGTCGAGAACCCCTTCCGGTGACCCGGGTCCTTCCCGATACGTCCCGAAACACTTCAGATGTCCAAATACCATCCTCCTATATATCAATCTTTACCTCTCGACCATTTCGATACTCATCATGTCCACGATCTCATATCTGACTCTGAACAACATTCGGTCCCCCAAACATATAACTCATATAACACTATATCGTCAACGAACGTAAAGCGTGCGGACCCTACGGGTTGGAGAACTATGTAGACATGACCGAGACACCTCTCCGGTCAATAACCAATAGCGCAACCTGGATGCCCATATTGGCTCCTACATATTCTGCAAAGATCTTTATCGGTCGAACCGTTATTACAACATACGTAATTCCCTTTGTCCATCGGTATGTTACTTGCTAGACATTTGATCGTCGGTATCTCTATACCTAGTTCAATCTCGTGACTAGCAAGTCTCTTTACTCATTCTGTAATACATCATCTCGTAACTAAATCATTAGTCATTTGCTTGCAACCTTATGATGTTTATTACCGAGAGGGCCAAGAGATACCTGTCCGATACTCGGAGAGACAAATCCTCATCTTGATATATGCCAACTCAACAAACACCTTCGGAGATACCTGTAGAGCATCTTTATGATCACCCAATTACCTTGTGACGTTTGATAGCACACAAGGTATTCCTCCGGTATCCGGGAGTTGCATAATCTCATAGTTGAAGTAATAAGTATTTGACATGAAGAAAGCAATAGCAATAAACTGAACGGTCATTATGCTAAGCTAATGGATGGGTCTTGTCCATCACATCATTCTCCTAATGATGTGATCCCGTTATCAAATGAAAACACATGTCCATGTTTAGGAAACCTTAACTATCTTTGATGAACGAGCTAGTCTAGTAGAGGCTCACTAGGGACAGAATATTTGTTTATGTATTCACACATGTATTTAGGTTTCTGGTCAGTACAATTCTAGCATGAATAATAAACCTTTATCATGAATAAGTAAATATAAAATAACAACTTTATTATTGCCTCTAGGGCGTATTTCCATCAGTCTCCCACTTGCACTAGAGTCAATAATCTAGTTCACATCACCATGTGATTAACACCCATAGTTCACATCGCCATGTGACTAACACTCAAAGAGTTTACTAGAGTCAATAATCTAGTTCACATCACCATGTGATTAACACTCAAAGAGTACTAAGCTGTGATCATGTTTTACTTGTGAGAGAAGATTAGTCAACGGGTCTGCTACATTCAAAGCAATATGTATTTTGCAAATTTCTTTTTCTACAATGCTCTGCATGTAGCTACTCTAACTAATTGCTCCCACATTCAATACGTATCCAGATTAAGACTTAGAGTCATCTAGATTAGTGTCAAAAGATTGCATCGATGTAACTCTTTACAACGAACTCTTTATCACCTCCATAACCGAGAAACATTTCCTTAGTCCTCTTTAAGGTAACTAAGGATAATTTTGTCCGCTGTCCAGTGATCTACTCCTGGATTACTATTTTACCCCCTTGCCAAACTCATGGCAAGGCACACAACAGGTTTGGTACACAACATGGCAGACTTTATAGAACCTATGGCTGAGGCATAGGGATGGACTTTCATTCTCTCTCTATCTTCTGCCATGGTCGGGTTTTGAGTCTTTACTCAACTTCACACCTTGCAATACAAGCAAGAACTCTTTATTTGACTGGTCCATTTTGAACTCCTTCAAAATCTTTTCAAGGTATGTACTCATTGAAAGTCTTATCAAGCGTCTTGATCTATCTCTATAGATCTTGATACCCAATATGTAAGCAGCTTCATGATACGTCTCCAATATATCTATAATTTTTGCTTATTCCATGCTATTATATTATCATTCTTGGATGTTTTACAATCATTTTATACCAACTTTATATCATTTTTGGAACTAACCTATTGACCTAGTGCCCAGTGCCAGTTGCTGTTTTTTTGCTTGTATTTTACTTCGCGGAAAATCAATACCAGACGGAGTCCAAACGCAACAAAACTTTTTGGTGATTTTTCCGGACTAGAAGGTACACGATGGGCCAAGAAAGTACCTGAGTGGGGCTCCAAGGGGAGCACAACCCACCAAGGCGCGCCTGGGGGCCCAGGCGCGCTCAGGTGGGTTGTGCCCATGTCGGCCGCCTCTAGCACCGCCTCTTTGCTCTATAAATACCCCAACATTCCATAAACCCTAGGGGAGTCGACGAAAATCAATTCCAGCCGCCGCAAGTTCGAGAAATCATAGATCCAATCTAGACACCATCACAGAGGGGTTCATCATCCTCATTGGTGCCTCTCCGATGATGCGTGAGTAGTTCATTATAGACCAACGGGTCCGTAGTTAGTACCTAGATGTCTTCCTCTCTCTCTTTTCATTCTCAATACAATGGTCTCTTGGAGGTCTATTTGATGTAACTAGTTTTTGCGGTATCACTACAAAAAAAAGACACATCCGTGACATTTTGGGCTGAACAAAAAAAATATATGTCATACTTATGACACTTCTATGACGATAATTGTGGCAAAACCCGGGGGCTGAGCAATGCGCGTTTATCTCATACATGTACGTGCGTGTGTGCGAGGCGTTGGGATCTAACAGAACCCGAGCGAGGCGTTGGGCTCTAACTGAACCCGAGTGATTGCACTAGCTACGTTATTGAACCCGAATGATTCCTTCGCTACTGCTGCTAACTGAAGCCGATCGAACCCTGCTGCCTCCTTCCCTTGATGAATAGTGAGCGTTGCTGGGGGGGGTTTGGATGAACAGTTCCCTGTGGGGGTGGATGAATAGGACCCAGTGGTTGCCTCTGGATGAACAGGACCCCGATCGATCGAGCCAGTTGGGGATGGATGAACAGGACACCGTGGGGGGCTGGATGAACAATACGACCCCGTGGAGGGCTAGTTGAATAGTAGCCGGTGGAGAGCTGGATAAACAGTAGCCCGTGGAGGGGTGGTTGAACAGGAGCCCGTGGAGAGGGTTGGCTGAACAGTAGCCGGTGGAGTAGTGCGCGGTGGAGGCTGGATGAATAGGAGCCCGTGGACGACAGTCGCAGGTGGAGGCTGGAGGAGGTCGACGGTGGATGAACAGTAGCCCGTGGGGGCTGGAGGAGGTCGACGGTGGAGATGAACAGTATCTCGTTGAGTCCCATTTTGCGGTACGCCACACCCCTCCCGGTGAACAGAACCCCCATTTCGACCGTAGGGCCCCAACACAAGTCCGTTTCCTCCGTTTTGCGGTACGCCACACCCCTCCCGATCAACAGGACCCCGTTTCGACCGTAGGAGGTCCAACCGAAGTCCGTTTCCTCCATTTTGCGGTACGCCAGACCCCTCCCGATGAACAGGATCCTGTTTCGAACGTGGCCAGTTGAACACAAGGCTGTTTCCTCCATTCTGCGGTACGCAAAGCCTCGTTTCCATCGGCTGTTCCGTCCAAGCCGGTTGGCTCCCACGTGTTCCGTTGCCTCCCGATGAACACGATGCATTCCGTTGCCTCCCCATGAACACGATGACGACACAGTTTCTCCGTTCTGACCCAGCCATGTACACGAGCCATTGTCGTACGTATGCGCGAGTAGGCGTTCAAGGCCCCACCCGTATGTACGTACGTGGCTGTATTTTCTTTCTTGCACACTGGCCGCTGTACGTATGTGTATATGCTACGTGCGCGCCTCTACTACGACATGTGCGCGCCTCTACATCGACCAGCATGTACATACACGTTCGCGACCAGAATGAAAACACTACGTACACTTCGACCAGGTGGGTCCTGACTGTCAGGCACTTCCTTGCGTGCGAAGATGTAGCTGGTGGATCCCAGCAGTCAGGGGGTCGAATCATTTTTTTTGCCCGGACGCACTTCCTTGCGTGCGAAGATGTAGCTGGTGGGTCCCAACAGTCAGGGGGGAAATGTTTTTTTTGCAAAATACGGTGGCCCACCCGATGGGTTCCCGCTATCAAGTGGAGGAATAATTATTTTGCACGTAATAAGGATGCACTTCCTTGCGGCTATCGTGGACCCTGCTGTCAGCCTCTCCACGTATAGTACTCTTCCAATGGAAGTTGGTCGTTGACCACATTGACCACGCCGCCCCGAGAGCACCATGGCGTTAGACGATGGCGAGGCCTAGTAAGGGGACGACGCGGAGCGGGGGAAGACGCAGCAGTGGATGCCCATGCGGAGAGGAGTACGAGGCTTCACTTGTTTGTGTGCGTTGTGAGGCCGTCGTTGCCGAAGAATAACAGGGGTGTGGGTGAGTGGAGGGATGGCCTGGCCAGCGGTGGGAGTAGTAGGGGACGGTGAGGCCTCCGCGGCATCACAACCGGCCACGAGAGGCAGGAGCAGGCGGCACGACCGACGCTGCTTTTGGAGGCTGGAGCAAGAAAACCAGAGGTTGAAGAAGCACTACGGCCGTTTGATGGACATCGTACGGTCACTGGAGCTAGAATCGTGCATATTGACTAAGTTGACAAAGCCCTCCATCCCTGTTAACTTAGTAGGCCCACAAGTCAGCCTCCCACTATACTGGGTCCCAGCTAGCAGGGGGGGTATTCATTTTTTTGTGCATAATAAGGAGGCACTTCCTTGCGTGCGAAGATATAGCTGGTGGTTCCGAGCTGTCAGCGGCTGTAACATTTTTTCGTGAAATACAGAGGCCCTTTCGGTGGGTCCCAGATGTTAGCTAGAGGAATCATTATTTTGCACGTAATAAGGAGGCACTTCCTTATGTGCCGCCGTGGACCTAGCTATTACCCTCTCCAAGTACAGTCCACTTCAGATGCATGTCGGTCGTTTACCATGTTGACCATGCCGCGCTGAGAGCACTAGGGCAGTGGACGACGGCGAGGCCTGGAAAGGGAACGACACGACGCCAGGGAAGACTCGGCAGTTATTTCCCACGCGAAGGGGATTACGACTGTACGAGGGTTAACTGGTTCGTCTGCCATCGCCGGAGAATAACAACAGGTTTGGATGAGTAGAGGGATGGGAGTACGGTGGGGCGGTGAGGCCTGCGCGGCAGCACAGCCGTCCGTGTGGAGGAGGGAGCAGGCAGTCCCGCCGGCGCTTGTTTGAGCGGCTGGAGCAGGAAGAGCAGAGATTGAAGAAGCACGACGGCCGTTGGATGGACATCCAACAGTCACTGCTTGTGCGTCAACCTCTTTTTTAGTAAAAAGCCTCAAATATGTGGAAAACAACATACAGCCCATCTGCCATTATTTCTAATAATTTATAGCCCATTTGCTAATTCTTAAGGGTTTTTTTGGAGCCCATATTCTTTTTGTTAGCATTACAGCCCATATTGTGGCCACGGTTAAAAAATTATATGAAATTTTGCATATTTCGGTGCGTTCCGAATTGTTTTTAATCCCGAAATTTTGAGTCACATTCAAACTGATTTTAAAAATAAATGTATATCAACATGAAATCCAACAAATTGTCCATGCATAAAAATCAATGCAATTAAAAATCTCGAAATGAAAAAAAGAAATTTGAAACTAATTGTCGATTTGATGTGTTTTAAAAGTGTACAGCCCATTTCTCGTTACTGATAGGCCATTTTCTCGGCCAGCCAAATGAAGCTCTCCTCGTCTTGAAAGATTTGCAACCCAATAGGCCTGACAAAACGACCTACTTGACAAATCACAAAAAAATAGGGCTAGCCATTTTCAAAAAGAAAAAAAAAACTACTGGGCTGGTCTGTGGTAAACATAAGAGAAAAGGTTGTCTAGACAGGCCAGAGTGCCCCACACAGCCCAGTTGACACCCTGCTTCCGTCTCAAAAACAAATTAGATAAATGCCACTCCATTTATGGCGATTCATAAAAATGTCACTGCAATTTCCAAACTTTGAAAAATGCCACTGTAATTTTTGCAAACTTTGAAAAACGCCACTGCAATTTGCAAACTTTGAAAAGCGCCACTCCAGACTTTGAAAAATGCCACTGGAAATGGCATGAAATGGCATTTGTCAAAGTTTGGAAATTGCAGTGGCATTTCTCGGAAACACCAGATTTGGAGTGGCATTTATCCAAATTAACCCAAAACAAAAATAACTGGGCGAGCTGCTGGGTCCCTGGTGTCAGCCGCTCGTTGTGCAATTCTCTTGTTTATTGACTACGTTGACAATGGCATGGGACCCAGATGTCAAAAAATAATAGCCCATTCCATACGTTCAAATGGAAAGTTCAAAATTCAGAGCAAAGTAACAGGTCTGATCCACATATAGAGTACTGAACTTTCATGTTGACAACCATCATACCCAAGTTAACTATCTACTGCCACTAATACTCTAGTAGCATACAAGTACTAACTTACTCTTAGCTAACTAGACGATGCTAGCTGCCATCTGTGTTACACGCTAAATGCCGGCACCGGCATCCTCCGCCTCGCCTTGGACTTGGCAGAGGTGCGATAGGGCGTGTTGCTCGCGTGCGCTGGCCCTTTCCATGCTGGCGTGGTCCACCGAAGCTTCGGCTTCTAAGCGGGAAACCCACTTGACGAGCTGGTAGTAAATATCAGCGCCGTAAACGCGTGTGTGCCCGACAGCCTCCAGGGCTATTTACCAGCGCCGGCCTCCACGTAGTCGGCCCAGTTGCGGGCGCTCTGCTCGTGACTCAGAGCGTTGGTGCGCTGCTGCTCCATATCCCGCTGGCGGCGCAAATCGGCGATATGCTGCTCCTCCGCCAGGCGGTCGTGCTCCAACAACTCCTGCTCCTCCGCCAGGCGGTCGTGCTCCAACAAGTCCTCGATCTCCGCATTGCCATATAAAGACCGATAGAATGCCTCCTCCCTACGTCTGCCTTCCAATGAAAAACCGAACACTAGTTCCGGCGGTGACGGCCTCCGGCCTCGCCTATCACGGACGGGCGGGGGCATGACGGACGTGGCGAGAGCGACGATAAGTGGCGAGCGACGTTGGGGGCTTATGAGGATAGGGTGAGTTGGGTCATGGTGCCACTGGAGAAGGCCGGGAAACCCTACTTATAGGCGGAAGGTAGCGCGACGGTCATCGGAATTCAATGCATAAGCAGGCATGGCTTAGCGCACCAGCTTGCCGTGGAAAACTAGAGAAACTGAAATTATAACTATGCCATCCCGTCTCGTCCGTGCTGGGTCACACGCCAGCATGACGTTCAAACGAGGGAACTCGAATCATCCAGATGAGGTACTCCCTCGTTGTCAATAATGATTCCACGGATTTAAAAGGCCCACAACATTTAAAGCACATCTTTTTCGCATCAGTTAGCTACCTTAATTATGGCCGGCTGCATGCAGGCACTCAGAATCGCTCACAGCCAGTATGCAGAGCAGCATGCAATGAGTTGCAACCGAGGGCACGTATGCAGCCACTCAAATCGCTAGAATTAATTAGGCTTAAACTTCTGCATGCAGTTAATTATTGCCATGCCTTTGTCTTGCTGCTTTGGCTCACGGGACTAATAAACCCGGACTGAGGGAGTACCTTGGTTTGTGAGAATTTTGAATTAAGCCATGCAAACCAGAAAGTAGGTACTAGTACGTGTGTGATCCGCTATTTATTTGTGTAGGATCGAGTAGGTCGTTTCTTGAATTGAGCCCTACAAACCGAAAAGGAGGTAGTACGTGTGTGATCCGCTATTTATTCGTGTAGGATCGAGTAGGTCGGATAGTGTACATGTAGGATCGAGTAGGTCGGATGGTGTATGTGTATGATCGCATTAGCTGATGAACGTTAGCTGGGAGATAAGGCATTTGCGAACGTTTTTGCTGGCATTTTCTTCAGATTCGCATGGCATTTTCTTCAGAGCAGCTTGTTAGTTTCTTCAGAGGTAGGCATTTTTATTGAAAAAACTTCCACTTAGGATCTTGCGTCGCAATTAAAACTGCCAGGAGCGCATTAGTAGGCTAGATAGTGATGGATTAGTAACTTGTAAACACTGAGCGAACAAAAATAAGGAACTGTTAATGCATCTCAATGATTCATAGATCATATACAAATATGTAGCTCCAAAAGCAAAGATCAGCCACTTCGGATCTTGCATCACAACTAAAACCAACTAGTATGATTCCCATACATAAGATCAACATGTTAATGCATCTCAATGATTCACAGATCATATACAAATATGTAGCTCCAAAAGCAAAGATCTATAAAAAACAACAGTTCTTCCTACTAACATGGATGTTTCTCTTGGCCAACATTCAGTACAGACTGAAAGACAAATTTGTTTGTGAAGTCTACAATTCCTCTTGCAAACGTAAGTGGTTTCACCAATAGCTGGAACCATGAGAATGAACCACACATGATGGAGGAACATCCACTACAATATGATTTGGTCTTCTCTCAATCACACGGCAAGACTATCACGGCAAGACTATTTTCGGAATACAAACTTTAACTTAGGCAAAATGATGCCCATTGTATAATCAGACCAAAGCAATGAAGCACCTAGTGTTGGCCAATAAATAGTACAATACTACTTTTCTGTAGTCCATGAAGTGACTATCCAATCTTTCTGCGTCTATTTTGAAATGACACTGCATGTAGTGACTATACTATTCTGTTGTGCAGTTCAACCAAAATTGCGGTCACTTTGTTTGTTTGCCAAATCGCAACGGGCAGACATCTTTGTCTGCACAAATATCAAGCAGCTAGTAAACATATACCCCACCTTGTATTTTCGGTTTAAACATGTCTCTTCCGCTTAGCATCTGTCATGTTTTGCACTGGACAATTTGATACAATCAGGTTTTGCCCTGGACAATTTCATACTGAATTGATTTGCTGGTTCAGAGCAGAAATATAGTGCCTATTCTTCATCAGACCAAGGATATCCATGTTCGTAGTGATGGAAGAGGTGAAATTGATACAACCAAAATTGAGCATCCAATCATTGAATCCTATCCAGCACCTCCAATGCAGGTCCACACTGCCAATAAATTCACATGCAAACCACTAGTATTACTATCTAATGACAGTACAGAAAGAGTAGCAAGATAGTAGCAAACCATGTACCTTCGTAATGAACAGCTCATAGTGCCACCAATTGGATATAAAGGTTTGGAAGAAAACATGCTCCTAATGTTGAACCAGTTGGACTTTTTGTGCAGTTCCACTAAAATCGAGCTTCCCTGTTTGCATAGATATTGAAAGTGTGATTACTATAAAAGTGGCACTAGTTGAAGCATAGGCTCACAAATATAAGCATTCCAATTTCTTAATGGGAAAAGGTAGCAAGACTATTTCTAACCACATGTTTGAAGGAATAAATAAGGCAACATCGGCTGATGTCAGAAAGGCATATATAGTTCTTTCTGAAAGAATGATCGATTCCTGACCTTTCCTCTTCTTTTAAGCATATTTTGTGTAGTTTAACTAAAATAAACTGCCATCACTGCCTTGACAATTCAGTGACACTGTACAAAAGGAAATGAGTTAACATTACATCATGATGTCAGGTATGTAGTCGACAGGCATTAGAGACAAACATACAGACCTCCTCCGATAACATAATGAACATTAATTTTAACAAAGGTGTGACTAGCTTTACCGGGATAATTTGAGTGAACTCTACACCCTCTGTTCCTTAATATTAGACGTTTTCGTAGTTCAATTTAAAGTACCCAAACATCTAGTATTTAGAAAAACAGGTAGTAGTTTTCTTGAGAACATATCTGGGAAAGCTTGCCACACTTTATTTATGTCCATACGCTAATGCAACACTATCTGAATACTAGAAATATACACTTATCTAGTGGCTAGTGCAAAAGTAGAGTAGTTATTTTATTATAGGGTACAGTACAATGGTTTTACTGAACAGATTTCAATAAACTCTAGCACTGGAAGATTTCTATAAGAATTAACAATACAAAATGTAAAGGTAACAAGTTTCAGCATTGGTATACTAGCTGTGCATGAGCACTAAACCAAATACAAAAGTTTGAAGGTAACTAGTATTATTAACTAATGATACAAAAAAATTGCAAACCATGTACCTTCAAGGTAAATATCATTTCGAACACGAGGGGACCTAAAAATTGCTATCCCAATCTTGATAATTGGCCAAACATAAAAACTTGATCGAATGAATCAAGAGAACGGTCGAAGGACGAGGTGCCCACTCTTAACCTTCCCTCTTGACAGTGTACAAAAAAATTGTCTCATCTCATGAAAATGAGGTATGTAATCTATAAGAATTAACAATGCAAAAATCTGAAGGTAGAAACAAGATTCATCGTTGGTATACTGGTTGTGCAACAGCATTAGAATGCTTTAGCTAAAAAATATTTAATACATCCACAATAAACAGCTAACCCTGAAATAATCCAGTGATATTAAATGGCATTGCTTAAATTTATCGGCGTCATTAGACTGAGTGCGGCATTAGTTAAATGTGGCATCACTTTGTAGTAGCATTGCTTGATTTGACTGCTGGCGTTATACTAACAGCAAAAAAGTGGCAATAAGAGCATGGGAGGCCCATTCGGACAGTGGGCGCACCAGTACGATGTACCTCCACGGACGCATAGAGTGGTGAGGGAGGTATGGTTGCCCAGAGCAACAAATATCCAGGCAGCATATGTGGATTACGTCCCATTTTTGTTCTCTTTAGCCACCTTTTTCTTATGTGAGGACAACAAACCGATCGACCTGGTTATTCTCTATTGCGTTGTCATGCATTTCTACCCTTCTTCAACCAAGAGACATGAGACTCGTTCCTTAGCTACTAATTTTCCCCTTTTCAACCTAGATGCGGGTTCAATCCCTACTCTCTTGGACATTACATTCTCCCTTCCTTTCCTTATTCAACCCAGACATGGATTAGTCTACATGAAGTAGGGTTTCCTTTAACAACGCAAATTAAGGTTTTCGTCTGCGTGACCAGCAGAGCAGAAGATAGCAAATAGGGAAGATGGTGGAGTGGAAAAAGATCCACATGCAGCGATGTGGCAGATGGGGCAATAGAACTAGGATATGGTACGAAAAGAGGTAGCATACCTGAGGGTCGGCGAGAAGTGGCTTTGCTCGTGGTCGTCGTCCTCCGCACACACTATGACAGTGAGCTTGGGGACAGAGGCCATCCCACGCGAGCACTAGGTCTGAGAGGACGGCCTTGTCGTCTGTGCGTGACCTCGCTCACCGATGATGAGTGCATCAATGCTGCACGTCCTTTTCTTCCTCAGCGGATCTGTGACCACCGGTGGGGAGGGAGAGAGAGGCTGTCTTTTTTAGATCTGGAGAGAGGGTGATAGTGTGAGAAGCAAGTGGGCAGCCCTTAGCAAGAAAGCTTTGAAGCTCCAACCTATATATCTTCTTTATACTACTAGTACTAGAGGTGGAGTAGTGGTAGAGTAGTTTATATTTTATTTGCATACAGTACCAGTTAGTCGTGCTTCAAAACTGAACGGCACGCCATTAAAAACAATAAGTCGAGAAATAATGTGGCACTTCGGGCCAATGCGGCCAGATCGCATTTTGCACGAGAAATTACACACCATGTTTCGTTGACATGTTGTCCCGTTCCAACATGTCAGTGAGACGACGGCGAGTCCTTTTCTACTATTTCCGAATGGACGTGTAAGCTGGGGCGCCTCTTCGGGTACTGTGGTAAACTGGCAACCTTCGACCGACTCTTCGCCTTTCCCTCTCGATTTGGAACTGCTGTCGCACGCTCTTCCTCCCTTCTCCATTTTCCTTCACCCTTCCTTCTGCCATTGTTTGATCGTCTTCTCAATGGAGGGAACAGGCCGGAAACGACCCCATTATTCTTGCCCCCATCTTAAAGATGACGTGGTGGAGGAACTCATTGATCGGTGCGACGTCATCACCTCGGCTAGCATGGCAGGTTCGTTCAAGACCATTCTCGACTCAACTAAGAACATCATTACAAGGAACCCAAGGGTCCATGAGCGGTTTGATCTCCCTTATCTTCTTTGCTATAAGCCTATTCGCATGGGTGCGGACGATGGAGGCCTTGCCTTGTGCAAGTTGATGCCCCTTGATAATGATACGCGTGATGTCAAGATGCCATCGCTTAAGGGTAAGGCCTGGGCTAGCGCAAATGGAGATTGGGTTGTTTATATTGGGTACAATTGCGAGTGGGAACTTGTGAATGTGTACACTCGTCAGCGGATTCCACTTCCAAAAATCTCAGAGTGCCCCGAAGATGAGCACACAGATGATCTACATACGTTCAAATACGATCATGGTGGTTGTCGTCTACAGAAGATAGCAATTTTCGAGTTCCCAACCGCTCTTGGAATTACAAGAACTATGAAGTTGTTGCTATCTTCGACAAGCTTGTTGCCATCATTACTGATTTTGCATGGATATTGGGTTCCTCCATGGATATTGCTCAAAAATCAGTTTCTGTACACGGATAATGAGTACTATGATGCAATTGAATACGAGGATCTTGTGTTTGCTTCCACCACTCGTGGCACTGTTTTTGCATGAGATCGTCATAGTTTCGGTATGTTTGTCTTCCACCATAATTATAATTGTTTCATCCACATGCATGCAGGTTAGCAAGTTTCCCTTTACTAATTAACCTTCTTCTTGTGTTTCCAAGGTCCTGTGAACATTCCACCACCTATACTTGAAAAAATTTATAACCAAGGGGAGATGACGATGGTGATGATCACGATAATGAGGACGAGCGGGACTTATATACTCAGTGGCGCCTGGCAACTAATTCCGATGGATCACCTCTTCTTGTCTGTATATAGTGCACTGAGATTGTTACTACTGAGGGAGCACGTGTTGTCTGCCATGGTCGCCTTCTCCGGACCTATTCCAACACCCGTTGTAGGGTATTCGGGATGGATACTAGTGTGCTAGCGCCAACACCTTCTCCCTGGTACAGTATTGATAGTCTTGGAGAAAACTCGCTCTTCCTTGGACCAAACTATCCAATGATGGTAAAAGGGATCCAGCTGTTGTTGACACAACGTTACTACCATTTATGAGAAGCAATTGTATCTATACCTCGAACATTGCGGTGGTTCCTTACCCTGCTCCTGATATATGCCGCTTCAGCCTGGATGATCAGTCCTGCGTTGCTCTCGATATTGACAATAGTTGGCCCTTCCCAGAACACCTATGGTTCAACGCAAGCATTTCCAACGCTGAGGATTGGTTGAGTTGAAGTTCATTTCATTGCTTGTTATTTGTTCTGTGATGAAAACTTCAGTATTTACTAGAATGTTTTGTTGGAAATAATCTATAATCCAACATGTATCCTCGTTGTCGTTGTGTGTTGCTGACTTGTTGTAGGTAATGAATGGTACATTTGCAAATGCATGTCATAGACTCAATTTATGAATGGTTTTCGAGTCACTTCTTGTTGTGTGAGTACCATAGTAGTATAGCTAGCATCCGGTTAGTATATGAAGTTGCCACATCACATAGAGCCAACCTAATATTGGAGTATTCTACTCCTCCACCGGCGCACCGCTTCAAATGGCGGATGAAGTGAGAGGTCGCGTCACCTTGTGTCCAGATCTGAGATGCCACATGTACCAGGTGAATGACTCCAAGTTCGACCACCGTGATGCTAGGTGCGAGCCGAGGAACACTGTTGGAGAGACCCCCCTCATAATTTTCCTAAATTGGTCGTTTGATTCATAGGATAGAATGCTATAGGATTTTTTCCTATGTAATCATGTTTTAATTGGCAATCTAGCATCCACTCCAACTTCTGTTTCACTTACTTTGATCCTACGAAGAGAGTACTTGCTCTAAACGATGTGCCGCTGCAAGAGCCGCCTATATTAATTAACCATGCTCTAAAAATGTGGACCAGCTTTGGCTATAGTAGTATTGTACTAGGTTAGTAGGTGACCTTGCGCTTGGCTCTTCTCCTCTTCTGGAAGTCGAACAATAATGATGGTACTACAGTAGTACTTCTGGCAATCTGACACCAAATGAACTGCTGCACGTCCACCGCTTGTAAGCAAAAGTTTCTCCTCATGCTGCGAGCCACCGTGCATGTGTTGGCGAGGGAGAAGGTAAGCAAGCTTCTCGTCGTTCTGCGAGTTGACGGGACACATCAAAGTTATTTATTAGTACTCTCTTCAAAAAGGGCCGACCATGTCCATGGCTACCATCCCGTGCTCTGTCATTGAGTACGTGCACTATTCATGTGCCATTGAGGAGAAAGAATATTGCATTGTACTATGTGCCATCGAAGTGCACGACTCACTTAAGCACTCCATATCTCAATTTTCTTGCATGACACGCCATCTTGATGCTAGATGTCCCGTGCGTCATGGAGGCATATAGTATGATTTTTTAAATGGAGGCATATAGATGTCCTGCGTGTCAGCAAAAGGATGAACAAAGCTCATGTCTTAAACGACAGAGTGGAAGAACATAGATTCTCGACGACCGATAAGGAGCAACAAATCTCGCGGTGGAGCGTCCGCACTCATAATATTTTATATTATTCAGTGATATAAAATCAACCAAATCTCTCCACGTTCCTATACCATTCTATAGTATGAGAATAACTTTGAACGTAAGCCATTGATTCACTCTATCCAATGGCCACCGAAGATCTTATTGGATTTGTTTTTCATCACCAGCACGTCAAGGTGAAATATGTGCAGGTTCAGTGGGTCCTCTTGCGTTTTCACTAACATGTGGGACCACATATGAGCAAACAGACGATGGGCTCCGCGCTCTGCTGGCTGGCTGAGAAGAGAGATAGAGGAGGGCTGAGCACGGACTCTAGGAAATTTGTTCTACGTAACCAGCACCTCGATATAGTGGGGTGGCATGGGCCATAACTAGCATTCATTTCTAGCAGTACGACACACGCCACCCACAAGAGTCCCATCCGACACCAATTTTCTTGGAGTCCGTGCTACAACCATCTCTTCTCCCTCCTGTTTTCTCAGCCATTGCGCGGTGGGTGGGGTCGGGGTTTGCTGATAGTCGGTTTGCTCAAGTGCGGTCAAACTTGTAAGTGAAAATGCAACACATCACAGGTTCCCCCTTAAGAGGCGTGCCAGACCAACCATGTGGGGGTGCGACGTGAACACGACAGGCTTTTCCTTTTGAACTTGTAACTTGTAAAATTTGGTTCTGCTCCATGGCGTGACCGATAGATAGAAATAACGATTTTCCCTAGAGTAATGATAAGTTTGGTTCTGGCGCGGTTCATGCATGGAGTACGTATGAAAATTATGATGTTGATGCGAAAGGTAAGGTAATTACTAGTAGTACCATATACTACTACAGGATTTGACGAAAAGATAAAGATACATACGGATCCATCAATGACATCCTCACGCCCTAGTGCATGGAGTCACCAACCAACATGTGAGGAGCGGCGGCGTTGGCGGCAAGCTTAACGTGCTTCTGAACAATGTTGTCCAAGGTTGCCCTGCGGTCCAAGAAGGACAGTGTCCTATCGTCCTCCTCTTGCATGTAGTAGTCCTTGTGGACGATTTGCACGTAGACGTGGGTGATTATGTTGATGTGTCTTGCTGCACCAGGCGCTGTGCGGCGAGCGCGACCTCGAGGTGGACATTCTCCGGCGCGACGGCGGGCAGTCGCAGGGCCACCAGTGCGTCGAAGAGGTTGTCACCATAGAGGCCATTGAGGGTGGCAGGCATCGCAGAGCCTGGGCACATGGGCTGGAGGCGTACGTCAAGGTCGTCTGCGAGCTTCTTGACGATGGCGAACTTGTCGAGGAAGCCGGCGAGGACCTCATCAAACAAGGAGACGAAGCTGTCGTCCAAGTGGCCCCTCACCCTGGCGGCTTCAAGCACTACCTGGAGACGTTCCTCGGTGCCGGGCCGCAGGCCGGCGTCGTGGACCATCCAGCAGAGCCGGCTGATGCTCGCGCTCATTGCCTCCATGGGTCTAGCTTCTAGTCAGCGGATCTTGCGATTTGAGTGATCACTCTTGCCCTTGGTTAGGGTGCGTAGGTGCATATGATTTTGTAGATTGGACTGGCGGGAGCCTTTATATGAGAAGTGCAGACTACGTTGAATTCACGTGTGTGTTAGCCATCTACTCCTCGCCCCTCTACTGCACCTGCCTTTGGTTGTATGACAGGTGGGCCAGCCACCCGTTGGGCCCATGTGTCATACACCCATAGGCAGGTGCTGTAAGTCAATGAAGCTGCGTCCCCCTCCATGCCGGTGCAGTATAGTCTTCTCACCGGACCTCTAGTTGGGGCCAAACGAGAGATGATGTTTACTGGTTTGTTCGTCCCCTTTGCATTTTGCGCCAAGTTTTGACCTTTGATTTAACTAATAAAATGTTAATGCATGTAACCAAAAATGTTGTGTAAGTCACCTTACGAAAACCAAATAATCCCAAAACACTTAGGCATGGTACATTAACTCCCTCCTCATTTCTTATTTCGTGACATATCAACCAATGAGAGATGTGGGCCGTGCATGCTTTCAATGACTTGAGACTACCAAACATCACATGCAGTGGTTAGTTCATTGCATGTAATCCATATTGGGGCACCAGGTGAGCAATGGAGGGGCATTGATGCCAAATGCATCACAAGTGAATTTGGCATGTGTTTTGGCCTACATAGTGGAGGGCCGTTATAGCCCACTTTTGTACTACCTCGTATTTAGTATAAAATTTTGAGCATATATTTACCTAAGAAAATGCCAATGCATGTCACTAAAAATTATACCATTTGAAATTATGTTCAAATACAAATCTAACGATATAGTTCTTAGTGACATGCATTAACATTTTGTCAGGTAAATCTATGATCAAATTTTGATACTACAAAATAGGAAGAGTAAAATAGGACAGAGGTAGTACTTGCTCTTAGGGTAACAATAGAGTTACTGGAGTAGTCTAAGTTAGTGTCCACTATGACTAGCCTAGGCTACTATAGTAGTACAACAAAAAAATGATGCAGGTGATCACGTGAGAAAAAAATACTAAAAACATTTCTTTCCGTGCAGTGCGTAGATGCAGTTTTGAACACTACACTTGTCATCGTAATTTGGGAAAATTACGAAAAAAATTGAGCTACGTTGTGATTACCGTTTACTAATAGGAAAGACGTTTCACCTCGATGAGTAGCTTCTCCGTGCACGGAAAGCATGTAAGGAATCCAACAACTTGATCCAGATTGGGGCCGATAGATTTTATTGCCAAGATCTTCACTATGCGCATAGACTGGGTCAAGCTTGTGGGAATCATTTTCTGGAAGATGGTCATAAATACATCAAGAAGAAATTTAAAAATGTGAATTTCAAGAAGATGGAGCAGAAGATGAGTGATGTACCTGAACGATTACGGATCCAATAAAGAGTTCAGAGAATTTGGCAGACGAGTACACCAACACTGTCAATTTCGGCATGTCAATGACCCTTATTTTTGTTGGACCTTCTAGATCCGATACAAGCAATCTCTCAAGGAAAGGCGCATTCTCAATGACCATAACGTGGAACAACTGGAGTGATCTATTCCCAATTGATGTCTTGTTTCGGGGCCAGCAACACACATAAATCCATCGGAGATTCGTCGAGCCGATGTGGAGGCTAATCAACCCATGTATCTGCTCAAGATGAAGGTACTCGAGCGCAGTACAGCTGCGGAGCAGGTGCTCCATAGCCTTCTTCGAGATGACAACGTCGAAGAGGTCGAGCTGCTTGAGTTGAGGGAGAAGAAGGGCGGGCGCGGCATTAATCTGGGGAAGATAGCAGGAGCTGAAGCTAGTGTGGCGCAGCATTGGTGTGAGGCGGAGCACGGACGACGACAGAGAGCAACATCGTCCAGGTTCAAAGCTGAGCTTCTCGAGCTGATCTAGGACAGGGGATAAGAACCACTCGTTGAACTTGGATTGGACCTTGCAGTTGGTACTAAACATGCGGATGTCATGGCATATGGCTGGCCCAGGGTGTGATGAAAGGATCTTGGAGACTGCGGCCATGTGTTTGCAATCCCCGTCGCAGAGGCAGCTGTCGACGGTGAGGTTGAGAGGGATGCGGCGCCAGAGGGGGCGCCACCACCGGGAGAGCAGGGCAGTCTGCATGGCAGATTTGGTGGCGAGGAGGCCAATGATGACGAGCAGCATGTCGTTGGGGAGGCTGCTGATGAAGTCCAGGCTCGTCGGATGCGGTTTTGGCTCGAGGCGCCTCCGCTTGTTGGCTGCCTCGCCGTCCATCTCAACTGGCGACAACGCTAGTGTACACGTGTGCTGGTGTGTGTTGTGTGCAGGGTGTCTGCGCGTGCGTCCTTCTGTGCATGCCGCCGTGCAGTGGTGAATTGTGCGCGAGTGCGTCCTTCACGTGGAAGAAGTGTGTCCTCAATGCTCCCTCAATTTACTAGAGTGCGGGGTGCTACCCCGAGTGGTTTCAACTTTGTTTACTTCACCGCGTCTCAGATGGGACTCTAGTTTACTTATTTTCACCCACTGCCACATGGGCCAACACACAAAGATATAGGACACGAGCTGATAAGGCAGCATGTGGACTGGTTGACCGGTCAACTAAACAATATACAAAGCTATACGCTAACATAGTGAGCATATAATCCGTCGGTATAGAGAGTTCGTGTGAGAGGGGAGGCCCGTGAGAGATAGCAGAGAGAGAGAAAGAGCTACTCCCTCCATTCGATAATGTAGTTCCAACATTTTTTTGAAAGTCAAACTTTTGAAACTTTGACCAAGTTTATAAAGAAACTACTTATATCTACAATACCAAAGATAACTGATAGTATGAAGTAAGTACATGTTGTGATGAATCTAATGATCGTTCCAGATGTATATGTTTTTCTCCACATATACCTGGTCAAACTTTTCTGAGGTTTGACTTTTCAAAACATCCATATGCTTATGGACATAAGAGAGTCCCTAACTAGAGAGAGAGAAAGAGAAAGAGTGAAATAGAAAGAGTGACTGAAAAAAATGTGTGTGCGTGTGTGAAAGAGACATGGACAACACATGATAAAAGTAGAGAAAAACCATGTGTCTCTTATGCAAACATATCACACATGCATCTTCAACAACGGAAGCAAGGTGAGGAGATAGTGTGTGGTTGTTTGCAACCCAGAGAGAAAGACCCCTAGCACGTGGCCAAGAGGGGTCTGACAAACAAGGAAGAGAGGTCGAGAGAGACGTACTGAGAAAATGTAGACATGGGGAGGAGAGAGTATATGTTTGTCATAGAGAGATCCCCTGGAGATCGTGATGGGACTACATGGGTGGGAGATCAACTGACAATGTGTGTGCGCGATAGAAGATACCCCGAGAGATATCGAGATACACGTATGGATGGAAGGAGACAATACGTGTGTTCTTGATGGCTAGTGAGAGATAATCATACTTAGGTTGGAGTGCTTGCGCCTATGATGGAGTGAGGGATTGTGGTACTTAGGGGGGGTGCGTATCACATAGAGAGAGAACAAGGGCAGAGAGTGTTGGATGGGTCTATATGTACATCGCAAGTGACACATGTGTATGTGTCAGTGTCCTGGATATGGGGGTATCCAGCCCTACCTGCCTGCGGCCCAGCACATGGCTCCATCGACGACCTGGTATGGCCCAGCCTCAGCATCAACAAAAAAAGACCCTCGCGAGGGGCCAAGCCTCGTGAGGCGGACGACACCAAGACCCCCCGAGGGGATCGGCCTCCCCAGGCTGGCTCCTGAGGGGCGGAGAGTTCTATGCAAGGTTACCTCATGAGGCTTAGCTGACGTGAGCCATGACGACCAAGGCCAGGCGGGCGCCAGGTGGGTGCAGAGCAGGTTTCCTCTTCGGTGCAAAGGAGGCAGGCCACAGGCACAGAGTCGTGGGTAATCAGCCAAAGGTTTCCATTCTGGTGCAACGAGACCAAGACCGCCAGGACGGCAAGACGGAGGTCATCGATGAGCCCACCGCAGCGTCATGACCAGAGGCTTTTTGCAGGTGAAGACAACTTTTGTCAGGATAAGTTGTACTCCTTGTCCCCTTTCAAATATGGCCGTTGTGGGATCCCTTCCCGCCAACATTTGGGAAGAGGACCAAGGCCACTATAAATAGGAATAGCCACCACCATAGAGAGGCATCTGATAGAGAACAAGTAGAACTAGCTCACACCACACCAGCTCAAGAACACCTCACCTCCTGAGGCCAGTTCATCCACTGTACTAGTTCATCCTCAGCCCTTCGAGGCAATCCACCAAAATGCTGGAGTAGGGTATTACACTGCAAGGAGGCCCGAACCAGGATAAAACTGTTGTGTCTTTGTGTCCCTTTGAGCTTGACGCGCTAGGCTTAGGAGGATCGCGAGTACACAGGCTGGGTAGGTTGAGATCTCTGCACGCATCCCAGAGTTCGAACCTCTCAAGGATTTGCGGATCCCTTAATCCGACATTTAGCGCGCCAGGTAGGGATGCGTCGGATCCTCTCTTCCATCGATCGATCCACCACCACTTCGACACCTCCATGGCCAACGCGCGCTAGGCTCACACCGAGCGTCGGGCTGCAGTCACCGCCCGCGTTGCTCAGACAGCCCTGGCGGGTGACGGCTGTGCCCATCGCGCTCCGTCTCCGGTAGCCAACACCGCCACGGGCCCTGCCGGCCACGAGAAGCAAGCTTCATCGCTGCACCCGTGGATGAGCCGTGATGGGCACACTGCTACTCCTTCTCTGACCACAGCAGCTTCTTCATCCCATGCGCGTCACGGCGCGGGAGCTTCTTCTCTACCGCCCGGTGGGTGACCTCTACGAGGAGTGGCTCGAGTGGATCGCCGAGCTCATCAGCGTCGTGCACGGGGGCTCCGCCGAGCCGGCTCGTTTGCTGCCTCAGCAACCACCTGCAGCGGGCGACGTGGCGCACGGGGCTCCTCCACCACCTCCGGCCCAGGGCACCATCATCGAGCAAGGCGTGTGGCGCCACGACGCGACCCGCCTCGCCCTCCACCAGCTCGGGATGACGTGACCTGCTAGGTGGTGCAGCGTCCCCAAGGAGAAGCACGCGTGCTTCCAGCACCCCAGCACCAGGCCCGCATACCGCCGCAGGAGGTGGCGGTGCGTGTGCACCAGGATCATGTTCCACCCCCTCGACGACCTCCGGTGGCCATGGCAGGATGCCGCGCGTTCACTCCGGAGCTCTGCAATGTCGTCTGGCCAAGCAAGTTCAAGCCCAACCAGCCTCCACGCTATGACAGCATCGCCGACCCCGCCGAGTTCCTGCAGCTCTACGAGGTAAGCATCGAGGTGGCCAGCGGCGACAAGAAGATCATGGCAAACTGGTTCCCGATGGCCCTCAACGATGGTGCGCGTTCTTGGCTCTTGAACCTGACCGAGGGGTCGGTCTCTTCCTGGGAGGAGATGCGCAGTTGTCTCATCACCAACTTCCAGGGCACTCGCGACCATCCGCAGGCCGTGGGTGACCTGCGTCGCATCAAGCAGCAACCTGGAGAAACCCTGTAGAAGTACATCCAACACTTCAACAACGTTCGCCTCAAGATCCCCAAGGTGTCGGACGAGGCCATCATTTCAGCATTCACTGATGGTGTCGGCGATGTCAATATGAAGGAAGAGCTCGCCATCCATGAGGACCTCTACACCGCTCTGGAGATGTTCAACATGGCGAACAAGTACGCAAGGGCTGAGGAGGGACGCCTCTCCATCCTCGAGCTCCCCGATGCTAATCCAGAAGACAAGAAGACCAAGACCAAGGACGTGAAGCTCAAGGGGCCAGCCGTGCTCGTGGACGAACCAGAGACAAAGCGCGACTGCGACCAGCTCGAGTCATCCAAGAGCAACCGACCCTTTTGCGCCTTCCACAACGTTCACAACCACAACACCAGCAACTGTCAGGAGCTCAGGGCCCTCCGCGGCGAGCGCCTCGGTCGATGCCCCGAGCGCAACGATCGGGGCTACAGTTGAGGAGGCAGCCAAGGTGGAGGACGCTGGGACGGACGCGACTATCGCTAGGAGTGGCGCGACCAGCCTCATGAGGACCGCTAGTAGGGCTAGCCTCGTGAGGGCGCCTGGAGGGAGTAACCTCATGAGGAGCACCCTTCGGGCAACGCTGCTCTGCCTCCTCTTCCTCCACCGCCAAGAAGGAACAAAGATCACCACCAGGACGAGGGGGCTGGGGGCTTCCAAGAGCCTCGCACCATCGCCTGCATCTTGGGTGGCTCACAGGCCCCGGCTTCCCATCGAGTCTTCAAGCAGTTCGCGCGCGAGGTGAACGCAGGGCTCCCCAAGATTGAAGCAACTCCCCCTCTCAGGTGGTCCAAGTGCGCCATCACCTTTGACTCCTCAGACCAGCTCAAGTGCGCGGCCACTGCTGGCGTGCTCCCTATGCTCTGCTCCCCCGTCATCAGCAACGTTGTTCTCACCAAGACCCTCATCGATGGCGGAGCAGGGCTCAATGTTCTGTCTGTTCAAATGTTCGGCAGGATCCAAGTGCCATACTACCAGCTTCACCCAACCAAGCCATTTTCAGGCGTGACCGATGGTTCTACACACCCGATTGGGCAGGTTCGCCTCCCTGTCACCTTCAGCGAGCAGAACAACTACCACACTGAGCTCATTGACTTCGATGTCGCCGACATCCGCCTGCCCAACAACACCATCCTAGGGTACCCAACACTAGCCAAGTTCATGGCGGCTACGCACCACGGCTACAACATCCTCAAGATGCTAGGAAGCGGCGGTGTCATCACGGTCGCATGCCAGGAGAAGGATGCGGTGTGCTCCCTCGAGCGCGCCTTCCAGGTCGCAACGGTCGAGAACCCTGAAGACGAAGATGGCGCCCTACCTGCTGAGGTCACCCCCAAGATAAAGAAGTTCTAGCTGGGACAGGGGTCTCGCGAGGAGGCATCGCTCGAGGACGCCGCGCTGAGCCTCGTGTCTTCGGACGCGGCACCTTCACCCATCGCATAGGAAGGTGCGCCCGGTGCCCCTCTCAGGTTGGGCTCGGGGGCTCTCCGTTGGAGGGCCTCAGACCTAGCCAGGGCCATGAGGGAGGCGCTCAAGCACCATGTGGAGGCGCTCTTCATACCATGCTTCCAAGGAGAAGGCAGCAGGCGTGAGGCACCAGGCATTCAGGAGTTCATCAGCAAGGCAATTGAGGAGATTCAAGAAGCAATGGTTCTGCAGGGAGATCGTCGCCTACCGCAAGCAGCAGCTCAGTGCCCTGACGAGGGTAAGGAGTTCCGCGTCTTCATCGACGTCCCCGGGCTCAACAGGGCCGTGTCTCGGCAGCTCATCTGGCCATCTCGTGTCGGCCGATGTGAGGGACCACCTCACAGCTACGTCTGTATGCCCTTCGGCCCACCGGGCGCGGCTGAGGCATTCCAGCGCTGCATGAGGGATGCCCAGACGGCTTGCGAGGCCAGGCATCAGGCGATCCTAGCGGAGATGGAGGAGCACCTTCAGGAGCCTCCCGGGTCCTCTGAGCCTCCTGAGGCTCGGCACCGGAGCGGGTCATGAGGAATGACTCCAGCGGCGCGCATTTTTTGGCTACTTCAACACCTCTTCAGCGACGATACCAGGTGACATCTCTCTAGTTCGTTCAGTCTGGGGGCGCCCCTCGGGCTGCATCATCACCAGGCCATGTGAGTCCGTCCCTGTGGCATGTATCCCTTCAGCATCTATCAGAGCTAGTTTACAAATCGTTCACGAGCTGCTTTTCCATTATTAATTGCCTGATCGGCGCTTCGTCGCTAAGAGCGTCTCGCGCCCTTGCAAGCCCTCCTACGACCGCCTCATGATTAAGGACTGGCACGGCATCTATGCTCGGGTCCATCCCTGTAGCGTTGCTAAACCCAAGAGGCTGAGCTCTAGCTCACGGGTTAGTCCCCGTGTACATCACCTCCCATGGTCCTTGGTGCCTTGTTCTCGCATGAGCTAATCGCGGGTGGACGAGTGAGGGCACGTGACCAGGTGCCCCCGTGGCCACGGGAACCGAGCGCCGGTTGTTTTTCTTCAGGATCTTTGCATGAGAAGACTGGGCACGACGTCTGTGCTTGGGTCCGTCCCTGCAGCGTCGATAAACCCAACGATTGAGCTCTATCTGGCGGGCTGGTCCCATTCACGTCACCTCCTAGGGTCGTTGGTGTCTGGCCTTCCGATGCAATAACCTCAGGAAACTCATTCGGCGCAGGCTGCCTAACCATCTCGCAGGACCAAATCAAGCATCCCCAATCAAGACCAAGCGCATCTCGCCTTGAGGTAGGGCCTCGTGAGTCCTGCACTGGCTCACGGGTGCCCATATAAATCTCCACCAGCCCTGCCGTGCAAGCCATGAGTTAGGGCAGGGTTGTACATGCCCCGGGGCTCTCCTCAGAGGGAGCACCCTCCCACGCACCAGTGGAAGCACCATGCTCCGCGCTCGCCATCGACACTGCCGAGGAGAGGCTATGCACGTGCAAGAGCGGAAGCACTATGTCATGCCCAATATGCGATACTATCCTAAAGAGACTCGAAGGTCCCACCAAGGATAGAACAACATATTGAAACGCTTTTGCAAGCTGGATATCATTACATCAACATTACATAATAGATGGGGATACATACAAGAGGCATACAATGCCACACGAATACGACATCACAATACATAAGAGCATCATCCGACTACGGATGAAACACAAACAGAAACACAAATGACATCCACCCTGCTAGCCCAGGCTGCCGACCTGGAACCTATCCCCTGAACGACGAAGAAGCAGAAGAAGACTCCAAAAACAAGTAACATCGCTCTCGCGTCATGATCGCACAACCTGTACCTGCAACTGTTGTTGTAGTAATCTGTGAGCCACGAGGACTCAGCAATCCCATTACCATGGCTATGAAGACTGGCAAAGCTTAATAGGAAAGGAAGGGGGGGTAAAGTGGTGAGGTTGCAGCAGCGACTAATCATATATGGTGGGTAACATACGCAAATAAGAGCGAGAAGAGAGCAAATGGAACGGTCGTGAAGCTAGCAATGATCAAGAAGTGATCCTGAACTCCTACTTACGTCAAACATAACCCAAAACCGTGTTCACTTCCCGGACTCCGCCGAAAAGAGACCATCACGGCTACACACGCGGTTGATGTGTTTTAAATTCAGATCTGGTGTCAAGTTATCTACAACCGGACATTAACAAATTCCCATCTGCCCATAACCGCGGGCATGGCTTTCGAAAGATTATACCCTGCAGGGGTGTCCCAACTTAGCCCATGATAAGCTCTCGCGATCAACGAAGGATATACCTTCTCCCAGGAAGACCCGATCAGACTCGGAATCCTGGTTTACAAGACATTTCGACAATGGTAAAACAAGACCAGCAAAGCCGCCCGATGCGCCGACAATCCCGATAGGAGCTGCAGATATCTCGTTCTCAGGGCAACACTGGATGAGACATCCTACGAGTAAAACCAGACCTCAAGTTTCCCCGAGGGGGCCCCGCAGTCTACTCGGTTCGGACCAACACTTAGACAAGCATTGGCCCGGGGGGGCTAAAATAAAGATGACCCTTGGGTTGGCCGACCCACGGGAAGGGTATAGGTGGTGGTGAGGCAAATGGTAAAACCAAGGTTGGGCCTTGCTGGAGGAGTTTTATTCAAAGCGAACTGTCAAGGGGGTCCCATAAATCACCCAACCGCGTAAGGAACGCAAAATCCGGGAACATAACACCGGTATGACGGAAACTAGGGTGGCAAGAGTGGAACAAAACACCAAGCATAAGGCCGAGTCTTCCACCCTTTACCAAGTATATAGATGCATTAATTAAATAAGAGATATTGTGATATCCCAACATAATCCTGTCCACCATGGAGCAATCTTCAACTTCACCTGCAACTAACAACGCTATAAGAGGGGCTGAGCATAAGCGATAACATAGCCAAACAACGGTTTGCTAGTAAGGGTGTCAAATTTTAGAGGTTCATGGCAATTTGGGGAGGCTTGAAGAACAGGTGATAGGAAACGCAACAAAGCGATAGAACGAAGCAACTAGCATAGCAATGATAGTAGTGAGATCCAGGGTAGCAGTCATCTTGCCTGAAATCCCGCAAGGAAGAAGAACGAGTCCATGAAGAAGATGAAGCCACGAAGACGAACCAAGCGTAGACGAACGAATCCTCACGATCGCAACGAAACGGGAACTATCGAGAGAAGCACACAATATGGTAAACACACCGCACATGAACATGACATGATGCACAAACAAGTATGATGCAAGACAAGACTACATGAAGCTACTCATGGCAAGAGATGATGCAAACAAGAGCAACATATCAAGGCAAGTTTAAATGATGCCGGGAACAACATATAACGATTCCGGTAAGTCCTCATATGCAAATTTCGAAATTGCTCCAGATATGAATAAACCTTATGTTCAAGTTGTTAAACAGCAAGTTAAAATGCACCAAGATGATCTACATGAAACTCTAGTCAAGTTACATATAAAGTTCATTTAGTTCGGAGCTACGGCCTAGAAGATATGAGCAAAACAAGTTAAACATGACATTGATGAAAAATGCATACAAACATCAAGAAAACACCTCAAAACAAGGATGCAACATGATAATATGAAACTACATGCAAAACTAAGCAAGTTTCATATAGAGCACACTCAAAACGGAGCAACGGTTCAACACATACACGCTATACAAGTTTAAAGGACAAGCTGTCCAAAACAGCAACTAGGCATATTGCAAGCATAAAAAAAATATGCTACAGCAGCTCAACATGCTAACAAAAGGCATGGGCATGATGTGCAGGTAAAGCATAACAAAACATGAACACTGAGCTATCTCCAGAAATCACTAGAACATGCTCAAAAAGACATGGCAAGATTGAATATAATAACAGTTTCAGACTTTGCAGAAATAACATCAGGTTGCAATGTTTAGAGTTATCAAACAACATGTAACAGGAACTTATCATGGCAAACAAAGGCATGTCATGATACTACTAAATGGATAGAACAAAAGTCCTTTACTGATCATGAGCCAAAAAGGATCAGAAGATATGATGGCACCCAAGTAAACATAGCAAGTTCCGTTAACAGATTCAGCAAACAGGGCATGGCAGGAACAACGATAAGTAGGCATGTTGGTGAGCTTGTACCACTCACCACAGAGCAATACATGGCATGAAAAGGTAACCAAAAGTAAGAAGACATGTTTATCAAGCTAAGAATGGCAAGAGCAAGTTCATAGGGTGCATGGATCACTAGCAAAGCTCATGGCAAAACTGTACTTAATGTTAACAGGCTCAAAGCAACATTATTTAGCAAATTTGGAGCAAGATATGAACAATCTACAGCAAGCTATAAATGCAACCAGGGGTATGGATGGATATAGCGTGACATGTATAACAAAACATCCTTAGTGATCATCTCCAGATTATGCATAGAATGGCTTGTAGGAGCAGGTTTACATAGCATCACAAAATAATAGATTCAGCCTAGCAAAACAGCAATAGCAAGTACCCTACTTAACAAGCTTGATTCACTCACTACAAGACTCACAAAAATACATCTATTGCACCTCTGTAAAGATGGCATGATGTAGTTCAAAATACATGTAGGACTCATGCTCATAGGATGAACACATCAAATGCAACAAAAATGACAAATCACCAAGTTATAACAGTTTCAGCATATTAACATCATATAGCACCCTTGCAACGATGATTCGGGCATCAAGATGAACTCAAACAAGCATTGCACAATGGAACAAAATGTAGAGCATCTCATGACTAACAATTTGACATATTACACGCACGAAACGGTGCAGTATGCATGGAGTTATGATGCGTTGAACAGGGCATGAAAATACTGCAGATCTGGGGACTTAGCAGAATTATACCCTCGCGAAAAGTCAACCCGGGACGGAGGCATGCGGGATGAAGGGATCCGGGGACGCGGGACACTGCGTTTGGTTGAGATCCCGGTGGATCTCATCCCGATCCACCGGATCTCACTGGAGGAGCAACGACGACGGCCGGAGAAGCGCGGGGCCGACCGGATCCGGCGAGGGAGATGATGGCACGGCAAAGGACGGCGCCATCCGGGCGCGGCGTGGCTCCGGGCGAGGTGGAGCGGAGGCGGGCCGGCGCGGGGGGAGCTCCTGCTCCGGCGAGGAGGCGACGCGCCGGCGAAGTCGACCGACGGCGGCGGGAGGCGCGGAGCCGTGGCATGGGGGC
>NC_041393.1:138199976-138219672 GCF_002162155.2 Triticum dicoccoides | reverse complement strand
CCCGGGGCCGATGGGCTTCGGCGGGCCCCGCGCGGGCTCGGGCGGGCCGGCGGCGGCGGGAGGAGAGAGAGAGGCCGGCGGGGACACGTGGCGCGCACGGGTTGGCTCCGGCGGTGGGGCGGACGTGTCCGGCGGCGCGAGGATGAAGATGGCTAGGGTTTGGACTGCGAAAAATCTGGGAGGGGCACATATTTATAGATTCTGGAAGCTAGGAGACTCCAAATGAGACACGGTTTTGGCCCGCACGATCGTGATCGAACGGCTGAGAGCATGGAGGGGGTTAGGACGGGTTTTGGGCCACTTTGGAGGGGTGTTGTGCTGCAACACAAAGAGGGCTTTTACGGTTACCCGGTTAACCGTTGGAGTATGAAACGGACTCCAAATGGCACGAAACTTTACAGGCGGTCTACCGATGCTATACCAAGGCCGGTTGGCAAGACTCGGTCCATTCCGAGAAAGTTTAACACCTGCTCACAACGAGAGACAAAAAGGGGACGCCGGAGGACATAGGAGTGCCGGATTGCAAAACGGACAACGGGGAAAATGCTCGGATGCATGAAACGAACACGTATGTAAAATGAAATGCACATGATGACATGGCAATATGCAACACGCAAGCAAATGACATGGCAACTACGGAGAATAACTGGCAGACACCTGGCGCATCGAATCCGGGGCGTTACAACACTCCTCCACTAACAAGAGATCTCGTCCCGAGATCTTAGGACCGAGACGGAAGGGAAAAGGGATGAGGTGAAACCAGAGCTCAAGAGAAGAAGCAAAGAATCGAGAGCACTCGAGAAGAAGAGAGGAACGACAAGAATGGCGAGAATCGAAAACTCACGGAATCAGGGACTATGAAACCACTCCGGTTAGAACGAGATAAGAAACGAATAAGACTGAAAGGATTTAGGCAGCACTCCGGCTAAAACATGGAGGAATAGAACACGAGCTTGAGAGGACGAAATGATACTTGATGAAGACATGACACAAAACCTCCGGAAAGAATTGAAAGAGTTGAATGAACAGAACGGAGAAGAAAATGACAGCTTGTGCCACGAATGAAATAGAAAGCATCTTTAGACGGAAGGTTTAAACGGAGTTGTTGGGAAAATCAACAACGAAAAGAATAAGCTTGTTGTGGACTTATCAAAGCAACTCAAAACTTGAGGTGAAATTATGCCACAACCAAAAGCTTGAATATCTGGGAATAATGAAGAAAAGCAAAACTCCATTTCAAAAGAAATACGGAGAATTAATTGCACTTCGAGACGCGAGAAGAAAAGATACTTGAACTCCACCAGCAAGAATCTTGATGAACTCTTGAAGAATGAATTAAATCATGAAGAACCACCATGAAAAACTCCGGTGACAAAAGGATGATGAGATAGAAAGAAGGAAAATAATAAGATGAGCCTTGCGGTGATTTAGATGGGGGTTCTGACGAAATGGCCGAGGAAATTTGAACTCCAGAAAAGAAAAAATGAAAACACTTGGAACTAGAATTTATTCATCAAGAACAAACTCCGAAGGAAAGGATTACTCACTTGGATGAAATAAGAATAAGATTTATTGTATGCTTATCCTTCATCAAATTAAATTGATGACAAGCAATGGATTTTTACATACTACTTATTCTTATTGAAAAGGATTGAGAAGTGACACATCGCAAACTTGAGAAGGTCTTCATGAACCACCGGTAGGATTCGAAAGAACGAATGGATTAAAATGATAATCAAGGAAAAAGAATCTTGAATGAACCACCGTAATAATTCGAAAATGACTGATGAAAGAGAATGAATCACCGGGAAGAATTAGAAGAACAATTATGCTAGAGGGGATTAGATGCAAAAGAACAAAGAGATCATGAGCTGATTAAAGAACACTTGAATGGAGCGCCGTGATAAATAGAGAATGATAATTGGAATGATGGCCTCCAGTGAAAAGAAATGGAAAACAACTCATGAAATGCTCTGGATGGGTGAAAAGAATTCCTACAATCTAAAACAATTATGAGAGGATGGCATCAAACTTGAATTACGCATTTTGGAAGAACGGGTAAGGATTTAAGAGGAACTCTTCTTCGGTCTTCAAATGCAGAGAAAGAAGAGGAGAGACACCACCATGAATTGTTGAGATACTTCGGGAGAATGAAAACCGAAAAAGGTTGAGCCCACAACGAAATGATTTGAAATCGATCTTGAAAGGCATGTGACTGATGGAATCCATTCTTATGTCACACTTGAAAAGAATTTAAGAATAACTCCGGGAAATTAGAAGAGTCAGGTAAGATCCTGGGAAAAGACCTATGGGTTAGGGCCCACTGAAGAGATAACACCGTTGAAAAAGATTGTTGAAGAGATAGATGATGCACCGGAAATATTGAAATATTTGAATGGGGTGACAACCTCGAATTAATTGGAACACAGACGAATCTCCTGAGATGTCTTCCGAACTCCGGAATAGTTAAATGGCGAGAGGCGAAGGAGCAGGGAAAACACTTCGAGGAAAAAGGATATGATCAACCCGAAAAACTTGAATTAAGTCCACCGAAAAAAGAAAAAGAGACGAAGAATGTCAAACGAGACAAGAATTCACCAGTTGAAATGATTGAGGGAAACATGAAGAGGCTCCGCATGAATGAAATTGATGCTTGATAGAGGCTCAGACTCCGGGAAGAAGAGGGTGGGAGGGCGGGAAAACAAAGGCAACTTGGAAGGGGAAATCGACGAATATCTTGAAGAGAAAACACCGGTTGAAATCATTGAGGAGAGAGAGCAAAAACTTCGCCCGAGTAGGATGGATACTCGATTACGGACTCCGGCTCCGAGAAGAAAAGGGAGGGAGGGTGGGAAAAGAAAACAACTGATGATTGAACTTGGCAAAGATGAAGAGGCTCGAGTCAACTTGACGAGAAATGCACCGGATGAAAAGGGAAGAGAACCAACGATCAGAAAACCAACTGCATGATCCTAAAGAAAAATTTGAAGGGGAAGAGAAGTGATTCAAAACACCTACGTCAAGATTCCTCACCAGAATGACGAAGGGGCTGAGGAGTAAAAAGAACTCCTACTCTCCGATATAACTAGACTCAGAAAATAGTTTTCTTCTATACTCAGTAACGGCCAAACTACACGATCAATCAAGGGGGCTCCTAAGGTCGGTCGAGGCTCTGATACCGACTTGTCACGCCCAATATGTGATACTATCCAAAAGAGACTCGAAGGTCCCACCAAGGATAGAACCGCATATTGAAATGCTTTTGCAAGGTGGATATCAATACATCAATATTACATAATAGATGGGGATACATACAAGAGGCATACAATGCCACACGAATACAACATCACAATACATAAGAGCATCATCCGACTACGGATGAAACACAAACAGAAACTCAAACGACATCCACCCTGCTAGCCCAGGCTGCCGACCTGGAACCTATCCCCTGAACGACGAAGAAGCAGAAGAAGACTCCAAAAACAAGTAACATCGCTCTCGCGTCATGATCATCGCACAACCTGTACCTGCAACTATTGTTGTAGTAATCTGTGAGCCACGAGGACTCAGCAATCCCATTACCATGGGTATCAAGACAAGCAAAGCTTAATGGGAAAGGAAGGGGGGGGGGAAGTGGTGAGGTTGCAGCAGCGACTAATCATATATGGTGGGTAACATACGCAAATAAGAGCGAGAAGAGAGCAAATGGAACGGTCATGAAGCTAGCAATGATCAAGAAGTGATCCTGAACTCCTACTTAGGTCAAACATAACCCAAAACCGTGTTCACTTCCCGGACTCCGCCGAAAAGAGACCATCACGGCTACACACGCGGTTGATGTGTTTTAAATTCAGATCTGGTGTCAAGTTATCTACAACCGGACATTAACAAATTCCCATCTGCCCATAACCGCGGGCATGGCTTTCGAAAGATTATACCCTGCAGGGGTGTCCCAACTTAGCCCATGATAAGCTCTCGCGATCAACGAAGGATATACCTTCTCCCAGGAAGACCCGACCAGACTCGGAATCCCGGTTTACAACACATTTCGACAATGGTAAAACAAGACTAGCAAAGCCACCCGATGCGCCGACAATCCCGATAGGAGCTGCACATATCTCGTTCTCAGGGTAACACCAGATGAGATATCCTACGAGTAAAACCAGACCTCGAGTTTCCCCGAGGGGGGCCCGCAGTCTACTCGGTTCGGACCAACACTTAGGCAAGCATTGGCCCGGGGGGGCTAAAATAAAGATGACCCTCGGGTTGGCCGACCCAAGGGAAGGGTATAGGTGGTGGTGAGGCAAATGGTAAAACCAAGGTTGGGCCTTTCTGGAGGAGTTTTATTCAAAGCGAACTGTCAAGGGGGTCCCATAAATCACCCAACCGCGTAAGGAACGCAAAATCCAGGAACATAACACCGCTATGACGGAAACTAGGGCGGCAAGAGTGGAACAAAACACCAGGCATAAGGCCGAGTCTTCCACCCTTTACCAAGTATATAGATGCATTAATTAAATAAGAGATATTGTGATATCCCAACATAATCCTGTCCACCATGGATGTCGTGGAATTGTCACGTCAGTTGTCCTCGTGAAAGGACTTAGTTGTGGAGCCATCGCAACTAGGAAGCTTGAAGGGGTTAATCGGGACAAAGGACACGAGAGGTTTTATACTAGTTCGGCCCCTTACGGTGAAGGTAAGGCCTACGTCTAGTTGGGTTGGTATTGATGTTTCGATGACCAGGGAGCGAGATACACTATGCCTGGCTCTCGATGAGTTGTTTCTTGCCCTAAGCCGCCAGCGGTCGTCCCCTTATATACACGGGTCGACGCCCTACGGCCTACAGAGTCCTGGCCGGCTTATAAACAATGTCCGGCTCGGTGACTAGTTAAGTCTACCTTATGATACAAGTAATATTATAACTGTGATTTATTACAACGGGCCGTAAGTCGCCGGTGGGCTTTAAGCTTCCTATGAACCATCGTCTTCATGCCTTGTCTTGGGCTTCTCTCTGGTGAGTCCTCTTTGCGTAACCCGGCCTCTCCTGGCGGCTTACACAAATAGTTATATCCCCAACATTAGGCCCCAGATTGATTTGAACCGGTTCATGTCAATCTTAAAATACCTTATGACCCGCCCTGCAGTCCTTTATCTTGCGCGAAGGATTTTAACCCGCCGTGACGTCATCATCTAACTCCGGGTTAAATCTCTATGACATCATCTTCATAAAAGCTTTATTTTTTATAACGTCACATCTTCAAGGATCTTTTTCTTTATTGACCATCCCGAGCATCGAGGCGCCAGAGCCGCTGGATAATGAATGTTATCTCCTCGTTTTTCGTGCCCTCTCGGTCAGTCTTTCCTTATAAATAGAGTGACCTAGGTCTTTCCCCTCAGTCATCTTCTTCTTCTTGACTCCTCCCGAGCTCTGCCGCCGCCATCGTCGAACCTCTCGTCTTCACCGACTCAGGCCGCTGCATCGACCTGATTCTGACCAGAGATCGACGGCGAACCTCCGCGGCGCATCCGCATCTGTGAGTTCTTCGCATTCCCTTTCTCAGATCTGCATTAGGTCGTTGCTAAGTTCGTCGGTGTTCATCACTGTCTGACACCAAACCCTCGCTAGTTCCTTCCAATGCTCTGTTTAGATCGTCAGAACCACGTAGAACTGCTGCGGTGCTTGTCTGTGTTGATCTTGCATGAAAATAGATCTCATTTCCCTTGTTTAGAAATCCTCTTCGAATGCATGAACTTCCCTGCCCTATTTTAGGTCTAGAAAATTTCCCTTTCAGAGCAATATTTTGATCCAGAATAATAACTGTTATCTGTGAAACTTGTTTTTATCACCCGGAACACCTCTTCTGGTAAACACCTTGAAACACAACTGTCGAGGCGTCCGTATTAAATAGATGACATAGAACTTTAATTGCTCCTCATAACCCAGAAAAATTTTGAACTGCACTTTTGATACTTGTAGCGGCTTAAATATTGTTGCACAGTCATCCTTATGTCATTAGGCCCCTCATTAAACCGCTATTTTGAATAATCAAGATTCTTCCCCCGGTTTAAAATTGAACCGGACCTTTCTTGTTTTTTCATAGGCCAATTACTGTAATGGCTCCTAAAGCTACCAAGGCCCGTGTGACTTGCAACTGGGTTCCTTCCATAGTTACCAATAGCAAATTGGATGAGTTTGAGAAGTCTTGGCATTTGCCAAAAAAGGATGTCATGTCTCACCGTGCCCCTGACCCGTCTGAAGAAAAACCTCACCCCAAAGCCGGGGAAGTGATAATTTTTACTGATCATATGAGTCGTGGATTTGCTCCTCCCGGCTCAAAATTCTTCAGAGAGGTTTTAAATTTCTTTGACCTTAGACCTCAAGACATCGGACCCAATTCCGTGTCAAACATTTGCAATTTCCAAGTCTTCTGCGAGGTATATCTGGGAGAAGAGCCGAGTCTGCTTTTGTTCGGGGAACTTTTTTACATGAACCGGAAAAATGAACGCGCCAACGGGCCCAGTCTTGAGCTTGGCGGCATCTCAATTCAACGACGGAGAGACTATCTTTTCCCTTACGCTGAACTGCCGAGTCACCCAAAATCTTGGAACCAGACTTGGTTCTACTGTCAGGACACTTCTCCGGCTGATGAAAAACCTCTACCCGGCTTTCGCGCCCTGCGCCTTGAGTCTAATCATCTGCTACCAGACAAGTTGACAACCCTTGAACGCGTGCCTCTCAATTCCACCATTAAGAAAATAAAAGCTCTCTGCGGAAATGGCTTAAACGGCGTCGATCTGGTCCGAGTCTGGGTCACTTGGCGTATACTTCCATTAAGCAGCCGCCCCGGCTTAATGTGTACTTATACTGGAGAAAAGACTGATCCACAACGCCATAGCCCTGACGACTTACCAGATGACGTGGTGGATGCTACAACACAGTCACTGCTGAAGGAGGGTACCGTAACGAGCAACGCCTTCGGCTTACTTCCATTTTGCAAGAATAACCCGGCCCCTGCGGTAAGTTATCAATCGTAACCAATGTTCATGGGTGCATTATACCTTGCTTGATACTCATAATTTTTTAACTTTTTCCACAGGCTGGGGACGACTTCTGGAAAGCCAAATATGATCATGAAGCTGCCAAACAAGCCAGGGCAACGAAGAAAGCTGAAAGGAAAGCCGCCAAGGTAGGAACCTCAAAGAAGAAAAAACCCAGCACCTCCGACTTACTCAGATTGGAGGATAGCTCTTTGGATGAGGAAGAGGTAATCTTTTAAATTTTCTTAAGTCCCTTGTTATCACCTGTCTGACATTTTATCCCTTCAGGAGGATACGGGGAACAGTCGAGCAGCCACTGAAGAGGTACTATAATCTCCTCCGACTCAGAACCTTTGCCAAAGCGAAAGACCGGAAGGGTGACCCGGAAAGTAAGATTTTCACATGCACTTGCTTATCAAGATCCTCAATTTATTTTGAAGCAACAACAGCTTGAGAGCCGGAGGCAGACCCCGAACAACATGGATGCAGAACTCTCCTCCGGCTTACCTGATGTAACCAGAAAGCGTTGAACTGAGGTTATCTCCGATTTATGTTCTGTCTTACCTTTAGCAGGCTTAATTCGTCAACCTCTCAATTCATCTGACTCCAACTATCAGGATACCTCTCCTTCTTCCGGTGAATCCATGCAGTCAAATATGCCGACTTTCAAAATTGCTCCCGGGTAATATAAACTTATGCACTTTTTGTTTTACCTGTGCTTGCATACTCATCCTTTCGCTTTTGTTAACAGCCTGCAGGTGAAGCCCAGCAAGAGGGCAAAGAACAACAAGCCGTCCCAAGACCCGGTGGTCGCTGAACCGGCGATTGACCCATCCGTTCCTGACAGCTCCACTCATCCGCCACCGCCTGAGCCGGCTTTCGGTATTCCGGTGTCAACCTCTGACCCGCCTGCAGAAGATGCTGTCCATGATTCTGATAACCCGGAAATTCCTAGCCCGGTGAAGAGAAATGACCCGGAAGTTGAAATTGTGAAGTCCCAGTTTGTTGAACCAGGGCAGCCCACAGTCCTTGCCAAATGTTCCGCCAAAGAAGAGTTTGCCCAACAACGAAAAGCCAAGCAGGACATTACTGATTATACTCACCTAAGCATTGGTGATATAGTCTCAGGCTCTCTGAATCAAGTGCATAATAGTCGTGACCTGGAAGTTGACATGGTGAAACAAATACAGCATAAATCTGAGGTATAACTTATACTTTTATCTGAGCCTTATATATACTGTACCAGCCCCCAAGTCTACCGCTTATGAACAAATACGCTGTAGACTTAGAAGTCTGCTTTTACTTGTTAACTTATCCGGCTTAAAAAGAATTTATTTAACCCAGTTTAACATAAGGCTTTTAAATTTGCAGTACACATTAGTCCCCAAGTGTTAAGTATCCTTACTTGTAAGGTGCTTGAGACTTAATATGTTTGACCCGGCGGGATAAAGTTAAAAAAAATTCAGCATACATTAGCCCCCAAGTGCCAAGTATCTTTACTTGTAAAGTGCTTGGGACTTAAATGTTTACCTTACTAGAATACTTACCATAACCCGGTGTCAATGCAGGCTGCCATAAGTCAATTTGAATCAGAGCTCGCTGCCGTGAAGAGTCGTCTGGAAACTCAAGAGCTTGAGACGCAAAAAGCTAACTCCAAATTTGAATTTAGTGTCTCTGAAAATGAGAAACTAAAGAAGAATTTTGAGTCGGAAAAGAAAATTTGGGATGAAGAAAAGGCTTCCCTGGTGACTCGGGCCGAAACAGCCGAAGCATCTCTTGCAGAAGCAACAACCGAGCTATCCAACAT
Source organism: Triticum dicoccoides (assembly GCF_002162155.2). Taxonomy (NCBI): domain Eukaryota; kingdom Viridiplantae; phylum Streptophyta; class Magnoliopsida; order Poales; family Poaceae; genus Triticum; species Triticum dicoccoides. The sequence goes on along the minus strand of NC_041393.1, from coordinate 138,210,824 downwards.
AAAACAACAAATATCCGAAATGGTCTCAGCCATCTTTGGTAAGTTATTGTGACATAGCTTTATCACAGCAACCTTACAATTACAACGATTATTTGTAAGAATTACTTCCGGCTTACCGTTATACTTGTGCACATACAGGCTCCAGGAGTGTCAATCTGAAGCAGAACACGCTGATAAAGCTTAAAGCGGTTTACACGTTAGTGGAACAGCTATACTCCGGGACACAACGTGCCCTGGCCGTTGTAGCTTTATCAACTCCACACCCCCGCCTTTTGCAAGATGTTTTGAAGAGCCTTACCTTTCTACCTCAGCGGATCCAAGACTTAAGGCGTTCATCTTCAAGAGCCGGGGCCGTAGCCGCTCTGAGCCGGGCAAAAGCATGGCTTCCAGAACTAGACCCGACAGACCTCGCTCTTGGATATCCGAGTCTAAAGGAAGACGACAATGCCTTTGATGATCATGACTTCCATGCCTGTGTCAAAGCCATACGTCCGGTGGCCACCCTTATCGGAAACGACACTGACCTCAGCAAGTATGCGTCGGCTTATGACCGTAACAACCGGAAAATCCCAAACGCTCCATATGATCAAATCAGCTTGATCCCTCCAATTCGTAAGCATACTTTTGCCCCTGAAGTGGCCCAGCCGGTTTAATAGATGATGAAGCTGAATTTGAAGCTTTGAGCGGCATTGATTGGGCTTCATCAACTTTCCAGGAAAAAACAACCGACAGAGAAGCGGCGAAGGATAACCCATATCCCTCAAGCCCGCCGAAGGAGTAAATCGCCGGGTGTTTGGCCAAAAACAATGCTTCATCAATTCAGACTCGGGGAGTCTTGTAATAGGGTAGAAAAAACTACTTAATGCTTGTCATGCCTTCGTGCATGCTCTTATTACTTAACGCTTTTCGTAAGCCGCCATGGTTGTATATTTCTGGCTCTTACTTCCTTGGCGTGTTAAATTTTGCTTGCCTTACTCTGCAATCCTTGAATGATCTTCCCGGCTCATATAATGTTCACCTGGTACTTAATAACCTGGGGTGACGAATATTAAACCAGCAAGACAAAAAACACCTTAAAATGCTTTCCACAAGGTATCAGAACAATCAAAATACTATTACAGGCTTCTGATTTGGATACGATCAGTAAACCATTCCAAAGGGGTTAAGCTAAGATTCGGATACGATCATATAGCCCCCAGTGGCGTGGCGATGCCAATCAAGTGGGTATCGACAGCTATGTTCTCTTTGGTTCGAATACGACCTATGTTTGAACAGGAAGCCTCCAAGTGTCCATAGGATTGTTTAATGACGCTAATTCGTATATGATCCACGTCAGACCTAAAGAGGTTAAGCTATGATTCAAATATGATCAAGAAGCCCCCAAGTAGGTTTGGCAAGTATGCCAATCAAGTGGGTATCAACAGCTATGTTCTCTTTGGTTCGGATATGACCTATGTTTGAACAGGAAGCCCCCAAGTGACCATGGCTAGATTCAGATATGATCATAAGCCGGACCAAAGGTGAAGCCGGATTCAGATATGATCCAGTCCCTATTGGTTGTTTCCACCACCTGTCAAAAAGACATATACACTTTTTTGAGGGTGAAAAAAGGACAGGGGTCCTGCTTTATTACTTTATATAATATATACATTGTCAAAAAATATATACATCTAACGAGCCAGTGGCTTAAGTATAATAAGGCCGAAGATGGGCTATGTTCCATGGCCGACGGGTCTCCTCCTCCGATTTACCTGAGTCCTTGTGCTCTCGAATATCGATGAGGTAGTATGACCCGTTGTGCAGATTCTTGCTGACCACAAAGGGTCCTTCCCAAGGAGGGGATAGCTTGTGCATATCGGACTGATCCTGGATGAGCTGGAGCACTAAATCGCCTTCCTAAAATGTTCTGCTTTTGACCCAGCGGCTGTGATAGTGACGAAGGTCTTGCTGGTAAATCGCCGAGCGGGCTATTGCCAAGTCTCGCTCTTCATCCAACAAGTCAAGTGCCTCCTGTCGAGCTTTTTCATTGTCCGCCTCCACGTAAGCCGCCACACGGGGTGAGTCGTGCCGGATATCGCTCGGCAGAACTGCCTCTGCTCCATAAACCATGAAGAAAGGCGTATAACCCGTGGATCTGTTAGGCGTAGTGTTGATGCTCCACAGCACCGAGGGCAGCTCTTCGATCCAACAACCCGGAGTCCGCTGTAATGGGACCAAGAGCCGTGGTTTGATACCCCTTAAAATCTCCTGATTAGCTCGTTCTGCTTGACCATTGGACTGAGGATGAGCAACAGCCGAAACATCAAGCCGGATATGTTCTCGTTGACAGAAGTCCTCCATGGAACCCTTAGAGAGATTAGTGCCATTATCAGTTATGATGCTATGTGGAAAACCAAAACGAAAGATCACCTTTTTGATGAACTGAACCGTTGTGGCCGCATCACACTGACTAACCGGCTCTGCCTCAATCCACTTCGTAAATTTATCCACTGCCACCAGGAGGTGTGTCTTTTTATCCTTAGATCTTTTAAAAGGTCCCACCATGTCAAGCCCCAGACTGCAAACGGCCAAGTGATCGGAATCATCCTCAATTCCTGAGCCGGCACATGAGCTCGTCTTGAGAGGTTTTGACACCCGTCACATTTGCTAACAAGGTCTTCTGCATCAGCATGAGCAGTGAGCCAATAAAAACCATGACGGAAAGCCTTGGCCACCAGAGATTTTGAGCCGGCATGATGACCACAATCCCCTTCATGGATCTCTCGAAGTATCGCTTGACCTTCTGCACGTGAGACACAACGCTGGAACGCCCCAATAACACTGAGGTTATGTAACTCACCATTAACAATTGTCATGGATTTGGATCGCCTGACAATTTGTTTCGCCAAGGTCTCATCCTCAGGCAACTCTCCCCGGGTCATATAAGCCAAATATGGCAATGTCCAGTCCGGGATGACATGAAGTGCAGCCACCAACTGTGCCTCTGGGTCTGGCACCGCAAGCTCTTCCTCTGTAGGTACCTTGATAGAAGGATTATGTAGAACGTCCAGAAAGGTGTTAGGCGGCACCGGCTTACGCTGGGAGCCCAACCGGCTTAAAGCATCCGCCGCCTCATTCTTTCTTCTGTCAATGTGCTCCACCTGATACCCTTTGAAGTACCCAGCTACAACATCAACTTCACGACGATAAGCCGCCATAAGGGGATCCTTAGAATCCCATGTGCCTGAGACCTGTTGAGCCACGAGATCTGAGTCGCCGAAGCACCTTACCTGGCTTAAATTCATCTCCTTAGCCATCCGGAGACCATGGAGCAAGGCTTCATATTCAGCTGCATTGTTAGTACAAGGAAACATGAGCCGGAGCACATAACGAAATTTATCACCTCGAGGGGAGGTTAAGAAAACTCCAGCCCCTGATCCTTCCAACTGTCTGGACCCATCAAAGTGAATAGTCCAATACGTGTTGTCCGGCTTCTCCTCAGGTGCTTGCAAGTCTGTCCAATCATTGATAAAATCCACCAAGGCCTGAGATTTAATGGCAGTACGGGGCATATACTTTAAACCATCAGGCCCAAGCTCAATGGCCCACTTGGCGATTCATCTTGTAGCTTCCTTATTCTGAATGATATCTCCCAAAGGACCTGAGCTCACCACCGTTATAGGGTGACTTTGGAAGTACTGATGTAGTACACAGGCCATTGAACCGGATGCTCCTTGCCTGCCTCCTTACGCTCCACTACTATGGCCACACTGATGGCCCATGAGTTAGCAGCCACATATAACAATAACGGCTCTTTATCAATAGGGCTGCAAGAACCGGCGGCTCAGACAACTGTCTCTTCAAATCTTCAAAGGCAGCGTTAGCAGCGTTGCTCCAGACAAAAGTGTTTGTCTTCTTCATCATCTGATATAACGGTAAGGCTTTCTCTCCTAACCGGCTTATGAACCGGCTTAAAGCAGCAACCCGTCCCGCCAGACGCTGAACATCATTGATACATGCCGGTTTAGCCAGATAGGTAATTGTCGTGATCTTCTCCAGATTAGCTTCAATGCCTCTATTTGACACCAGAAAGCCTAAGAGCTTGCTCGCAGGCACACCAAACACGCACTTGACCAGGTTAAGCATCATCTTGTAAACCCGGAGGTTGTCAAAGGTCTCTCTTAAGTCAGATATCAAAGTTTCCTTTTCTCTAGACTTCACCACGATGTCATCCACATAGGCATGAACATTGCGCCCAATTTGATCGTGCAAACAGTTCTAAACACATCGCTGATAAGTTGCCTAGGCACTCTTGAGCCCAAACGGCATAGATACATAACAGAAGGCCCCAAACGGAGTGATGAAAGCCAGAGTAATCATCCAAAAAACTCAAACATTCACAACCCGCCGTAGCATCGACGATTTGATCAATACGGGGGAGAGCAAAGGGATCAGCCGGACAAGCCTTATTTAAGTCCTTGTAATCCACACACATTCGCCAAGTGCTGTTCTTCTTGAGCACCAGCACCGGGTTAGCCAACCACTCTGGATGAAAAACTTCAACAATAAACCCGACCGCTAAGAGCCGGGCCACTTCTTCCCCAATAGCTATCCGTCTCTCTTCATTAAATCGTCGGAGAAACTGCCTGACCGGCTTATACTTCAGATCAATATTGAGAGTGTGCTCAGCGAGTTCCCTCAGTACACCCGGCATGTCAGAAGGTTTCCATGCAAAGATGTCCCGGTTCTCATGGATGAACTCGATGAGCGCGCTTTCCTATTTAGGATCCAAATTGGCACTGATACTGAACTGTTTAGAGGCGTCTCCCAGGGTGAAGTCGACAAGCTTTGTCTCAGCGGCCGATTTAAACTTCAATGCCGGGTCATGCTCTGTAGTTGGTTTCTTGAGGGAGGTCATATCTATCGGGTCAACATTGTCCTGATAAAATTTGAGCTCCTCCGCCGCACAAGCCGTCTCATCATAAGCCGCGTCGCCTTCTTCACATTCCAAGGCCACCTTTCGACTCCCATGCATAGTGATGGTGCCCTTGTAACCCGGCATCTTGAGCTGTAGATAAATGTAACACGGCCGTGCCATGAACTTAGCATAAGCTGGTCGCCCAAACAGAGCGTGATATGGACTCCTGATCTTGACCACTTCAAACGTCAACTTCTCAGCCCTGGAATCATACTCATCTCCAAAGGCCACCTCTAATTCAATCTTACCAACTGGGTAAGCCGACTTACCTGGAACTACCCCATGGAAAACAGTATTGGATGTTCTCAGGTTCTTCTCAGTCAACCCCATACGCTGGAAGGTCTCATAATAGAGTATGTTGATGCTACTTCCTCCGTCCATGAGTACTTTAGTGAATTTATACCCGCCAACCTGGGGTGCTACCACCAAAGGCTAACTGACCTGGGTTATCAATGCGTGGAGGGTGATCGTCTCTGCTCCAAAGGATGGGTTGCTCAGACCATCTCAAATAACGAGGAACTGCCGGCTCAACAGAATTTACAACCCTCTTATGAACTTTCTGGTCATGTTTGCATAAGCTGGTGGTAAATACATGGTACTGCCCACCGCTTAACTGTTTTGGTTGGCTCTGGTAACCCGACTGCTGCTGTTGCTGCTGTCCTCCCTGACCAGACTAATACTGATTATTTCCACCCGGCTGTCCCTGGAAACCGAAACTTGAACCGCCGCCCGGGCCATGAAAGCCGCCGGCCCCTGAACCGCCGCCAGATCCGTGGCCACCATCAAAGATATTGGAGTTTTTAAACGCCCTCATGATCGCACAATCTTTCCATAGGTGTGTAGAGGGGTGCTCCCGGGTGCCGTGTTTTGGACAGGGCTCGTTGAGTAGCTGCTCAAGAGATGGGCCTGACCCGCCGTTTCGAGGCCACTTACCGTTGCGTCTCTGATTGTTACCCTGTGTACTAGCGTTAGCCACAAACTCCGGGTTGCCATCCACCTTACGCTTATTGCTGCTTTGATTCCCCGGGTTGTGTTGTTGACCCTTTCCATTACCGTTCTTTTCACCCTTCCCTGTCTTCTCATCGTCAGACGCGGGGTCCTTGGTATTATCAGAATCGGCATATTTGACTAAAGCCGCCATTAGCGTTCCCATATCGGTGCAATCACGCTTAAGTCGGCCCAATTTCTGCCTCAGCGGTTCAAAGTTGCAATTCTTCTCCAACATGAGGACTGGAGAGCCAGCATCCATCTTATCAGATGAGTGAATGATCTCCTTGACCCGGCGTACCCAATGGGTGGTGGAATCACCCTCCCCCTGTTTACAACTTGTCAAGTCCATGATTGACATGGACTGCTTATAGGTGTCTTTGAAGTTCTGGATAAACTGGGCCTTTAACTCCTCCCACAAACCAATGGAATTGGGTGGTAAACCTTTTAGCCAGGACCGGGTCGTTCCATCTAACATCATGGTGAAGTATTTAGCCATTGCCGCGTCACTGACCTCCAACAGCTCCATGGCCATCTCATAGCTCTCAATCCATGCTCCGGGTTGTAAGTCGGAAATATAATTCGGCACTTTTCGAGGTCCCTTGAAGTCCTTAGGCAGGCGCACATTGCGCAAAGCCGGTATCAAACAGGGAACTCCACCGGTTCTGGTGGCTACTCCCATCTCAAAAGAAGTCGTTGGATACTCCGAGATATCCTGGTGAGTCGCCCGCTGAGTCGCCTGCTGAGCCGCCAGTTGAGCCGCCCGCTCGTTCTCCTGACGTACTCGGTTCTGCACCGGGTTATAGCCACCATGCTGGCGCTGGGCGTTGCTTGATAAAGCTTCGGACTCCATGTTCCTGCTGTAACTCGGGCTTCGGTTCTGACGAGGTGGCGCTAACCAAGGTGGAGGGGTTGAATGAATTCTATCCCGGCTGTAAGAATAGGTCTCTTGCTGAGCCAGAGCCGTCTGGACAAGTTCCCTGATCCTCTGGGTCTCCATCGCTGTTGGATCATCACCATTCACTGGAAGAGCCGCCAAACACGCTGACGCTGCGATTAAATTCTCCATGGGGTTGGAAAAGTGACCCTCCGATATTGGCACATAACGCGGCGGTGCCATGCTCATGTGAGGAGGTGGCATCTCCTGACGCTGAGCCGGTCCTCCCGCTCCGGGTGTCATAACCAGATTAGCATTGGACGGGTTACTTGGCCCGGCTCCGGGTGTGGCAAAGAGAACCCTACGATCGTAATTCGGAGGTAGGATTGGGTCTTCTGGTGTCTCCTCCTCATCACTTCATTGGACGTGTTTAATCTCATTGTGAGCTGATAAGCCTCTGACTACAAACGCTGTGCCCGGGCGTCGAGAGCCGCCCGCTCCATAGCTAGCCTAGTATCCTCAGCTGCTAAGGTTTCCTTGGCCTGAGCTATCTCCTCACGTACCTGTGCTACCTCCGCATCATGCTCATCTTTGTTTGCAGGGATGACTGTGGCAGTTAACAAGGTCGTAAGCTTGTCCATGAGGTCTATCAGTATTTGAGCCGGCGGGCGCACAGGGCCTCCTGCCCTGGCTGCTCCTAACCCGGAAGTGATTGCAGCCGTGGCTGTAGAGTTTTGTCCGAGTTGAGTCCTAGCCATAAAGACTCCTCCCCAATTTGGCGACTCGCAGAGGTCCGGAATACTAAGGCCATCGGAACAACCCCCGAGCGCACCATCTTGAACTTGATACAAAGAATCTGTTGAACCGGTGGACGAATCACTGTTAGAGGGGACAGCCATCTCACCACCATCTTCAGGAACTTCAGAAAGCTCTTCTCCATGGACGCAGCCCACAAAGATGCGCTTCATACCGGGTTGAACTCGGGCGGGTTTCGCACGCTGAGCCGTCTCGACGAGGTCGGTGCAGTTGTCCGGCTCAGGCCCCGGCTCACCAATCCAGCCGATGAAGACGTGGATCCCTCTGAAGGGGACCCAGTACCCGTACTCAATTGAGGCGGCGTCGGGGCCCCAGCCTTCATCGTCGATGTAGATCTTGCCGTGACGACTCTTGGTCATCCGGCCTGCTACGTATCCCTTGAGCCCTTCAAAGTTGCCCTTCAAGAGCTCAAATCCACCGTGCGCTAGCCCCATGGTGGGCGCCAACTGTCGTGGAATTGTCACGTCAGATGTCCTCGTGAAAGGACTTAGTTGTGGAGCCATCGCAACTAGGAAGCTTGAAGGGGTTAATCGGGACAAAGGACACGAGATGTTTTATACTAGTTCGGCCCCTTACGGTGAAGGTAAGGCCTACGTCTAGTTGGGTTGGTATTGATGTTTCGATGACCAAGGAGTGAGATACGCTATGCCTGGCTCTCGATGAGTTGTTTCTTGCCCTAAGCCGCTAGCGGGTCGTCCCCTTACATACACGGGTCGATGCCCTGCGGCCTACAGAGTCCCGGCCGGCTTATAAACAATGTCCGGCTCGGTGACTAGTTAAGTCTACCTTATGATACAAGTAATATAATAACTGCGGTTTATTACAACGGGCCATAAGTCGCCGGTGGGCTTTAAGCTTCCTATGAACCGTCGTCTTCATGCCTTGTCTTGGGCTTCTCTCCGGCGAGTCCTCTTTGCGTAACCCGGCCCCTCCTGGGCGGCTTACACAAATAGTTATATCCCCAACAATGGAGCAATCTTCAACTTCACCTGCAACTAACAACGCTATAAGAGGGGCTGAGCATAAGCGGTAACATAGCCAAACAACGTTTTGCTAGGAAGGGTGTCAAAGGTTAGAGGTTCATGGCAATTTGGGGAGGCTTGAAGAACAGGTGATAGGAAACACAACAAAGCGATAGAACGAAGCAACTAGCATAGCAATGATAGTAGTGAGATCCAGGGTAGCGGTCATCTTGCCTGAAATCCGCAAGGAAGAAGAACGAGTCCATGAAGAAGATGAAGCCACAAAGACGAACCAAGCGTAGACGAATGAATCCTCACGATCGCAACGAAACGGGAACTATCGAGAGAAGCACACAATATGGTAAACACACCGCACATGAACATGACATGATGCACAAACAAGTATGATGCAAGAAAAGACTACATGAAGCTACTCATGGCAAGAGATGATGCAAACAAGAGCAACATATCAAGGCAAATTTAAATGAGGCCGGGAACAACATATAACGATTCCGGTAAGTCCTCATATGCAAATTTCGAAATTGGTCCAGATCTTAATAAACCTTATGTTCAAGTTGTTAAACAGCAAGTTAAAATGCACCAAGATGATCTACATGAAACTCTAGTCAAGTTACATATAAAGTTCATTTAGTTCGGAGCTACGGCCTAGAAGATATGAGCAAAACAAGTTAAACATGACATTGATGCAAAATGCATACAAACATCAAGCAAACACCTCAAAACAAGGATGCAACATGATAATATGAAACTACATGCAAAACTAAGCAAGTTTCATATAGAGCACACTCAAAACGGAGCAACGGTTCAACACATACACGCTATACAAGTTTAAAGGACAAGCTGTCCAAAACAGCAACTAGGCATATTGCAAGTATCAAAACAATATGCTACAGCAGCTCAACATGATAAAAAAAGGCATGGGCATGATATACAGGTAAAGCGTAACAAAACATGAACACTGAGCTATCTCCAGAAATCACTAGAACATGCTCAAAAAGACATGGCAAGATTGAATATAATAACAGTTTCAGACTTTGCAGAAATAACATCAGGTTGCAATGTTTAGAGTTATCAAACAACATGTTACAGGAACTTATCATGGCAAACAAAGGCATGTCATGATACTAATAAATGGATAGAACAAAAGTCCTTAACTGATCATGAGCCAAAAAGGATCAGAACATATGATGGCACTCAAGTAAACATAGCAAGTTTCGTTAACAGATTCAGCAAACAGGGCATGACAGGAACAACGACAAGTAGGCATGTTGGTGAGCTTGTACCACTCACCACAGAGCAATACATGGCATGAAAAGGCAACCAAAAGTAAGAAGACATGTTTATGAAGCTAAGAATGGCAAGAGCAAGTTCATAGGGTGCATGGATCACTAGCAAAGCTCATGGCAAAACTGTACTTAATGTTAACAGGCTCAGAGCAACATTATTTAGCAACTTTGGAGCAAGATATGAACAATCTACAGCAAGCTATAAATGCAGCCAGGGGCATGGATGGATACAACATGACATTTTTAACAAAACATCCTTAGTGATCATCTCCAGATTATGCATAGAATGACTTGTAGCAACAGGTTTACATAACATCACAAAATAACAGATTCAGCCTAGCAAAACAGCAACAGCAAGTACCCTACTTAACAAGCTTGATGCACTCACTACAAGACTCACAAAAATACATGGACTGCACCTCTGTAAAGATGGAATGATGTAGTTCAAAACACATGTAGGACTCATGCTCATAGGATGCACACATCAAATGCAACAGAAATGACAAATCACTAAGTTATAACAGTTTCAGCAGATTAACATCATATAGCACCCTTGCAACGATGATTCGGGCATCAAGATGAACTCAAACAAGCATGGCACAATCGAACAACATGTAGAGCATCTCATGGCGAACAATTTGACATATTACACGCGTGAAACGGAGGAGTATGCATGGAGTTATGATGCGTTGAACAGGGCATGAAAATACTGCAGATCTGGGGACTTAGCAGAATTATACCCTCGCGAAAAGTCAACCCGGGACGGAGGTGTGCGGGATGAAGGGATACGGGGATGCAGGACGCTACGTTTGGTTGAGATCCCAGTGGATCTCATCCCAATCCACTGGATCTCACCGAAGGAGCAACGACGACGGCCGGAGAAGCGCGGGGCCGGCCGGATCCGACGAGGGAGACGACGGCGCGACGAAGGACGGCGCCATC
>NC_041393.1:138187328-138199552 GCF_002162155.2 Triticum dicoccoides | reverse complement strand
GAGAGGCTGGCGGGGACACGTGGCGCGCGTGGGTTAGCTATGGCGGCGGGGCGGACATGTCCGTCGGCGGGCGGACGTGTCCGGCGGCGCGAGGATGAAGATGGCTAGGGTTTGAACTGCGAAAAATCGGGGAGGGCACATATTTATAGATTCTGGGAGCTAGGAGACTCCAAATGAGGCACGGTTTTCGCCCACACGATCGTGATCGAACGTCCGAGAGCATGGAGGGGGTTAGGACGGGTTTTGGTCCACTTTGGAGGGGTGTTGGGCTGCAACACAAAGAGGGCTTTTACGGTTACCCGGTTAACCGTTGGAGTATCAAACGGACTCCAAATGGCACGAAACTTGACAGGCGGTCTACCGGTGCTATACCAAGGCTGCTTGGAAAGACTCAGTCCATTCTGAGAAAGTTTAACACCCGCTCACAACAAGAGACAAAAAGGGGACGCCGGAGGACATATGAGTGTCGGATTGCAAAACAGACAATGGGGAAAATGCTCGGATGCATGATACGAACACGTATGTAAAATGAAATGCACATGATGACATGGCAATATGCAACACACAAGCAAATGACATGGAAACTATGGAGAATAACTGGCAGACACCTGACGCATCGAATCCGGGGCGTTACACACTATGCTCCACCTGGTGATAAACAACTAGGGGTGGCCTCACGGCTGCATTAACCTTAGGGAGCCTCCGGGCTCAGTGGCTATCCTCACCGCCCTGCTCTCCCTCGGAAGGGTAGCATGAGGGGGCTGGGCACGGGGGCTACGCTTAGGTCACTCCTGGTGTACCCCACCTTGCCAGGCCTCACGGGCCTGGTCTTCGTGCACCCCTCCCAAGCGAGAGCTCGGCGAGGGGAAGGTATGATGGTCTATTCGTACGTCAAGGGGGACTCTTGAGCACCGCGTCTCAGGAGCCTAACTGGCCACGTAGCCCCTCACCCCTTGGGCTCGTCCTGGTGATTTGGACGACCCAACGGTGACTGAGGCACGCGCGGGGACGGGCCCTGCCAACGCAGAATGCCATGGCCTGGATCTCACCCTTCCTTTTCAAGCCGTTCGTACGTCAAGGGGGACTCTTGAGCATCACGTCTCAAGAGCCTAACTGGCCACGTAGCCCCTCACCCCTTGGCCTCGTCCTGGTGATCCGGATGACCCAATGGCGGCTGAGGCATGCGCAGGGCCGGGCCCTGCCAACGCAGAACACCAAGGCTTGCCCCTGCACCTTTTCCTAAGTTGTTCGCACCTCAAGGAGGACTCCTGAGCATCGCGTCTCAGGAGCCTAACTGGTCTCGTAGCCCCTCACCCCTTGGGCTCATCCTGGTGATCCGGACGACCCAACGGTGGCCGAGGCATGTGTAGGGCCGAGCTCTGCCGACGCAGAATGACAAAGCAAAAGGAAAAGGCGAGGGAACATAATCTAATTATTACAAAACATAGTGTTCCAAGCAAACAATTTTAAACGCCTCCTCAAGGCATGCTACATGATGTAGGACGAATAGGGAAAAGCAGAGTCACCAAGCCACCTCATCAAACCTTGGCGCCACCATCGCCCGCTAACGGAGCCCCGTCGCCAGGCACATTGCCCGTCCCATCGACCTCGGTCGAAGGACCGATGACCAGAAACTTGCTCAGCATGGCATCCACGGAGCTCTTTACGGCGGCAGCAGCGGCATCCTAGGAGTCGGAGTCCACCAGAGTAATGAAGGAGGAGAGGTCGAAGCCGGCGTCTTGGAGATGGAGATGGCTGAAGACGCACGTCAAGGCCGAGGAAGAAAGTGAGCGTGCCTCGCTTTCCACCAAGGAGGCAAATCCGTCGACAGCATTTTCAAGCACCACCAAAACTTCAGGAAGAAGAGAAGCAGGGCTCTCCCTCGGGGTCGTCGCCACCGCCTTCTCCGAGGAATCTTCCCCAAAGAGCGACTTCTGGGCCTTGTGAAACGTGCCTTGAGGGAGGCGAGGGTGCTGCGCTCCACGGCGGCCACCTTCTTGGCCTCGGCAAGGGCCACTTGGGCTGCTTCCGCCTCCTCCTCCAGCTTCGTCAGGCGGTCGTGCTCTGCAGCTTGCTCCAAGGCCGCCTTCTTCACCCCGGCGTCTCGATGGGCGATGGCAGCCTCCTAGGCCTTCAACTTCTACTCACGTTCTTGGAGCTGGCTAGCCTGGGTGGCCTGCTGATCCTGAAGAGCCTTCAGTTTAGTCTCCACCATGTGGTGCCGCTCCTCAGCTTCTGCAGCTTCCCTCCGCGCGAGGTCGTGCTCAGTGGAGGCCACTCCGAGCACCTTCTGGGCCTCCTCCGCAGAGCCGCAAGACGCGCGGACAGACGCGTCAGCTTGGAGCCAACCAGAAATCAGCCCTAGGCACCCCTGCGCTGAGCGAGATACGGGCCCTGAAGTTCACCCCGAAGGAGGTCCAGCGCCGCCCTTGCCTCCTTCAGGGCCCCGGAGGTGGTAGGAGGTCCATGGCTCGGCCACACGCTGGGCAGGGGACACTAAAAAAATACACTTCTGTGATGATACGTGTTTCTCACAGTAGGTCACGTTTTCTTTCATGCATGTACATCCATGACAAATTTATGACAGAATCAAGATAGTCATACCTGTGTTCTCGTAGAAGTGTTCCATGACATTACCAAAATTATCATCACGGAAGTGTCCACTTCCATGACGATAAATTGCGTGTCACAGAAGTGCTTTCGTCAAGGGTGACCGACACGTGGTATCCACCATAACGGAACGCCGTTAAGCTATCGGGTCGGATTTTGGATCCGATAACCCGTTAACAGCCACGACCAGTGCTGATTTTCCACGTGTAAAATTCTCATTGGCTGACGGATCCACATGTCAGCTCCTAGTTGGCACAGGTGTCACTCATCCAACGGTCGAGATGGGCCTATGATATGTTGACACGTGGACCGGCCCAAAAGTGGCCCACAAAGTTTAAATGGGTCAGCCCAACCAAAGGCCCATAAGATTTAGTGGGCCATAATGGGCCGGCCCAGCTAAAGGCCCTCAAAATTTAGCAGACCATAATGGGCCGGCCCAGCTAAAGGCTCACATGAATTTGCAGACCATAATGGGCTGGCCCAGCTAAAGGCCCACAAGATTTTTCAGACGACAATGGGCCGGGCCAGCTAAAGGCCCACAAGATTTTGCAGACCATAATGGGCCGGCCCAGCTAAAGGCCCAACATTCTCTGTCAAATCGGCCCGTCAACGGCCTGTCCTAAACTTGTCATCAACGTGGCCCATGGTCACTTCTGGCCCGTTAACTGTCCGCTAAGTAATTGGGCCGAATTACGGCCCGGTGTATTTCCGGCCTGTTAAAGGTCCGACTTCATTTGGTCCCATTTACAGGCCATGAAAACTTTCGGCCCATAAACGACCGTAAATGATTTGGGTCATATTCGGCCATGTTTGACATTCGGCCTGTTATAGGCCCACTATAGATTTGGGCCACTTTCGGCCTGTTGTCATTTCCGACCTGTTAACCCCGGACATAAACCATGGACCATATGTGGCCCAACGTCATATCAGGCCCATTAATGGCCCATATAAAAATGACGATAATCTAGCCCGACCGAAAATCCGGCTAGTTAAAGGCCTGTGTATTAGGTCGGCGCATTTACGGCCCGTCCGAAATTCGGCCTGTCAAAGATCCGCATCGTAAATGGGCCACCATTTCGGCCTGCTAAGTCCAGTGGGTTATTTGGCACAATCAGGGTGCAATCTCACTTTCGGTCTATTAAAGGCCCATGTTTTTTATGGGCTCAAGATATTTACACCTGTAAACGGCCTAATTTTACTGAGGGCCCAAATTATGTTTAGGCCTGTTAAAGGCCCACTATGGGCACAGGCCTACCAGAAAAATATGAAAGCTCATGCTGATTTAGGCCTAGATATTTTTCGTGAGCTACATGCCAATTTCGGCCCATAATCGCTTTTAGCCCAATTGGAATGGGCCCGACGAATGTTGCCATGTTGGGCTCCTACGAAGCTTTCGACCGAATATATTACTAAGATAAACCTACACTATACAAAAATAGCATCGTAATTACTGCAGCCTGTGGTAGCATCATAAATGTTGTATCACAACAAAATAAATTCCAACCATACAACAAAAGGCCTGTTGGCATAAAGTTTACAGTCCTTCCAGATAAAAGCACCATCAGATGTATAGAAGCACAGATCATTTGACCTGAGTGCTAATGTTTCAGGCTGTAGAATCTGATGGAGCAACATGATCTCCACCTTTTTCCGCCATTGCTCTTGAACAACAAAGAGAATGTCTGATAATCTGGTTTCAAAACCATTCATATCTTGACGACATTTCTCAACCACTATTCTTGTTTCCGAAACAACGTCCATTAGGGATTGGACTTGTGTCTGGAGCACAAATATATCACTCTGTCTAGTAGGAAGATTTTGTTCAAAAGGCGATTTGGACGAGGTTACCTTGACAACCAACCCAGAATTACGCAGGAAGATGCTTTTTGCACTATTAGTGGAGAGATACTGACGCACTACAGCAAGAGGTGACATTGTGCCTGTAGTAGCCTCGTCACCTTCAGGTGGTTGTGGCTGTTCAATCATTTGTTCCATAGCTTCCTGAAAGTTTGAACTTGTAGATTAGTGTACCAGATAATTTACTAATGAGACAAAAACAAACAAAGTAGGTTAAATGTTTATACATAACTTATTTTGGTGAACTACTGTAATACATTAGCATGTATTGTAGTGCCAACTACATAATAAAATCACTTTTGGAACATATGTCCATGTAGCATGCCTACTGTATTGTCTATTTCCTCATATTCGTTGACATCTAAGGATAAAGAGACATGGTTTAAAGTAGGATGAACATAGCATGACATCATTCATATCATGGGTAAACAGATATAAAAAAACAGGCTATTTTATCATTGTGTGCGCAGGTGAACATAACAACTAGATTACACATCAAGACCAAAAGAATATCCTTCACCTCTTTTAAACCATGTAAGGTGAAATGATACGTTAAGACAACTGTGTATAAAAGTGAACAGAGTAACTGACATTGGCTGCAAACCAAGTAGTTAAATGAACACATCGCAGTATCATTCATTTCAAGGCAGGAGGAGTAAGGACTTACAACATCGGGTTGAACTGGTGTGCTCATGCCCTTCATCTTGCTGGTGTGGCAATCCTTGAAGATTTGCACTGCATTCGGTTTAGGTTCTTTTTGGTCCACATGGGCTTTCCTTTGTATTTGGAACAAGTTAATATAGACACGATAATATGGCACACAAAAAAGAAGGAAGTAGCAGCTATTTACAAGAGCCTCGTAGTGTGCAATATAGCTACGAGATCCCGTTGTCTGTTGGAATTTCACTTTAGAACAGTTGGTTTTGTTCTTCAAATAATTAGCCTAGAACAAGATACACTTGTAAGGCACATACAGAAATACAAGTTCAATATGTGGTCTGATCAAATACATATAGCCTACCTGATACTTTGGATCAGACCAGTGTTTAAAAAGGGCTGTCCAGTCTTCATCTGTAATATATTCCACTCAAGATGTTTGGGTGATTTCATTGTTAGCCTTGCCTTCAAAGTGAGATTTTCTAAGGTGGTACCGATACTATCGCAGAGTAGACTGAAAAACATGAGTGCATTCCTATTTAGTTGCATCATCTTTTGGATCCAACTTGAACCTCATCTGTTGAAAAAAGAATGTGAGTCTTATTAGGAGGAAGCTAGAAAGTATGGGACAGAGCAAGACAATATTACTAATTGCAATGAATAACATTACTTACGGATAAATGGTCAAGGAAGGTGTTAAACTGGGTATTGTCTTTCTCATTCCTGTACTGGATCCACATTGGGAGGATACATGCATGACACCTAACGGCAACGGCTGCCTCTGATACTAACTTGGCTGATTCTGTAGCATCACGTGGCCTTTTTAAACCTGCCTCAAAATGGATCTCCATTCTAACTCCTTTAGATTTTGTTAATCTGTCAAGCATTATCCCCGATGTCTGTTTTCGCTTGCGCCGTGGTGCTAGTTCAACAACGAATATGGAAAGTGTTAGTGTACATCAAACTATGAGAGTACATATAAAGGAGCATGCAACTGCAACTTGACTCGGTCAGGTACCATCTTGGTGTTGATGCTCATGAGGTTCATCTGATCTTGCCAAGTCCTGTTGTGTCAGCAGTGCTTCAGAAGTAGTGTTAGGTGTGAAGGCAGCTTGGGAACTGGCCAGTTCCGGAGCAAACGAACGAGTAACTGGTTGAGATGCTGGTACTGTTGAAGCGGATGCTCCAGCTGGTGGAGCAGGTGATACTGTGTTTGTATATTTAGCCGGTGGACTTGGACCTTCTACTGCACTATAAGTACCATCAGAATCTCGACGGCAGATCCTTTTCCGTTTCACCCGACGAGTAACAGCACTTCCTACTATATTATTTTCCTTGCTCTTTTTTGACTTTGCCATGTCAAGCTGTACCCACAACACAAAAGAATAAAATCACTCTTCAGAACTCATTGATGCATGATACAGACAAGCAATATTTTGATGTAAGACAACCGTATGAGGATGGAATATGTAAGAAAAACAGGACGGCATGACATATTCACAGCTATGATGTGCAAACTAAGCAGAAGGATTTTCAAGAAAATAGAAGTAATGCAAGCTAGACACCATATGAAAGATGCAACCAATATTACTCTGCCAAGTTAAAAGTGTCTTGTCATAAGTGGCAATTCGAAAAATTAGAAGCAGTACAACATAGAAATCAATGCAAGATGCAACCACTATCAAACTGCCATGTTAAAAGCGTCCAATCATGAGTGACTGATGCGGGATACACAACAGCAATACTTTGATGTAAGAACATGGTATGATAGATAGATGCAGTGTATTGTAGACACAGAAAGCCATGTCATATGCACATGTATAACGTATAAACTCAGCGGGTGCAATTTAATCAAAATAGAAGAAATACAGTCTAGACAACATATGCAACATGAAACCAATTATCACACTGTCAACTTCGAGCAAGCACCTGCTATGGGGGAGTACGTGAGATGAACTCATCATGTAGACTCGGGACTTCAACTTCGTTAGCAGTACCAGTGGCAAATCTAGAGAGTCTCTGTTTGCATCGGTGCGGAGGACCACCAACACCCCCTAACTTACTCTTTTCCTTCCTATTTTCTGATATTGCCTTATGAAGTCAAAACCACAAGAAGATGAATAAAATTAGCTCTACATAACTGGTTGATGCATGATACAGACGAACACTACTTTGATGTAAGGCAAGCGCAGGATAGGAGGATGGAGTATATACCAAAAAAGACAGTGTTTCATATTCACACGTACTATAGGAGGATGGAATATGTATGAAAAAACAGTAAGCGGAAGGCATTTCAACAAAATTAGAAGAAACGAAAGCTAGGCACCATATGAACACGCAATCAATATCACTCTATCAGGTAAAAAGTGTCTCGTGTAAGTGCCATTTCAAGAAATTAGAAGCAGTACAAGCTAGAAGACAATGCAAGATGCAACCTACATCACGGTCCCAAGTTAAATGTGTCTTATGGTAAGTGATCGTTGCAAGTATAAGTTGTAAGCTACGCATATGCAATTCAACATAATCAGAAGCAATACAAACTAGACATCATACGGAAAACGCAACCACATATAACAGTTCCAAGTAAGAGCAAGCACCTGTGATGGTGGAGTAGGGGAGATGTGCTCATCATGTACACATACGTTCTAGAAATAGGAACATGTGTCATATTCACAGGCATTATGTGTAAAGTAAGCAGATTCAATTCAAGTTAGAAGAAATACAAGCTAGACATCATACGCAACATGCAACCACATATAATAGTGCTAAGTTAGAGCAAGCACCTGTGATGGTGGAGTAGGGGAGATGTGCTCATCATCTACACAGCTATGTTGACTGTCCAGCCTTGTGTTGTCTTGCGAATCTTGTTGGGAGGATGGCAAAGTAGAATCTATAGAGACCCCCTGTTTGAGTTGCTCCGAAGGACCACCATCATCCACTGCCGGACTAATTTCCTTCAGTTGTAATGATTTTGCATTGTGAAGTCAAACCGATAAGAAAAAGGAATAAAATTCGCTCTTCAGAACTCATTCATGCATGATACTAATGAACACTACTCGGATGAAAGGCAAACACATGATGCGAGGATGGAATATGTATGAAAAACAGGATAGTGTGACATATTCACACCTATGATGTGGTAACTAAGCAGAAGGCATTTCAACAAATTAGAAGCACTGCAAGCTAGACACCATATGAAAGATGCAACCAATATCACCCTGCCAAGCTCAAACTGTCTCCTCATAGGTGGCGTTCATCAAACTAGAAGCAATAGATGCTAGAAATCATATTCAAGACGCAAACCAATATCACACTGCCAACTTAAAGGTGTCCCATCATAAGTGACTGATGCAGGATACACAAGAAGAGTAGTTTCATGTAAGAACATGGTGTGATAGACAGATATATTATGTACCAAAAATAGGAAAGCGTGTCATATTCACATGTATCATGTGTAAGCTAAGCAGATGCAGTTTACACTATTTAGGAGCAATACGAGCTAGACACCATATGCAACATGCAACCAGATATCTCACTGCCAAGTTAGAGCAAGCACCTTGGATGGTGGAGTAGGGGAGCAAAGACTTGGACCTTGTAATGCACTATTAGTACAAGGAGAATCGGTACAGATGCTCCGTTTACGTTGCTGCAGAGGACCACCATCATCGCCTTCCTTACTCTTTTCCTTCCTCTTTCTTGATTTTGCCTTGTCAAGTCAAACCCACAAGAAAAAGGAATAAAATTTGCTCTTTAGAACTCATAGATGCATGATACTGACAAACACTACTTTCATGTAAGGCAGCCACATGATAGGAGGATGGAATATGTATGAAAAACAGGACGGCGTGACATATTGACATGTATGATGTATAAAGTGTAAACTAAGCACAAGATGCTTGAACTTGTTAGAATCGATGCAAGCTAGAAACCATATGAAAGATGAAACCAATATCACTCTGCCAAATTAAAAGGGTGCCCTAACAAATGTGTCGTGGAATTGTCACGTCAGATGTCCTAGTGAACCAAAGCACTTTGCAAGATAGAGCAAGCAAATTTGATGTCAAGGAGATAAAAGATCAAAATAAGCTGGAAGTATATAGCGATGGCGGCTTATGAAAGTATTACGCACCATATGACAGAATTGAAGAGGTTTTTTCTACCCTATTACAAGACCCCCAGAGTCTGAATAATGAAGCATTGTTTTGCAAAGTCATAAACGCCTGGCGTTTCACTCTTTTGGCGGGCTTGAATGCTCCGGGTTATCCTTCTCCGCTTCTCCGCCGGCTGCTTTGTCCTGGAAAGTTGACGAGGCCCAGTCAATGCCACTCAAGTCTTCAAATTCGGCTTCATCATCTATTAAACCGGCTGGGTCCACTTTAGGGGCAAAGGTATGCTTACGAGTTGGAGGGATCAGGTTAACTTCATCAAAGGGAGGTGTTGGGATTCTCCGATTCTCGTTGTCATAACCCGGCTGATACTTGGTAAGATTAGTATCGTTCCCAATAAGAGTGGCCACGGGGCGTATAACTTTGACACCGGCAGTGAAGTCATGTCCATCAAATATGGTCCCATCTTCTTTAAGACCGGGGTATCCAAGAGCAAGGTCGGCCAGGTCTAGCTCCGGAATCCAGGCTTTCGCCCGGCTCAACGCAGCTACGGCCCCGGCTCTTGCGGACGCCCGCCTTAGGTCTTGGATCCGTTGAGGTAGTGAAGCAAGCCGTTTCAATACGTCTTGCAGGAGGTGAGGAACGTCATCTGATAAAGCTACAACGGCCAAAGCACGTTGTGACCCGGTGTAGAGCTGCTCCACAAGAGTATAAACCGCCTTCAGCTTGATCAACATGTTCTGCTTGAGGTTTGTGCTCCTAGGGCCTGCATTATTAAACATAAGGTGAGACGGAGCTGACAATTGAAGTAATCATTGAAAGGAGGTTTGCAAGGTTTAAAGTCTATATGAGTAACTTACCAAAGATGGCTGAGACCATTTGAGATATCTGGCGTTTTAAGCCGGAGAGCTCCGTTGTTGCTTCTGCAAGTAATGCCTCCGCCGTCTCAGCCCGGGTCACCAGTGAAGCCTTTTCATCAGCCCAAAATTTCTTCTCTGCCTCAAAATTCTTCTTCAGCTTCTCTTGTTCAGAGACACAGAATTCAAATTTGGAGTTGGCCTTTTGAATTTCAAGTTCTTGAGCAGCCAGGCGGTTCTTCAGGTCAGTCATCTCCGACTCAAATTGACTTATGGTGGCCTATATTTAATGCTGGGTTATAATCAGAATCATGGTAAGATGGCATTAAGTCGCAAGCACTTTGCAAGCAAACTTACTTGACACCTGGGGGCTAATGTGTGTTGAAGAATTTTAACTTACAATGTCGGCTCATGAAAATTAAGTCTCAAGCACTTTGCAAGCAAAGATGCTTGACACTTGGGGGATAATGTGTATTGCAAGTCTTATGTATCATGTCAAAACCGGGTTAAATGTCTTCTTTCAAATACCGGATAAATCAGTGCTAAGCAGGTTTCTAAGTCTACAACATATTTATTCATAAGCAATAGACTTGGGGGTTGATATAGTAAGTATGATTCGGAAAAGTAGCATAAGTCATACCTCAGATTTTTGTTGTATTTGCTTCACGATACCAATCTCAAGGTCACGGCTGCTATGTACTTGATTGAGATAGCCATAGAATATATCTCCAATACTCAAATGAGTATAGTCAGCAATATCTAGCTTGGCCTTTTGACGTTCCAGAATTTCCTCCTTAGCAGAGCACTTGGCAAGGACACTGGGTCGCCCTGGCTCAACAAAGTGAGTCTTCAGAATCTCAATGTTCGGATCAGTTGTCTTGGCCGGGCTAGGAGCTTCCGGGTTATCAGAGCTGTTGAGAGTGTCTTCAGCGGGCGGATCAGAGGTTGGTACCGGAATGTCATAGACTGGTTCAGGCGGCGGCTGATGGGTAGAACTATCAGGAGCAGTCGTGGCAAGCTCCGGTTCAGTTATGACCGGGTCTTGAGACGGCTTACTCTTTTTTGCCCTCTTGCTGGGCTTCACTTGCACGCTGTTGACAAAGGCAGAAGGATGAGTACAAAAGCAAGGATAAGATAAAGCATAAGGTAAACAAAAATAAGTTACCCGGGGGCAGTTTTGAAAGCGGGCATGTTAGATTGCATAGACTCGCCAGAGGAAGGAGAGGTATCCTGATAATTGGAGTCATCTGAATTGAGAGGTTGGCGAAATAAACCCGCCAAAGGTAAAACAGAAGGTAAATCGGAGATAACCTCAATCCGACATTTCCTGGTTACGTCAGGTAAGCCGGAGGAGAGTTCTACATCCTTGTTGTTCCGGGTCTGCCTCCGGCTTTCAAACTGTTGTTGCTTCAAAAGAAATTGAGGATCTTGATAAGCTAGAGGATGTGAAAATCTTACTTTCCGGGTCACCCTTCGGATATTTTGCGATGGCAAAGGCTCAGAGTCGGAGGAGATTATAGTTACCTCTTCGTCAATCGCTTGGCTGTTCCCCGTATCCTCCTGAAAGGATAGGATGTCAATAAAATAAATGACAAAAGAGTCAGGAGAGTTAAGGATTACCTCTTCTTCATCAGAAGTGTCATCCAATTTGAGCAAATCCGAAGTGCTTGGTCTCTTCTTCCTTGAAGTTCCTGTTTTGGCGGCTTTCCTTTCAGCCCTTTTTTCCGCTCTGGCTTGTTTTGCCGCCTCATGGTCATATTTGACCTTCCAGAAGTTATCATCTGTCGGTGCGAGGACGACACCTATGGGATCACGTGAATCCCTACTACGGTTGCGGGGCGCGGGGTTGTGAGAAGGGCGGATCAAACAGATAGCACACTGGTTCTTTATCCAGGTTCGGGCCGCGAGGATGCATAAAACCCTACTCCTGCCTTGATGATTTGTTTATCTGTGTTCTTGAGCTAGCAATGGGGCATGCGGAGCTCCAAAAAGCCGAATCCCCCTCCTGGTCGCCTTGGGCCTCCTTTTATAGGGAAAAGGGGATGCCATAGTGGCACACAGGAGTGATACGAGTTTATCCCTCGCATTACATGACAAGGCGCATTTAATGTGTCGTGCTTAGGTGTCCCTGCTTTAT
>NC_041393.1:138136804-138187165 GCF_002162155.2 Triticum dicoccoides | reverse complement strand
CCCAGTCTTGTCCGTTGCCGACCCCTTTTGCGTCGACATGCGCCCTGGCCAGCGGTGCCCGTGGCGCCATGTAGGCAGGAAGGTAGCTGAGGTGGCGCAGCGGTGGGTCTCCACGAAGATCCGCTTGCCGCCACGCAGGTGCCTGCCCAACTGGTTGGGTCGGGAGCTGCATGCGAACAGAGGTAGAGGTTGGAATTGGCGTGGGCCTGATGGTGGCCCTACGGGTGTCCTTGGCAAGGGCCTCGCCATAGCCCAGGCAAGGGTCTTGCCGTGGCGCCTGCTGTCATCCCCGGCAAGGCTCTTGCCTGGGGCCTTGTGGTCCTCCTTGGCTGGGATCCCGCCAAGGCTCGTCATCTTCTATAGTGTGTATCTGATCTTGAATGTGTTCACAAAGATCTGCATGCCACCACGGGGATGTCTCCCGAATCCTTGCCCCACGGGGGCAGTGGACTCAAGGGTGATTCGCTCCATAGGTCTGGGGCGAGCTGCCACGGCAAGGGTCTTGCCGGGTTTGCTAAAACCGCCCCCGACAAGGATCTTGCCAGGGGAGTCCGCTTCGTCCCCTTTGCTCTTTGTGGTCTTGGTCTTGGCGTCGTTCTGCTCCTTTCGAGCTTCAGCCTTACCTTGGCTCACCTCCCTTGCCTTGCTCGGTGCGGTGGCGTTCGTGGCTCGGACTGCCCGTGCACAGTTATAGGGGTACACAAAGTGTACCCCTCTTTTTGTACACCGACAGGAGCCCCCGGGCCTGGGCCACACGTAAGCGCAATCGTGTCATTGGGCTAGGCCCAAAAACAGTGCGCGGGCAGACGGGTAGTTTTTACCGCGGTAAGTTTCTTCACACACTGCGCTTCTAATGCTCCCGCGTGTGGCTTGGCATGGGGAGGCGTGTGTGACGTGGGCGGCATGCGTGGGGCTGAGCTCTGCGTGCCTGCGTCACGTCGCAGTTAATGTGAAAGGAGGCGGCCCGCATTTTTCCCCATAAGAAGGAATAACCGTGGGCTCGCTGCTCACTTTCTCCTCTTCTCTCGTACTTTTTCCAATCTCAAAGCCGCCGTTTCCTATCTTCCTTCCCTCCTAAGCTTTCGCCGCCGCCCGCTGTTGCTGTTTCGCCACCCCTCTTCCTCAATCCTCTAGACTTCTTGGCCGCCATGGCGCCCAAATCCGCCAAGGGCAAGGGAGTGGCTAAGAGCTTCGGGACTGTGGAGCCGCCGGAGAGTGCGCTGTCGGGGGACCGGACGAAATCCGCCTTCTTTCTCCCCTCGTCGATTGGTGTTCATGAGCTCCGGGCCTCCTTCAAGCCCTTATGGGGAGTGAAGACGGGGGGAGAGAGTTTGGGGCACCCGGCGACGCGCGTCATTCCTGCCGCTTGCGTCGATCCTGCTCCAAATCGGTATCACTTTTTTGTTGATTACCTTTCCTGCGGGCTATGCCCCCCTTTTTCCGTTTTTTTCAGCGACATCATGCACACCTTTGGCTTTCGTCTCTTGGACTTTACTCCGAATGCGGTGGCATGCCTGGCTCTCTTCGCGCATCTTTGCGAGGGCCTTGCCGGAGTGCAGCCCAATATGGCACTCTTCCGCCATTATTTCTCCCCTCGAATCCAGCCCGGAGGTGCCCTCTCCGGATGCGTCGCCTGGATCCCAAGATCCAGGGGGCGTACCCGGAGGGAGCCATGAAGGAGAGGTGGGATGAATGGCGTGGCTGGTGGTGCTGGATTGATGACGAAGACCCGCCGAAATTCTGCAAGGTCCGTCCAGCGCCACGGGTTCGCGGCAGCGATTGGGGTGATGTTGATGCCACCGACGAGAGGCTGGCCGTCACCACCACCAGAATCCTTCGGCTGACCCAGGCTGGGCTCACTCTGGAGATGATCGGGGCGGACTTCATTCGCCGCCGGATCGCCCCGTTGCATAATAAGGGGAGGCCGGCCTGGCTTTTTACAAACCCGGCTGATATTATGCGGCTCTGCCCTGGCCTCGATCACAACTTCACGGTGATGGCGCATGCCCACTTCTGTCAGCGGCTCTTCCAGCTTGGCGTGGGTTGCGACGGCGAGGTTGAACGGACCGGCAAGGCCGCAAGAGCTGCCGCGAAGGTCGGCAAGGCCGTCAGGGGGTCATTCTTCCAGTTGCCAGCGGGAGTTGTCCCATTGTGCAATAATTCACGTCGGTCCGAAATCATTGCTATGATGCTGGACTGCAACACACATGGCCCTGTCCCGAGCTGGAAGGAGCCGACGGACGCAGATGTGCAGTAATTCTTCGACTCCTTGTCCGAGGTATACGTCGATGCTGACGCCGAGCGGTGGCTTGTCATGGACACCACCCAGGCGGAGCTGGACTACATCGCCACCAGGACGAGGGAGGCATAGCTTGCCACGGAGGCTGGCAGCGCCGGGGGCGTGGAAGACAAGGCCGCAACGGCTGCGGAGGAGGAGTAGTTCACCCTGTGGGTGGCGGCCACCGGGGAGGTCAGCAGCGCCGATGCTGGAGCGCCGCTTGTCGAGGATGCGGCCGACGAGTCATCGGAGGAGGAGGACATGGTGGCAGGCTCGACACCAACCAGGGGAAGAGGGCGAGTCCTGCGGCGAGCTGGCTCTGGCGAGCCGGTTCGGCCCGGCAGGACTATGCGGCCTCAATTGACCTTGGAGGGGTCCGGGCGCCACACGAGGGCCATGGCAGCGAATGGGCTGACGAAGGCCGCTGAGAGGAAAAAGGCGACGGCCCCTTCCTCATCCGGGTGCGCATGGACCCCGCCGCCTTATTCGCCTCCTCCGGCAGGCGTCGACTCGGATGATGACGTGGAGCTCCCTTTTGATCTCGGGCCTCTCAGTCCGGAGAGGAAAAGAAAACTGGTGGATGAGGAGGAGACGGATGATGAGTAAGTACTCCATTCTTTACTGTCATTTCCATTTCCCCGAATCGAGCCGCTTGTCTTGATCCATTTCTGCTCTTGTAGGGAGACAGAGACGCTGGCCCTGAGGGTGAAGAGGGCGAGGAACCTAGCAAGCAGTCAGTCCCCGGCTGGGGCATCAGGGACACCACTGGTGGTGCTGAGCAGCCCGGATAGCAGCCCCCGGCGCAGCCCCCAGCGTAAGTTCATCACTCTCTTCTTACTCGACATGTGGTAGGTGCTCGATGCCATGACGCCGATCTTGCCGGGTTTGCAGGAGGGGAGCGGCAGCAGGAGGAGCCGCAGAGGGCTGCTCCCAACACACCACCCCCATCGACTACGCCGCCACGGGGGGCGTCCCCGGCAAGGGCACCAGACGCGGAGCCCACACCCATGGAGGAGGAGGGTTACTTGGGCGCTAGTGATTCCGTCACTTCGCCAGATGCTGGCGGAGAGGGGACTTCTGCTCCAGAGCCTGGCACTAGTGAGTCGTCTGTGCATCGTCTCTGTTTTCCCTTTATCCTTTTCTTGGCTTCATCGCCCCCATTGCTGCTCAGGCCCTCCTTCAGCAGACTTGGAGGACGCGGACACTTTTGTTGGAGGCACTGCTGAGGAAGTCGCGGCGGAGGCCAGCAGGATTGCCGCCGAGGAGGCCGCCAAAGATGCCGATGAGGCCGCTGCTGACGAGGCCGCCAAGGGTGCCGCCGACGACGCCGCTGCGGGAGCCGCCAAGGCGTCCGGCGAGGCTCCTGCCGAGGGCGCCAGCAGTGGGCCTGCCGGCGTGGCCGGCAAGGCCTCCTCCTCAACCTCGGGCCCCGGCAGATATCTGAAGGTGGGCGACGATCTTTTCGTCCATCTCCCGGGGGTGTCAAGCCAAGCGCCCGCCAAAGGAGAAGCTTTTGACGGCGAGGTGCTTGCTGGCACCGGGCTTGAGGTGGTTGAGGAGCCGGGCGTTGGTGGCGATGGTTCCGTAGAAGAGCAACTTTTCCGCACCATGGGGGCCGACTTCCGGAAGCTCCAAGCGCTCTACCGTGCCCGCCTGGACAAGGTCAAGTCCAGGATGGCGGCGGTGGACAACGCGGAGGTGGACCTCAAGGCGCGCATTGCTGAGACACAGACCTGGTTCCACCGGACTCGCAAGGAGCAGAGGGCCTTTCAGGAGGAATTGGCCAAGCGCGATGTGGAGCTTACCATGAAAATGGCCGACATTGAGAAGGCCCAGGAAGAGGCGGCGAACCTGGCTGCCGCGGCCGAAGTCGCCCGGAACCAGCATCAAGCCGCCCAGGATTCCCAGGAAGAGGACCTCTCCACGCGCGAGGCGAAGCTTATCGCAACTCTCTGTGGCAAGGATGAGGAGCTCGAGGCCCTTGTCGTGCGTCGGACCCGCGAACTGGAGCAGAGGCACAAGGAGGCACTTGATGCCCAAGCTCTGGCCCACGCCGGCAAGGTGAAGGAGCTGGAAGTAGGGCGGGATGAACTGAGGGAGCAGCCCCTCAAGCTATCCGGCGAGAAGAACACGCTCAACCGCGCCTTGGTTGAGGCGCAAGGAGCAGTCATCAGCAGGACTGGGGAGCTCTCCGGCGCGCGGAACTCCATCAGAGACCTCAAGCTGAAGCTGGAGGGCCTCGAGAAGATGTTGTCGAAGAGCAGGGCTCGGGAGGAGACCTTGACCAGGAGCCTCGAGGAGGAGAAGCGGCTGCGGGCAAACGAGGCCGCCTCCCACCAGGAATATGTGGTGGGCGAGAACAGGTGGATCAACCATCTGGAGGTCGTCGCCGGCAGGGTCACCTTGCAATTGGCCACCATGGGGATGCCAAAAGCAAGGTATGCCCCCGAGCGCAGTGGGACCGTCAACACCAAGCTGACCCAGTTCTTCGAGGGCATCCTCGGAGCCTTGGGCTATCTTCACTCCAACAGGATGGCCACGCTGGCCAAGGAGGCCCGGCGACTTTGCCGGAGGGTCGTGACCAAGGTCCTCACCAAGGTGGCGCACTGGAATCCCGACCTTGACTTCGCGGCCTCGATGAAGAGCTTGCCGGATGGTGTTGACCTCACGGTGCTCAAAGAGCGCATCAAGCCCATCACCAACGGCATCGATGAGGGTGGAAGGCCAGCGCCGGGATTAAGCATCACGTTCCTGTTCGCCGCTGCGGGTTCCCGATCAAGACAGATTTTATCTTTAGCTAGAACCGCGGCTATGACGTGATATAATATAAATTTGAAGTACTCTTAATTTTCATGCATGTTATTTCCCCGTTCAATTCCTCCTTGTATATGCGCCCCTCGTCGATCGGGTAGGCTTGCCGGCGCGGAAGCCCTTAGGGGCGTTTTGGGGATGGATCCCCAAGGCCTGCCGGGTGCGCGTGCTGCCAGACGAGCCACCTTTCCATTCCAAACGCGGCCACTCGAACTGTCGAGCTTGACTCGAGTCAGAATCGAGGGTGTTGTTGGTCGTGGAAGGTTACTCTGCCACTCTCGATGCAGCCACTTGGGCTGTTGAGCAGACTCAAAACAGGGCAAGGGCGTTGCCGATCGTGGGAGAGCCCCCTGGTGTGAAGTACTCTTAATTTTCTGCAACATCATGCACACCTTCGGCTTTCGTCTCTTGAACTTTACTCCGAATGCGGTGGCATGCCTGGATCTCTTCGCGCATCTTTGCGAGGGCTTTGCCGGAGTGCAGCCCAATACGTCACTCTTTCGCCATTATTTCTCCCCTCGAATCCAGCCCGGAGGCGCCGTCTCCGGATGCGTCGCCTGGATCCCAAGATCCAAGGGGGCGTACCCGGAGGGAGCCATGAAGGATAGGTGGGATGAATCGCGTGGCTAGTGGTGCTGGATTGAAGACGAAGACCCACAAAAATTCTGCAAGGTCCGTCGAGCGCCACCGGTTCGCGGCAGCGATTGGGGTGATGTTGATGCCGCCGACGAGAGGCTGACCGTCGCCACCACCAGGATCCTTCGGCTGACCCGGGCTCGGCTCAGAAGGGGTTAGAAGTAAAAGCAAGAGGTAATATAGTAAAGAGTATTTATTAAGGTGGGTGACTCACAGCAGGGGCCGGGTTCTCCTTGCAGAAGGGAAGTAAGCCAAAGGCATTACTAATCACCGTGCCCTCTTTCAACAATGATTGGATCATGGCCTCCACCACATCTTCTGGTAAGTCATCGGGGCTATGACGCAGTGGGTCATCTTTCTCGCCGGAATAAGTGCACATTAAGCCAGGGCGGCGGCTTAATGGAAGCACTCACCAAGTAATCCAGACTCGGACCAGGTCAATACCGTCTAAGACATTTCCCAAAAGAGCTTTGATTTTTCTAATAGTGGGAGAAAGTGGCAGACGTTCAACAGTAGTCAGTTTATCCGGCAGCGGGTGGTTGGACTCAAGACGCAGGGCGCGGAAGCCGGGTAGAGGATTTTCATCAGTCGGAGAAGTGTCTTGGCAGTAAAACCACGTCTGATTCCAATCCTTTGGGTGACTCGGCAGTTCAGCATAAGGAAAGAGGCAGTCTCTCCACCGCTGAATCAAGATGCCACCAAGTTCAAGACTGGGCCCGTTGCCACATTCATTCTGCCGGTTTAAATAGAACAAATCTCTGAATAAAAGTATACTGGGCTCTTCTCCAAGGTACACCTCGCAGAAGACTTGGAAGCTGCAAATGTTTGACACGGAATTGGGCCCGATGTCTTGAGGTCTAAGGTCAAAGAAGTGCAAAACATCCCTGAAGAAGTCTGAACCGGGTGGAGCGAAGCCCCGGTTCATGTGATTAGTAAACACGATTACCTCCCCTTTTTTGGGTTGAGGCTTCTCCTCTGACGGGTTAAGAGCATGATAAGACATGACCTCCTTCGTCTTGGGCACGTGGCCGGATTTCACAAAATCAGACAAGATGCTCTCTGTAACAGTGGATTTGACCCAGTTGCAGGTCACGGGAGCTTTAGGAGCCTTGGGTGCCATTACATAAATTGAAGCCTATGACAAAATAAGAGGTTCCGGTTCAAATTTAACCCGGAGGCAACAATGTTAAGTTTAATCAAGATGGCGGCTTAAGAAGGGGCCTAATGACATATGGCTAACTATATCTGGTTGCTTAAGACGCTATGGGAATCGGTAATAGTTAAAAGACATTTTAAGATGCCAGGAGCTGGCAAGGTTGTCAAATAACGTTGTCTATTTTAAGCCGGCAATGAGGGCCGCTAGAGTTAAATAGGCTTAACAGAAACAAGTTTTGCAGTTGGTAGATATTATTTTGGATCAAACAAGTGCACAGAAAGAAGATATTTCTAGACCTAAAACTAGTACAGATAAGTTTATCAGTGATAAACAAGGCTTCTGTACACAGAAAGGGATCTATTTGCAGTTGGAAACGGGTGCGAAATAACCACCGCAACTGTTCTACATTATCTGAAGATCAAAAGGGGGCATTGGACGTAAATAAACTATCGAGGGTCCAACTCAGGCTACTACGAACACCGATGAACTCGAAGAAGCCATTAATGCGGATCTGGGGAACAAGAAAGAGGAAACTTACAGATGCGGAGTTGCTGCGGAGGTCCGTGGCATTTTTCTGGTCAAGTCAGGTTGATGCAGCGGCCTGAGTTGGTGGGGACGAGGAGATCTGCGACGGCGGCGGCGGCGAAACTCAAGCGGCAGAGAGACAGTGAGAGGAAGAAGATGAACGACTGAGGAAGTAAATGGAGATGACCTAGGTCGAGCCTATTTATAGGAAGGGCCGACCGGGACAGTGCGAGAAACGAGGAGACTAAACATCATTATCCAGCGACCCCTACGCCTCGATTTTTGGAGCGGTCAGTAAAAGCAAAGATCCGTTGGAAGATATGGCGGAGTAAAAAATGAATTTAAGTAAAGATGACGTCACGACGGGCTAACTTGGATCCAGAAGATGACGTCATGGCGGGTTAAAAAAACCTTTGCACAGGCAGAAGGCTGAAGGTTTATTTTTTAAGGTATTTTAAGATTGACATGAACCGGTTCAAATCAATCTGGGGCCTAATGTTGGGGATATAACTATTTGTGTAAGCCGCCCAGGAGGGACCGGGTTATGCAAGGAAGACTCATCAGAAAGAAGCCTTTAAGACCAAGCATGAAGATGGCGGTTCAATAAAGGGCCTAAAGCCCACCAACGACTGGAGGCCCGTTGTAGTAAACCGCCACAATGGCATGACTTGTATTGTAAGGTAGATTTAACTAGTCACCGATCCGGACACTGTTTATAAGCCGGCCGGGACTCTGTAAGCCACAGGGCGCCAACCCGTGTATATAAGGGGGCGACCCGCTGGCGGCTAAGGCCAAGAAACAACTCGTCGAGAATCGGGCATAGCATATCTCGCTCCCTGGTCATCGAAACATCAAGCAATACCAACCCAACTAGACGTAGGCCTTACCTTCATCGTAAGGGGCCGAACTAGTATAAACCTCCTGTGTCTCTTGTCCCAATTAAACCCTTCAAGCTTCCTAGTTGCGATGGCTCCGTGATTAAGTCCTTTCACTAGGACATCTGACGTGACAATTCCACGACAAAATGTATTTGACCAAATTAGAAGCAATACATGGCAACAGGCTAGAAATAATATGCAATATGCAACGAATAAAGGTGACTCACCGTAAGTGATTGATGCAGGATACAGAAGAGAGGTAGTTTCATGTAAGAACAAGGTTAACACATAGATGTAGTGTGTACCAAAAATAGGAAGGCATGTCATATTCACAGGTATAGTGTGTAAACTAAGCAGATGCAATTTACCCTAATTAGAAGCATTACAAGCTAGACACCGTATGCAACATGCAACCACATATCACACTGCGAAGTTAGAGCAAGCACCTGTGATGGTGGTGTAGGGGAAGTGCGGTCTTCAGGTACAGAGCTACGTTCAATATCTTCATTTAGGCTTGTTGTTTCTTGAGAATCATGTGGAGAGGGTGAAATTGCATGCTTTATAAGAGTATTGCGTCTCATATTAACCCACGCGCGTGACTGTCTCATCATAAGCGATAGATGCTGGATACACAAGAACAGTAGTTTGATGTAAGAACATGGTGTGATAGGCAGATGTAGTATGTACCAAAAACAGGAATGTGTGTCATATTCACATGTATAATGTGTAAGCTAAGGAGATGCAATTTAACAAATTAGGAGCATTGATGAGGGATACACAAGAAAAGTAGTTTGATGTAAGAACATGGTTAATAGAAAGACGTAGTATGTACCAAAAATAGGAAGGCATGTCATATTCACAGGTAATGTGTTAACTAAGCAGATGCAATTTACCCTAATTAGAAGCATTACAAGGTAGACACCATATGCAACATGCAACCACATATCACACTGCCAAGTAAGAGCAAGCACCTGCGATGGTGGTGTGGGGGAATTGCGGTGATCAACTAGCGAGCTACATTGACTATCTTCATTAGCCTTGCTGTTTCTTGAGAATCAAGTGGGGAGGATAACACTGCACTCTTTAAACGAGTAGGGCGTCTCACAGTAACCCACCCGGGTGACTGTCTCATCATAAGTGATTGACGAGGGATACAAAAGAGCATTAGTTTGATGTACGAACATGGTTAATATACATATGTAGTATGTATCAAAAACAGGAAGACATGTCATTATCAAAGGTATAATGTGTAAAGTAAGCAGATGCAATTTAACCAAATTGGAAGCAATACAAGCTAGACACCATATGCAACATGCAACCACATTTGACAGTGCAAAGTTAAAGCAAGCACCTGGGATGGTTGTGTGTGGCAATTGAGATCATCAACTGCAGAGCTACGCTTACTATCTCCAACTGCTGACACTGCACCCATTATAGCGCTGAAACACTTAGTGCTTATCTTCGAATTACACTGGAGTGACTTCTGTCTTTTCTTTTCTGCATTCATCAACACTGCGTCAGAGCCCGAAATACCCATGCATAAAAAAACAATAGTGTGAGTATGGGTGAAGTGTGTGCACAATTAGTATAGTGTAAAGGTAGCAGATAGCAAGTCGGTGAGAAATAAAAGATGAAAGACATATGATAGCTCTACAACATGCATGGCACACTAAATTACTACAGGATTCTATGAAAATAACAGTCGACTGAAAGCAAATAGGTTAGTCCATTTTTTCTGCACCGTCTGATGTACGAAGAAGGGGCAGATCGCCTTCATCTACCTCCAGCCAGTAAGTGTTGACGATCTTCCTCAAAACGCCAGCGACCACTAGCCCAGTATTCCTCCCCTGCCTGCGCCCTCCCCTCGACCTCACCGCACCGCCGTGCTTGGCACCGCCCCCCGGCCATCGATTCAAGCCCCGCCGACCTCCAGATCGGGCGCAAACAGCTCCTGCACCCCACACCCCTATGATAGACACCGATGCGCTGCTTCCCTGGGGAACAGGCAGACTAGGTGCTCCGCGCGCCTAAGCGGGTGCTGCTTCTTTTAATTTCGGTTCGACTAACCCTGAATTGAAATCCAGGCGGGCTACTGACCTCTAGCAAAGGTGAAAGAGTAAAAGGGAGGAAACCTTGTGCATTTGGTATCACGAAGAACATGCAGTAAGAAGCGCTCAACTAGTTTCTTTCGTGGGATGAATACAGTGTGAGCGGAGATGTAAGATTTGCACGAATAAGGGAAGAGGAGTACCTCTTTCTGCTGGCAGTGCTGTGTCCTCCTTCTGTTTTTCCGATGATCTTCTTATTGTTCGCCAAAAACCAGAAGTTGTGGAGGACGGTGCAGCCTTGGACGTACCCATGGCCAAGTTGTTGAGTGTGGTGCAGTGGCCGTCTGTCGGTGGCGGGGAAGCAGATCCGAGGCGGCGAACGATGGCATACCGGGAACAACTCCGGTGCGGTGGACGGTTGCGACAGTGGAGCCGCAGCAGTGAGGCGCAGGACGGCGTGGTCGGAGTGCTTCTGGTATGGCGCATGTCAGCGTCGGCGTCATGGAGGCAGCTCTGCCTCGGCTTCAACTGCTAAGTCCTTGAGGGCATTGCGGTTGCAGTTGCGTTGGACGACGACGTCGGGGTACCAGCTCTGTCGTGATGGAGGAGGGCGGCGGTGGATTGGCCGCTATGGGGTGGAGGACGGTGGAGGCTGGGGTTTCGCGGCTGGTGGAGAGGGCGTTTTCGCGCCCATGGAGTATGAATGGGGAAATGGAGGGAGGCGGGGAACTAAGGGGGAACGATGTTTCGGTTTGAGACGTGCCTGTTTGAAATTTGGGGAAAGTTACAAACTTTGCCCCCATCTAAAATTTCAGACATACTGCGGGTTGGGGGTAGGACAGTCATGTGAGGTGTCCCAAATGTGGTCGGGATAGATTTCGGCCGAGCGCATAGGTGTTTAGGCGCCCACGACGTATGAATGCTTCTCGGAGGCGGTTGAGACTGGCGTCTTGGTGAAGTTACAAACCTACCCTGGTTTAGACCTTTGGACATCGAGCCGATAGGCTACACCGGCCAGAGTCAGGACAGTAATTTCCTACCACCAAACATTAGTCTCGCGCGGTTTCGGGTGACCATAGGCCTATTTGGCGCTTTGTTCAATATTTGGGAGCAGAAGCATTAACATTTTCGGTTCTCTTGAATTGAACTTTCAGGATTTGTCAAACTTCACAAATCTTTACCCTTGAAAATCCTAAAGCTACGATTATTTTGGAATGGAGGGGGTACATTTGAATATACATTGTACATGAGTATATATTAAAAATATGCAACTTACCTTAGTTCATGCATGGTTCCAGATATAATCTCCTTGGTTGCAAAAAATAAAAGGTTAGATATGCGTATGAATATATATAGCATGTTCAAACTCACAACAAAGATTGATGCCCCCTTTTACATCTGATTTACAAATGCCATTATCTCGGGTTCAAATAGATGAATGCATTTCCTATGAATTCGAATCTTCGAAACCCCCTTTATGTTGAATTCGACATGTATTCTATTTCGTAGCTAGCAATTTGGAATGTATCCATGCAAGTGACAAATGTATAAAGTGCTTCACACTAACAACATGGAGTGCACTAATTAATTTTTATATATGAATTGCACAAGCATCCATTGCCTGTATTTCAAACCGCTCTCATTCTATGGATCGATAATATGAAATAAACACATGCACATGCTAGAATTCAATAGAGTATGGGTGTTTGATAGACCGATTTTTGTCCATACACAATTTGCAAAATACATGATCTCATCCAAAAATAATAATGCCATTTATATTTTAATTTAATGCGTAGAACCGCCTTTTACATGTAGATGCACTATGCCTCGCCCCGTTCTGACAAACGCGTTATATATCTCTCTATCTAACGCATAAGTGCACACACTTTATATATGCATCGGCATTTCTCTTTCACACACGCTCACAATCTCTCTCAGGGTGTCGAGGTGTCTCACGCACATGCTCTCTCTGTTTCTCTCTCTCTCTCTCTTTCTGACTACTATGTACCACTCTTTTTACTAATCTCAGTTGCAAAACACTATTTCTCTCGCATGCATATATACACACACACGGTCTCTACTAGCCCTCTATACGCACATATATGTGCCTACGTGTCTCCCGCACACACATTATCTTTAGGCCTGACACACCTCTCTCTTAGTAGTTGGTAGATATGATTTCATCATATCATTCGGTAGGATATCCCTGGTTGTTAGGCTGGATGGTAATATGAGGCAAAGTTTTACCCTAGTTCGGATCGGACCCTTGCAGTTGAAGAAAGAGCCTACTCCTGGTACTATATATTAGTGATAGGGGTGTGTACAAAGTACACGTGAATACCAGGCATTGTGCGTGTGTCTATACTATCGACGAACTAGCCCCCAAGCTTGTATAACATAGTAAGGGCCTAGGGTTACAAATCATATATAGTCGGCTTATCACCATTGGGGATAGAGTCCTCCGCGACTTTGGTAGCTTCGTGTTGTACGCCGAGTCCTCCACATGGGTCTTCGTATAACACGTCTCGGTCCAACCTATATGTGGCGCAGGATGGAACCGACCCATGAGTCTTCATGTTGACGCACCACAACTAGAAATGATGTGCCCACCACACCACACACGCAATCGGCCACTAAGAAAATAAGCATATACAATAGTACAACGGTATCTAGCTCACGATACGTCTCCATATTTTGTTGATGACACTGACGGACTTTTCATTTGATGCGTGCTCCGTATTTTGTTGATGACACTTACGGTCATTGTATTTGAAGCGAAAGCACGATATGGTCACTGGACTTCAGAATAAGCTCATCACGGTCACCACATACATTTTGTCATGCTAACCAGCATGTGGTTGGATGGTTAAGAGGACAGTGGTTTCTCGAGCCCACCAAGGTTAAAGTCCCGGTGCTCGCATTTATCTTGTGTTAATTTCAGTATTTTCCGGTGATGCACGTTCAGTGGGAGGAGACGTTCCACTCGACTACGAGGCACCTATGGTGACTTCCTAAAATCTCAAGATCATATATGCTGGCCCACTCTCTCGAAGGTGCTCATAGGGGTAGGGTTCCCGTGTGTGCGCTTATAGCGGTGAGTGCTTGCGCATATATATGAGCCCTTGCATCTGTACCGTGTTAAACAAATACATGTCATGATTATATGGTCACTGGCTCACCCGTACAACTCCGTATTTTGTTGATGACACAATCAATTGACCAGTCAAACGTTCCATGCGGCGCAACTAGTGTTGCACCATCGGGGCGCGTAACCGTGCGGCCCACCTATCAGCCCATATATGAAAGAAAGAAATGGTAGTTTGAGTCTGTACTGTGTTAATAAAATAGGAGTCCATTTTAGGGTGATCATATGGTCACTGGCTCAACGTACAGCTCTGTAATTTGTTGATAACACGATCAATTGACCAGTCAAACGGTCCACATTCAGCAGCGCACATTACCATAGGGCCCACCCATCAGCGTGTATATGAAGGACAGAAATGGTAATAAATTAGTGGTCGGTGGGTATTCGAAGTCGTGAGACCTCTGCTTGACAGTCACCAGCGGTTGGGGGGCGTTCATTGGGCGGTGGGGTGGGGATCGACGGAGAAAAAGCTCGGCACAGGGGGGGCTGCTAGAGGGATGGCCGGTGCGGTGGCGGACCGGCGGTGGGGAGTGGTTTCGGGGAGGGCGGGCCAGCGTGGCGGCGGGGGCTGGCGGTTCAGCCGGTGGTGGTTGGCGGCTCAGGGGGGGTGGAGTTTGATGATAAACTAGAGGCCCTTGATTTCGTATCCAACGGCTCGAAAATCAAATGACCAGAGATGAAAAAGTCAATCGACTGATGTGTAGCTAGCCTCACCCCGCACGTACACATGCACGCACGCAAGACACGCACGCATGCAGGCGTGCAACACTGACACGTACACATAACATACACATGCACACACGCAAGACACGCACACATGCAGGCGTGCAACACTGACACGTACACACGCACGCATGCTGGCATGCAACACTGACACATACACATGCACTCACGAACACACGCACGTACGCACCCATGCATGCAACACTAAAACGTACCCTTGCACACAAGCAACACTCGCACGCCTACATGCACACAACACACGACGCAAGACACACGCTCAACCTATACGTGCATGCACCCTTTGTTAAGGACATGGATTGTTACGGGTATTAATCAATCTTATCTGTGATAAGTAGAACATTGATGTTTGCAGCGGTCTTTATGAATCACAACGTATCGAACGGGCTATCAACATAGTAGGCTTATCTACATGAAAAAGATGACATCACACTCAATGAACAATCATCGGTTTATGAAATGCCTGCTTCTGACCGCCCTGGCCCACCAAAGGTTCCTCTGCAGTGCACTACCTGCGTTGGGTCACTGACATGCAGGCCATGCACCCAAAGAGCCCACATGTCTGTGGAAGAACGGTGCGGTGTCCTAGGTCAGAGTCGAGGGTGCCACTCGCTGCACGCCCAGCTGAACACGCCTCCGTGCCGCATTCAAACGCCTACATGAAACCCGCCCGTGTGGAAGCCGAGAAACCCACTCTGGACACACGTCCGTTCATGACCGGGCCGGCGTTAAACGCAACACCGGCCGAGCTCCTCCTGTCCGCGGTCTATTTAATCTCCTATTTAAACGAGGCCAAACGCCAGCCAAGAATCGCACACCTCCGCCGCTCCCCTATCTCCTCCACCATTTTGTCTACTCTTACAATGGCTTATAAAGAGTAGTTATTCCGCATCCAAGACGGCTGGGTAGCCCGCCGGATACGAGCTATGCAGCTCGCTGATCCACCTCCCTCCCCTCGCCCGACGGAGCCAGTTGCCGCCCCAAGCCGGCGCATGCTTCAGCAACTCGCCGCTCCAGGCCAGCTCGACGAGGAGCGGCACACGGGCGTCGTTGCTGCCGTCCATGCCGCCTCCTCGTACCGCGTCTCCCGTTTCTGTGGTCGAGACTCCAATGCCGGCGGCCGCGCAAGCAGCGACAGAAGACGGGTGCGCGGAGAGCGACGAGTCGGTGGCCAGCGCCTCCGAGTCCGCCGCCATTATCGAGGAGAAGTAGAACATGGGAGGCCACCGCCGCTTGGGTCCCATGAAGGTCACCGCAGAGGCGACGCCGGCGTACACAGCAGGTGTCTTGCCGGATCCTTTTGTTGCGAGGACCTTCGTCGACCCTGCATGGGCTCCACGGAAGAGGGGAATGTTAGGATGAACTTGAGCTGGTGCCGGCCATGGCAAAGTAGTGGCCGGTGATGAACTCGAACCGGTGCCGACCACCATCATCTTCGGCACCAGCCAATGATATCAGTTGGGCGGTGGGGAAGCGAACCATCCTTTGCGCTGAAGCATATACCTCCCGGGCTCCTGGCAGTCCGGTGATCATGCTGGCGGACATGAGGAACACAAATCGATCGGCGAGCGACCATTTAGGCCAGGTATTATATACCTGTGCTGTCCAGAACTAGCACCGCGTAGTTCATTTGAATGTAATGAAATCCGTCATGTTTGTATGAAAATCCGGTATTTTATATGATTTCCGTCGTTGTTTATATGAAATATCAGTTTGTCTACATTTTTGCGTGAATTTCGTCCCGTTGGATGGCGTAATTTGCGGGTCGCCGGTGGGTCTACGGGCGCCTCGGGCGGCGTCGTGGGACAAAAAAACATAGCTCATGCGAGCTCGTCTCCAACATGCGCGCTGGAGGATGCATGACAGCATGAGCACCCGCACCATTCCTCGTTCATCGGTGGCAAAGGCACCGGTGGACAAAAGGGTCGCCAATATTTTGGCTACCCTGGGCAAGATCCAAACAGCCCCTCCCAACAGATTCAAATCCCTCGTTCATCGTGGAATTTTGCCATGTGTTGATTTCATGGACTAGCAAGATGCCCGTGCATTGCACGGAACATCAAGATGCATTTTTGTACAAACTCCCGCATGCATGCAAGGGATAATTAATGTCCTCCTTTGCTAGCTAGTACCACGAGGCAAACACCATTAATATTGCATCGATTAGTGTTAGTGGCCTTGTATATCTGCAAATTGTAATTTTGATAGTGGCCCCTTGTATATAAAAATGGAGAGAGAAAGATGAGAGATAAGGTGAGGAGGAGTCGGGCGTGGTGGTGACTGGTGGTTGGACTGGGTGGAGGCATGGAGA
Organism: Triticum dicoccoides; assembly: GCF_002162155.2. Lineage (NCBI taxonomy): Eukaryota > Viridiplantae > Streptophyta > Magnoliopsida > Poales > Poaceae > Triticum > Triticum dicoccoides. The sequence continues at coordinate 138,170,633 of NC_041393.1, read as the reverse complement.
TGGATGGCGCATTATGTCTAGGTTTGTATCTCTCTCACACACACTACGTAGGTGGGGGACGTGCACGAAGAGAAGAGGTGCACGCATGGCGCACGTACTCCCGTCTCTTTCCCAACCACACCCGTGCGGGTACACGGTGGAGCTCATTTCTGTACGAAAAAGGCAGCCCACGCGGTAATTTGGCACGTGTACTGGTTGTCCACTTGGTGGAGGGAGGATCGTCTACCATGGATGAACAAACAAACAGCGACTTGACGCGTTATGTTAAATTAAAAAAAGAGGCAAACCATGTGGGGCCTACCTTAGGGGTAAGGCTCTATTCACTGGAGTAATTTTGATGTGTCCCGTCAACTCGCAGAATGAGGAGAAGCTTGCTTAGTACGCCGTCTCCCCCGCCCACGGGCGCAGTGGCTCGCAGGATGAGGTGAAGCTTGCTTACGAGTAGTTGTAGTAGTACTCCTACTACTGTACGCCTTACGCTCGCTCCCTCACCCATGCACGCGGTGGCTTGCAGCACGAGGAGAAAATTTTACTCCACTACTCCCTCCGTTTACTCCTCGTCCCTACTACGTACCTTGGTTAGTACTCCCTCCATTTACTTATACAAGGCCACTATAAAAAAATACATTTTGCATCTATACAAGGCCACAAATAGTAATCGAGTCTAAATTTACTACACCCTCCTTTCCAGTTTATGGCTCAATTTCAAAATGTCTCCAACCAAGGTAGACGGTGAGTGGTCGAATTAATTTCGTAGTTTGCACAAGTAATTAGTACGCTCGTTTTTCTCAAGAAGTTATGTTTACCGAGGCATCAATTAGAACGAATGCATGAATGACCACTAAATTTCCATGAACTTGTACATGCATTTGGTTAGTTTCCTCTTGACACTACTTGCGTCGGGTGATCTAACGCACCTCGAAATCCAACATGTAATGGTACTACTACTAGTATAGTAGAATTGAGACTTATCAAACGGAAAAACGAATGTTTTTTAGATGAGCCCTATAAACCCTAGTGGGTACGTACTACGTAGAAACAGATTTTTCCAAAACTAAGTTGCTCCCTTTCATGAATTCTATAGTATACTCCTCCGTCGATGCTCCCTTTCATGAATTATGTACTTCATATCACCGACATGTGGGACATATAGCAACCGGGTCGACGTGTCAAGAACCAAATAACAGTGCAGAACAGCAGGGGGGACGCACCCCACTCGTACCGGCCCAGTAGTAGTAATGAGCAATGAGACGTCAAATCACAATGCCGCCCCTTCCTAGACGGACGAAGCAACCATTATTTCACACTTCGGTTTGCCATCATCTCAAACCATGTAGTATTGCTTCTGCCTCAAGAGGGACATGCACATCGCCTTGGTACGTCATGACACATGGGACCGCATGACAGACCATGCTCCCCCGCCGATCGCTCGGTAAAATCACCTCATTTTTACTATACTTCCTCCGTATCGGTTTACTACATGGCATGCACATCGTTCTAGGTTGAGAATTTAACTGGCTATATATGTGATGAACAGTACTCCATCCTTTTAAAAAATGTATACTTTTGTAGTACTATCGATGCATTGCGCCATGGAGCAAAAATTGAAATTAAAAAAAGGTGGTACATATAGAGAGCGCTCGTCGCCAAATTATGCATATAGTACTATTAAAAAATCTAGTACGTTCTTAATTGGGGTGCTAAACTCTATTAAAGAAATACTAGTAGTATGTATCATACTGAGGAGTTAAAGTAACGAGAAGAAACATAACATAGTTCTGCTGGGGCTCAGCACAACACACCCTTCAAATTCACCTAAGCACACTTGAAATTAAACTATGCAACTAATCCGATAGACACTGCATTAGAACCACCATGAGCAACTATACTGACACCTTACTCACTCGGAGGAGTCCTCGTCCACGTCCTCGGCTTCCTCCTTGTCCCTCTTCCTCTTGGCCGATACTTCTTTGCTTGAACCGCACACTTGGCTCTTGCTCTTCATCCAACCCTTGTAGATCTTGAAATAAAGGTAGCCATCCATTGCAGTGTAGTGGATGTGGTCTATATCTACTACATTCCACTGCCATGCATGATGATGAAACGTGTAATGAGGTTTCTCCAGTTTACCGTACGAAGGATGAGCCATGGCTCCTGCCAGGGTCAGCATTGAAGGCTGGCCACCGGAGGGCAGCAACCGATTCTTCTGGAGGTCGAAGGAGTTGCCTACAACGAGGCCTATCCGACATAGGACTTCTTTGTCATTACCAAAGTCTAGAGTAACGAATTTGACTAGGTTGCTCTCGAGGAAGTTCTTAAAATCCAGGTGAGGGAGTCCTGGATTAGGGGGTATCCGGACAGCCGGACTGTATACATCGTCCGGACTATTGAAGCGTGAAGATACAAGACTCAAGACTTCGGCCCGTGTCCGGATGGGACTCTCCTTTGCATGGAAGACAAGCTTGGCGATCTGGATATTATATTTCCTTCCTTGTAACCGACTCCATGTAAACCCTAGCCCTCTCCGGTGTCTATATAAACCGGAGAGGATGGTCCTTAGAAGGCCGATCACAATTACAATCATACCATCATAGGCTAGCTCTTAGGGTTTAGCCTCTACGATCTTGTGGTAGATCTACTTTTGTACTACTCATATCTTCAATATTAATCAAGCAGGAAGTAGGGTTTTACCTCCATCGAGAGGGCCCGAACCTGGGTAAACATTGTGTCCCTTGCTTCCTGTTACCATCGGCCTAAGACACACATATCGGGACCCCCTACCGAGATCCGCCGGTTTTGACACCGACATTGGTGCTTTCATTGAGAGTTCCTCTGTGTCATCGCTGCAAGGCTTGATGGCTCGTCTCGTTGTCAAGGACGACATCATCTCTGGAGGAGCGCTGGCTGTAGGCCAGATTCTCCGACTTGGCGGCTTCATTATGGCCGCCCCATTGGCTGTCGCGCCAACGATGGCCTCTCGGATCATCACGCATAACCATTGCATCAATCCGGAGCTTGCCGAACAGATGGATCTGATAGTGCTCACCTCTCTTAATGAGCTCTTAGATCGCATCGCCGCTTTGGGAGTCGCTACGGACTATGACCAGATTGGGCTTAAACCCGACCAGAGGGACATTAGATCCCCGCCGGTCACCCATGAGATAGCAGTAGTGGAGGAACCACACACGGGCCGCCCCTCAACTTTGAGGACAAATTATGTCCGGATCACCGAACTCGGTAAGTCGAACACCTATTCAAAGGAAGACATGACCCGAGTCCTGGACTTAGAATCGGGCTAGGCCGAAGAGATCGGGTGATACTCTGGACCCCGAACTGTCGGGCTCGGAACCTTCCATGCCCCTGAGTGTCAGATCGGATCATAATCCGGATTCAGCCAATGACACTCGCTCGGACTTAAACCGTCTCTCCCACATCAAGCAAGAGCCCCTAGAGACGGTACACCGTTACTGGGCCAGATTCCTCCTCGCGCTTAACAAGGTCGAGGACTGCCACAAGGAGGACGTAGTCTCACTTTTCTGCAAAAACTGCACGAACAAAGGACTCCTTAATGCTATAAGTCGCCGTGACATAGTACACTTTGAGGACTTAGCAACCATAGTACAGAAATAATGTGCGATAGAAAGCGCCTGCAAGAACCAAACAGAATTTTGGGATAGTACGGCCCTCACCAGAACCTTTGTCCGAACTAAAAGGCCGAACTCTCATAAGTCGACCAATTCAATTCCCAAAAAACCAAAACCCTCCCCAGGACGTGGAACCGTATTGGAAGGATGGCTCAATGGGCCATGTAAGCTTCACAGTACGCCGGATGCAACACCAACCCATAGCCTTAGGGCATGTTGGATACTCCGGCAGGTAGCTAAAAGTGGCGAGGATCTCCTCGAGAGCCATAAAGCAGAATACCATCCCGCCAAGGAACACAATACGGTACTAACAGTCTTTGAGACTTACGCCTCAAACAATAGGCGCAAGCGAGCTCATCGAAGCTCTGCTGAAATCTGCCATGTGGCAAAAGTAAATCCGTGGAACAACACTGCTATAACTTTCAACGCCAGTGACGAACCCCAATTCCAGACCATCCGGGCACCAGCCGCTCTGGTCCTTAGCCCAATAGTGGACGGCTTTCGGCTCACAAAAGTACTCATGGACGGCGGAAGCGGATTAAACTTGATCTACGAAGAAACACTCAAGAAGATATAAATTGATAAAAGCCGCATTGAACAAAGCAGCACAACCTTCAGGGGAATTATCCACAGTCAGGAGGCACGGTGTGCGGGAAAAATCACACACGATGTGGTATTCGGCACCCCAGAGAATTACAGGTCCGAAGAAATCACATTCCAAGTGGCTCCTTTCAGCAGCGGATACCACGCCCTTCTAGTGCGGGACGCGTTTGCAAGCTTTCAAGCTATACCCCATTACAGGTACATGAAGCTTAAAATGCCCGGACCCAATGGAATCATCACTCTAGCTAGTGATCTGGATGTCGCACTCCGTATTGGAAACAAAACCACAGCACTAGCCTTGGAAGCACTGTCCGAAGCCCTAGCAGCTGAAGAATTAACAATGCTGCGCGCCACCATGGACAGGGACGACGTGATACTCGACAAACGACCCTGGTCCACCTCATTTAAACCCGCAGATGAGATAGTCAAATTCCAAGTCCATCCAACGGACCCCACGAAGAGAGCTTCCATCGGGACACAGTTGAGCCCCTCTATGGACGCCGCACTGCGAGACTTCATACGCGAGAATTGGGACATTTTCACTTGGCATCCATCGAACATGCCGAGCATCCCGCGCGAATTGGCCGAACACAGCCTTAACATACTAAAGGGATACAAACCTGTCAAACAGACCCTAAGGCGATTTTTAAAGCCCAAATGGAAAGCCATGGGGGAGGAGCTAGCCAAGCTACTAGAGGCCGGATTCATCAGAGATATCAAACATCTGGATTGGCTGGTGAAATTCATAATGGTACCAAAGATGGACAAATCCTTGCGCCTATGCGTCAACTTCAAAGACCTTAACAAGGCTTGCCCCAAGGATCCCTTTCCCCTCCCTCGCATCGATCAAATCATCGATGCCACAACAGGACACGACTCACTGTGTTTCCTCAACGCATACTCTGTATACCATCAAATAAAGATGGCAGAGTCCGACTGTCGGTGTCAAAACCGGCGGATCTCGGGTAGGGGGTCCCGAACTATGCGTCTAGGCGGATGGTAACAGGAGACAAGGGACACGATGTTTTTACCCAGGTTCGGGCCCTCTCGATGGAGGTAAAACTTTACTCCTGCTTGATTAATATTGATGATATGGGTAGTACAAGACTTGATCTACCACGAGATCAGAGAGGCTAAAACCTAGAATCTAGCCTATGGTATGATTGTTGTTCGTCCTACGGACTAAACCTTTCTGGTTTATATAGACATCGGAGAGGGATAGGGTTACACAGAGTCGGTTACAATGGGAGGAGATCTACATATCGTATCACCAAGCTTGCCTTCCACGCCAAGGAAAGTCCCATCCGGACACGAGACAAAGTCTTCAATCTTGTATCTTCATAGTCCGGGAGTCCGGCCAAAGGTCATAGTCCGGTCATCCGGACACCCCCTAATCCGGGACTCCCTCAGTAGCCCTCGAACCAGGCCTCAATGACGATGAGTCCGGCGCGTAGATTTGTCTTCGGCATTGCAAGGCGGGTTCTTCTCCAAATCCCATATACCTGTCGAATAGTGTCCGGCTTCTGATGAATGTTGTGCTCCTTGGCTTTTGCGCCCAATAATGGCCATCTTCCACGTGTCAAAAGAATGCGAAAAGATAGGTTTTTTTTTCATTTTTCCCCCTAGCTACGCAAATGGGCCGCCTATAAAAGAGACGGGGATTTAGATCCGAATCACACCATCTTCCCTCCGCGAGCATTCATCGGAGCGCATTCGACAGAGATCCATTCTATCATGGACGGTCAACGTAGCTCCTCCTCTCGCCCCTCCAGCCCTCGGCCTGGAGATTGGGATAGGTGTTCCGTCCCGCACAGCGAGCTAGTAGCGCTCCAAACCCAGGGGCTCCTCCCCCCAGCATACATGGTCCCAGTTCGAGCCGGGCTTGCCACCTATAATGGCGGAGCGTAGGTGGAGAGCGTCCCCAATCCCTCCAAAGGAGAGCAGGTATGCCTTGTCCCTTATTTAATAAGAGGGCTCGGATTTCCAATTCATCCGTTTCTCCGAGGGCTCCTGGAGTTCTATGGCCTCCAGCTACATAACCTCACGCCTGCCTCCATATTGCATATTGCGGGCTTGGTGGCCCTTTGCGAGCTGTTTTTGGGCATCGAGGCCCATTTCGCGCTGTGGAAGAAGTTGTTCTGCCTCATTCCCCGTTCTCAGGAGGGGTCGATATATCAAGTGGGCGGAGCCGAACTATGGCGCATCGCCGGGACCGGATATCTATGCGGAACCCCAAAGAAGGTGTCCGAGGACTGGCCTTCAGAATGGTTTTATATAGAAGACGTTCCCCTGCCGGACCCTGTACGAATCCGCCTCCCTGAGTTCGATAATGCTCCCTTGAAGAAACTCCTGAGCTGGCGTCCACGGAGCCCTCGGAAGGAACATGACAGGGACGTCCTTTACCTGATGAGCTGGATAAGGTTTTTAGCTCATTCCGGACTGACCATGATCGAGGTGATGGCCACATGCATTACGCGGGGGGTGCAGCCGCTTCAGTACAGAGGCCACCCCATGTGGGATTTAAACGGGGAGGACGACGCCACCCGGTGTGGTCGCAAGGGGCCGGATTCGGCTGCCACCCTAACGAAGATCTTATCCGCTTTGTACAAGGAAGAAGACGAGGAATTTCTCCATGTTAACCCATGGGGCGGATTTTCTATGTACAATCCTCCAAGCTGGGTAAGCGAACACTTTCACTCGCCTATCTGTTTTCATATTCCCATAGTAGAGTACTTAGTCTAGCAATTTTAACGCAGGAGCTACGCCAGACTGTAAAAGAGATAAACAGCCCACCCCCACAACCCGAGGACCCAGAACGGTCCCTCGACCCGGACTCCCAAGAGGACCCGGACTTATGTGTGGAGCTGATTGATGGGGTATTTCATCAATTGAGTAAGGACAACACCTTAGTGGCCATTACGGCTGATTATCCCGGACTACTTCCAGCCTCAAAGGTAACCGAGACCGAAGTCCCAGTACTTTCAAGAGGATCCATCCGTGCTTATTTTTGATCGCCGTATACCAAGAGGGCCGAGCCTGCGGTGGCTAGCCAACAAGGGCCATCGAGGCCCAGCGGGCTAAAGAGAAGTGTGGACAGGATCGAAACGCCGGCGCAACGGTACAGCGTGCAACTTTAATGCCCAGGGTTTATGCCTTCAAGGCATACTAACGCTCATGCTCTCTTCAGGAAGAAGAGTGCCCGCCGGACTATATCCACCGGCGAGGCTTCAAGGTCGGGTCCGGAAGCGGAGGCGAACACGGGGTGTGCACCGGACGCTCCTCCGACAGAGGACGTGGACGAGCTATCTGCCACCAATTCAGAGGTGGAGAGTGCCATGAACCACAGGCGTCGCCGGACTGTTCTTCGTGACGCATGTTTTTCCCAAGAGGCGTTGGACGCCTTTAATACGGGAGATGCGTACCTCCGTGCCGCTCAAAATGGTCTAGCCAGAGCCACAGAGCAGTATGTAAAAGACATACGGGTGAGAAAATCTAATGGTTATATATGTCAGTAGCCCCCGAGACTTGAAAAAGTTAAAATAACTGATTTAAGGATCATTTGTTATGCAGGATCTTACCAAAAGAATACGCAACTGTCCCAGGAGCTGGAAGAGTGCAAGGCCCAACTTGAGGCCGCACTAGCCACAACAGGGAATGCCAAGGAGGCCCCCTCTGGTAATATATACTTCGAAAGATGAGTATGTTGTGAAGTGCGGCATGTGTGCAATTCTGACAATAACAGTGCAGATGGCGCCGGAGTGGATCCGGACAAGCAGCAACTCTTGCGCCAGTTAAAGGCCTGTGAGAGCGTGCTTACGAGGGTGAGGCAAGAGAAGAACAAGCTTTAAGATGCCAACACCCAGCTGGGCGAGGAACTAAAGGATGTTCGTGCTCAGCTGTCGAATTCCGTAAAGGAGAATCGGCGGCTTCGACGCGGCATTTTTAGTAAGTGCTTGAACGAACCTTCGAAAAAGAGTTCAGCGAGGAAGTAGGTTGACAGAGTTATGTCTGTAGGTATGCTGATAGGTTGGCCTGCGGAGGAAATGCTCGGTTCTACGGGTGACCTTCTTCCCGAGCTATCGCAACTGCACGAACGAGTTTGGCAGGCGATGCAAGGCGTCGTCCAGGCTTTGTGGCCATCCATCTCCATGCCCGAAGGCCTTGGAGAGCTTGCAAAGAAGCTAAAGGGAGCACGGCAGCGCTTCCGATTATGGAAGATATCGGCCTACCGTCAAGGCGCCAGGGAGGCCTGGGCCATGGTGAAGACGCGGTACACGAAGGTTGGCCCAAACCACATGGCCGAGGTCGGACCTGTGGGGCCCGATGGGAAGGAGATCCCTGTCAGTTTAGTGTACGACCAGGTAGAGCTGGCCGCCAAGTATTCCCAACAGGACTGTAAATTGGATAGCCTGTTGGATGGTATTGAAGAAGAATATACCTAGTCAAATTGACTGTGTAATTTAAAATGACATGTAAAATGCCTTCTAGCCAGATTGTAGATCATTTGTCATTGCGGACCTTTTCGCTTCAACCTCTGGACCCAATAGTCCGGAGTGTGTCCGAATACCCTCTCGGTTATGTAAGAACCGGGGCATGTGTGGAGTCCAGGCGTAGGGGTCATTAGTGCTTTAGCAGACAAGTGCCCAGCTAGTTATGTTATATTACATGGTTAGTAAGAAACATCTTCCAGGGAGAATAGTTCCGTTAGGGGTTCCTTTCCCTGGGAGGCATGCCCTAAAGTGCATGTCCGGACTGCGAAAAAAGCAAAAAAGCATCTGGGGGCGGATGAATAAACAAGTGAAAAATCATCTTTTAGTTCACGGACCGAATATTCTCTTAAGAACACTAGCTTTCGGCTTCACCCAGTCTGAGGTACACATCCGGCTGACCCGGCAGTAACAATCGCAGAGGTGCTCCCTTTACCACCTAGCCGAACAATCGGGAACGTAGGGGTAAGCACAGGAGCCAGGCAACCCAGCTTGGCCAAAACTTAAGTCATATCGATGCATATAATGGTGAATAAAAGGTACATGCGGAAGTGTGACACATGTGTTGGGCATGAGGCCCGTATATACAAGCTTCTGATTAAGAAGCCCCCAGGTATAATGAGCGCGGGTAGCACGTAAATTATGTGCGAACAATGCGCAAGCGAGCCCTTAAAGGCTTGTAAGAAAAAAGGAGGGAGAAGGAGAGAAATATAAGGCAGCTAATGTGTAAAAAAATAGACATAGGAAGGAGACGAACACAGAGTCCGGCACTAGGCGTAGAATCTTCGTAGGCGTGCTGCGTTCCATGGGTTCGGCTCGAGTCGGTTATCCGATGCATTTCGCAGACGGTACGCTCCACCAGTCAGGACTTGGTCGATTATCAAGGGACCTTCCCATTTGGGCTTGAGTTTGTCCTTTTTTTGTCCGGCAGGCGTAGAACTAGTTCGCCAACATTGTAAGTTTTGGCCCGTACTTCTCTGCATTGATATCTTCGAGCCTGTTGTTGATAGAATGCAGAACGGGCTTTTGCCACGTCGCGCTCCTCCTCCAATGCGTCCAAACTGTCCTGCCGATCGAGCTCGGCTTCTCTTTCTTCGTACATGCGCACGCGAGGTGAGTCATGAATTATGTCGCAGGGCAGGACTACCTCCGCGCCGTATACCATAAAGAATGGTGTGAATCCGATATTGCGATTCGGCGTGGTCCGCAGCCCATAGAGTACGGAGTCAAGCTCCTCTACCCAGTGCGTGTTACATTCCTTGAGGGATTGCACTAATCTGGGTTTGATGCCGCTCATGATTAGACCATTTGCTCACTCGACTTGACTGTTAGTTTGTGGGTGATAGACTGAAGCGTAGTCGAGCTTGATGCCCATGTTTTTGCACCAGAGTTTAACCTCGTCGGTCGTAAAGTTCGTGCCGTTGTCAGTGATGATGCTGTGGGGGACGCCGTAACGGTGTACGACCCCTGATATGAAGTCTATCACCGGTCCGGATTCGGCCGTCTTAATAGGCTTGGCCTCTATCCATTTGGTTAATTTGTCCACCATGACCAGTAGGTATTTTTGCTTGTGGGTTCCTCCTTTAAGGGGTCCAACCATGTCAAGCCCCCAGACCACAAAAGGCCAGGTAATGGTATAGTTTGGAGGGCAGTAGGTGGCATGTGGCTTTGATTAGCAAATAATTAGCAACCGACGCATCATTGGACTAAGTCCTGAGCATCTGCCCGGGCCGTCGGCCAATAAAATCCAGTACGGAAGGCCTTGCTTACAAGGGCCCGGGCTGCGGCGTGGTGCCCGCCGAGTCCGGCATGAATTTCAGCCAGAAGGTTCCGCCCTTCCTCTTCAGAGATACACCTTTGAAGGACTCCGGTGGTGCTTTTCTTATAAAGCTCTCCTTCGTGGACTTTATAGGCTTTAGATCGCCGCACTATGCAGCGTGCCTCATTTTGGTCCTCGGGAAGTTCCTGCCTAGTTAAGTAGGCTAAGAATGGTTCTGTCCACGGGGCAATTACTGCCATTATTACGTGGGCTGAGGATGTTACCTCATTGGCAGAGCCTCCCGTTGCGTCAGAATGTTCGATGTCAGGTGGTGCGGCTAGGTCCGGATTGTTATTTCCAGATTCCCCTTCCCATTGTACGGATGGCTTGAATAGCCTCTCCAAGAAAATGTTGGGGGTACTGCATCACGCTTTGCGCCGATGTGTGCCAAGATGTCTGCTGCCTGATTGTTTTCCCGGGCTATATGGTGAAATTCAAGCCCTTCGAACCGAGCTGACATTTTTAGGACGACATTGCGATAAGCTGCCATTTTCGGATCTTTGGCATCAAAGTCTCCATTTATTTGGGATATTGTGAGGTTCGAATCCCCATGCACCTCTAGGCGTTGAATGCCCATGGAGACTGCCATCCGGAGACCATGTAGAAGGGCCTCGTATTCGGCTGCATTGTTAGAGTCTGTATACATTATCTGGGGTACATATTGAGCTATATCTCCTGTTGGGGACGTCAGAACGACACCAGCCCCCAGACCCGCTAGCATTTTGGAGCCGTCGAAGTCCATGATCCAGTTGGAATATGTGCCGTACTCTTTAGGGAGTTCGGCTTCAGTCCATTCAGCGACAAAGTCGGCCAAAACTTGCGACTTGATAGCTCGCCGTGGCTTATAGGTTATGTCGAATGGGAGGAGCTCAATGGCCCATTTGGCAATCCGGCCCATCGCGTCGCGGTTGTTTATGATATCATTAAGAGGTACTTCGGTGGCTACTGTTATTGAACACTCTTGAAAGTAATGTCATAGCTTCCGGGATGCCATGAACACTGTGTACGCTATCTTCTGGTAATGCGGGTACCGGGACTTGCATGGAGTGAGGACAGTGGACACGTAGTAGACTGGTTTTTGAAGGGGGAATTTGTGTCCGTCCGTTTCTCGTTCGACGACGAGCATTGCGCTTACAACTTGATGAGTTGCCGCAATGTATAATAACATTGGTTCGCCGATGTTAGGCGCGGCCAGGACCGGGTTTGTTGCCAATATGGCCTTTATTTTCTTTGAGTCCGGCCATGGCAGCATCCGTCCACTTGAAGTGTTCGGTGCGCCGGAGGAGGCGGTAAAGGGGTAATTCCTTTTCTCCCAAGCGGGAGATGAAGCGGCTTAGAGCTGCCACGCATCCAGTCAATTTTTGTATTTGTTTGAGGTCCTTTGGAATATCCAATTGTGATAGAGCTCGGATCTTGGCTGGGTTTGCTTCAATTCCTCTACCGGATACAATGAAGCCCAAGAGCTTTCCGGCTAGTACGCCGAAAACGCATTTTTCCGGGTTAAGCTTAATGTCGTATGTTCGGACGTTATCGAACGTGAGCCTCAAGTCGTCTACTAGAGTTTCGACATGCTTGGTTTTGATGACCACGTCATCCACGTATGCTTCAACTGTTTTGCCGATCTGGTTGGCCAGACATGTCTGAATCATGCGCTGATATGTTGCGCCGACGTTTTTGAGCCTGAAGGGCATTGTGTTGAAGCAGAATGGGCCATATGGGGTGATAACTACCGTTGCGGCTTGGTCTGACTCTGCCATCTTAATTTGGTGGTAGCCAGAGTATGCGTCGAGGAAACACAATGAATCGTGTCCTGCGGTGGCGTCGATGATTTGATCAATGCGGGGGAGGGGGAAGGGATCCTTTGGGCAAGCCTTGTTGAGGTCCTTGAAATCGACGCATAGGCGCCAGGATTTGTCCTTCTTTGGTACCATCTCTAGGTTTGCTAGCCAGTCCGGATGTTTTATATCTCTGATGAATCCGGCTTCCAGTAGTTTGGCTAGCTCCTCTCCCATGGCTTGTCTCTTAGGTTCAGAGAAACGCCGAAGAGCCTGCTTAACAGGCTTGAATCCTTTTAGGATGTTTAGGTTGTGTTCGGCCAGCCTGCATGGGATTCCTGGCAGGTCTGAAGGGTGCCAGGCAAAGATGTCCCAATTTTCGCGTAAGAATTCTCGCAGTGCGGCGTCTACATCAGGGTTTAATTGTGCCCCGATGGAGGCCATTTTTGTAGGGTCCGTCAGATGGACTTGGAATTTGACTATTTCGTCTGCCGGTTTAAAGGAGGTGGACTTGGATCTTTTGTCGAGTATCACTTCGTCCCTGTCGACCGTGGAGCGCAGCGCAGTTAGTTCCTCGGCCGCTAGGGCTTCGGATAATGCCTCAGGGCCAGTGCGGCTGTCTTGTTTTCGGCGCGGAGTGCTATGTCCGGGTCACTAGCAAGAGTGATGATTCCGTTGGGTCCGGGCATTTTGAGCTTCATGCACCCGTAATGGGGTATAGCTTGAAAAATTGTGAATGCCTCTCGCCCTAACAGAGCGTGGTATCCGCTGCTGAACGGGGCCACTTCAAATGTGACCTCCTCGGATCTGTAATTATCCGGCGTGCCGAACACCACATCCAGTGTGATTTTTCCTGTACAACGCTTCCCGACTGGGGATTATTCCTCTACAGGTTGTGTTGCTTCACTCAATGCGGCTCCAGTCTATTTCCATTTTTCGAATGGTTTCCTCATAAATGAGGTTCAATCTGCATGCCACCGTCCATGATTACCTTGGTAAGTCGAAAGCCATCCACTATCTGACTTAGAACCAATGCGGCTGGTGCTCGGGTTGTTCGGTATTTAGGTTCATCACTGGCATTGAAGGTAATAGCTGTGTTACTCCATGGATTTATTGTTTCTACCTGGTAGACTTCGGTAAGGCTGCGGAGTGTTCGTTTCCGCATATTGTTTGATGTGAAAGTCTCGAAGACTGTTGATACCGTACTGGTATTCCTGGGCTGGTGCTCTGCGGATTCTGGAGTTAGAAGCTCCTCGCCACTTCTGGACACCTGCCGGAGTATCCAACATGCTCTAAGGCTATGAGTTGGTGTGATGCCCTCTGTACTATGAATTTTATAGGGTCCATTGAGCCATCCCTCCAGTACAGTTCCATACCCTATAGAGGGTTTTTGTTTTTTGTTGTTTGGCCCAGGTGCCTGGCGATAATGCGCCCTTTTATTTCGGACTGGGATTGTATTCAAGGCCGGATTATCCCAGAATTTTATTTCGGTTTTCCGAACGCTTTCCGTCGCACAGTATTTTCGTACTACGGATGCCAAGTCACCGAAGCGTGTAATTTCACGGTGACTTATGGCATTGAGGATCCCGATGTCCGTGCAATTATTGCAGAAGAATGAAATTCCATCCTCCTCGCGGCAGTCCTCTATCCTGTTCATAACCAGGAGGAATCTGGCCCAGTAATGGTGTACAGTTTCTGTGGGCTCTTGCCGAATTTGGGATAGATCCCTTATATTTGGGTGGGCGGGTGGAGTTAAATCCGGAACTTCGCCCAATCTGAGACACAGGGGCCAAGAAATTTTCGAACTCGGAAGCTTGGGTTCTTGGATGTTGTCCAATGAATTAGGCCCGCTGCCTGACTTTAGGTTCAATGCTTGAGTGACGTCCTCCCCTCCGCGGGTATCCGACTTGGAGGGATCGGGAATCCGGACATATCTGGTCCTTAAAATGGGTGAAGATTCTCCGCATTGTTCCTCCACCACTTAGACATGGTGGGTGACCTGGGGAGAGTCAATCTCTCTTGGATCGAGTTTAAGCCCAATCTGATCGTAATCTGTAGCGACTCCTAGGGCGGCGATGCGATCCAAGAGCTCGTTTAAGGAAGAGAGCTCCATCGGATCTAACTACTCCGCGAGTTCCGAGTTGACGTGCAGATTGCTTTCGATGACCCGAGAAGTCATCGTCGGTGCGAAGGCCGAATAGGCAGTCATTAGAAAACCGCCTAGCCGGAGAGTTTCGCCGATAGCCAAAGCTCCTTTAGCAACAGCGCCGTCTTTAAAGACGGGGTGCGGCATCCTTCCTGATGGCGACGGCACAGCGAAACTCTCAATGAAAGCACCAATGTCGGTGTCAAAACCGTCGGATCTCAGGTAGGGGGTCCCGAACTGTGCGTCTAGGCGGATGGTAATAGGAGACAAGGGACACAATGTTTTTACCCAGGTTCGGGCCCTCTCGATGGAGGTATGTCACATCCCTAGCTTCTGGTGCTGCCTGGTGTTGCATCATGTTTAAACTTTTGAAACTTGAACTGAGGAAATTTGGAAGCCTCAAAATTTAAATAATAGAAGGGCAAAAACCCTAAAATCTCATTCATTGTTCCAAAATGTTCTTCTTAAATGTTTGATAATTTTTGGCAAGGGTTCTGGTCCCAACCAAAATATTGAACATTTTTAAGGATTTATTTTTGGGACTTTGAATTTAAATCAGTAGCTATTTGAATTTGAATTATATTCATATAATTAGAATATAATTTCAAATACCCCTGAAATATTTTATAAGCTTTTGGAAAAGTCCATCTAGCAAAATAAAAATATTCAGAGGAGTTTTTGGCATTGTTTGAATTATTTTAAATTCAAAACAGTGGCAAAATAAATTAATAAAACAAACATAACAGAAATATAAAAAAAGAGAGAAGCCGAGCCACTTACCTGGCGCTCACCTGCAGCAGAGCCGGCCCAGCTTCTGTTCCGGCCCAGCCCACCACCGCCGCCTTCCCCCCTCTCCTGTCGTCTTCTTCCCCTCACCCCAAAGCTGCTGCTGTCGCCGCGAGAGAGCACCCACGCAGGCCGCAGGCTCCAGCTCCTGCCCTCCTTCAGGACTGGAGACGCCTCGAAGCCCCTCTCGCCTCTCCCTCACTCGCTGCACTCCCTCCCCCTCCTCTGCCTCTCCTGCGCGCAGCCACCAAATGGAGCCGCCGCCACCGTCGCCGTTCGCCGCTACCACCAACCTCCCCACGCCCTTCCGGATATGCGACGAGCTCCGCCTCGACGCTGTAGAGCCGCACGCCAAGCACGCGACCCCGGGAGGCCAGCAACGCCGCCATCGCGGTCATCTTCAACCTCGGGCACCCGGGCCCCTCGCCGTCGATTCACGCCGTCAAGGACGTCCCCGAGCCCACTAACCTACTGCGCCGCCTCCCTGTGAGCTCCTGCTCCCAACCCCTCTCTCCCCGCCGTCGAATCCCTCCTCTATCCCCCCTGGCCACCGCGGCGGAAGCTCACCGCCGTCACGCCTGTCGCCGCCGTCGTTGCAGGTCACCGAACTTGCGTCCGAGCACGACCTCGAGCTCGTGGATCTCCCAGGAGCCCGCCCAGCCTCTCAGCTCGCTCGCTCGCCAAGCGTAGCCCTGTGCCCGTGCTGGCCCGAACTCCGGCCACCGCCGCGAGCTTGCCTCCGGCGAGCTCGGGCCACCTCAGCCCCTGCCGTTTGCACAGATGGATGCGGGCGAGTCCCAGCTCCACGTAGACGCCCTCATCCGCCCCTTTGGTCGCCGGAGATGCAAACCCGAGCGTCTCCGCCGCTCTGCTTGGTCGCCGGCGGCTAACTGCCGGTCTGTCCGACGTGGCCGCGTGGTTAGTGTTAATTACGGCTAACTAACCCCCCCTAAAGCCACTGCCATGTGGGCCCTTGTACCTGTTTAGGTTAGTTTTATTTTCTGTTTAGATTAGTTCATAAGCAGTGGGACCCACCCGTCAGCATTGACTCTGCTGACGTGGCCGTTGACCTGGCCCCACCTGTCAACGACACTAATCAGCCACAGTCACTGACCAGTGGGCCCCACTGGTCAGGTTTGACCCGGACCAGCCCCTGTTGACTTGCTGACGTCATGCCAACGTCATGCTGACGCAGTAATGTTTTCTGGATTTAATTTAATTCTGAAATTCCAGAAAATAGCTAAAACTTCAATAAATCATAGAAATTCAACCGTAACTCCAAATTAAATAAATTATATATGAAAAATTATCAGAAAAATTCAAGGAATCCATCTGTACCATTTTCATGCATGTTAGAACAACTTATAGGTGCTGTTTAGCACAAATCATATTAAAGGGCATTTAAATAATCATATATGGAGTTGGAATTTGAATCATGTATTCAAACCAACTTCATTTAAATCATAGCCAAGTGCATTAGCCCAAAACACATTCATATTGCCATGTCATAGCATGCATCATATTGTGCATTGCATTGATCGTGTTTCTTCTTTATTTGTCGGTGTTGTTCCCCCTCGATAGACGTTGTACCGACGATGTGACCGTTGACACTGATGAAGACTCAATGCTATCTTCAGAAGTGCCAGGCAAGCAAACCCCCTTGTTCATTCCGATAAAATCCCACTCTCTCGCTCCTGCTCTCTTTTTCTGCATTAGGACAACAATGACATATTTGTTACTTGCTGCGGTAGTTGAACCCCTTTATCCTCTGCATGACCTATCATTGCCACAGTAAATAGATGAAACCCACTAGCATGAGTAGGAGTTGTTTGAGCCCTGTTGTGCCTACTCATTCATGTTTGTTTGTCATGCCTGCTATTGCTTAGAGTTGAGTCAGGTCTGATTCATCGGGGATGAATCAGAGGCATGTGAACATGTCCTACTGTGTATGAACTAAGTGTGTGAACACGATTTGGTAAAGGTAGCGGTGAGAGGCCATGTAGGAGTACATGGTGGGTTGTCTCATTGCAGCCGTCATCAGGAACTGAGTTCTGTGTTTGTGATCCATGAACAGCTACTACCACACATTGGGTTCCGGTAACTCGACCCCTCTCGACTTATTAATCAACATGATCTCTGTCCAGGAGTTGCAACTAGTTTCTGGTGTTTGTAGGTAGTGTTAGTAGTCTACCAAGTGGCACCCGGTACAGGTGGGCTTGGGACAGACTAGGCACAGTGGCCCGGTGTACCAAGTGGCACCCGGTTGGTGGGCTTGGGAACCCTGCACACATCGTTTGGGGCCGTAAGCGACACCCCGGCCGGATCTCCTTGCGGATGGAACCCAAATAGGCGATAAACCTGGACTAGAGACTTGTTCGGTTAGTCAGGTCGTGGCCGACTCCCTCGCCCGGCTTCCGCTTGAAGGTTGCCGAGGTACATGACGTGTACAGGGCGATAAGTGGCGAAAGCGTGTGTGAAGAAGTACACCCCTGCAGGGTTATCATCATCTATTCGAATAGCCGGATTCCTCGGATATGGAAACTTGGACCCCTTGCATAGTTCATAGACAAGTGAAAGTGGATACTCTAAAATACGCAAGATAAGCGTGAGTGCTATGGATGGCGTTCTCGTAGGGAGACGGGAGCGGATCCATAGTGGTGTATTGATATGGTGAATATGTGGACTCGTGTGCGCCACCTCAAAAGAGTTACTTGCAGTCGTAGTTCAGGATAGCCACCGAGTCAAAGCTGGCTTGCTGCAGTTAAACCCCACCATCCCCTTGTTGAAAATGATGCATATGTAGTTAGTTCTGATGTAAGTCTTGCTGGGTACATTTGTACTCACGTTTGCCTATTTTATGTTTTTGCAGAGAGACCTCAGTCTTGCTAGTAGTTCCGTATGGTCTTCGACGTTTAGCTTGTTACCTCAGCTACGATCTTGTGCCCCCGGCAGGATCTGGTAAATAGTCAGGCTTCTCAGCCCTTTTCATTTATAGATGTCTGTACTCAGACATGATAGCTTCTGTTTGTGCTTTGATTGGTATGCTCTGAATGTTGGGTCATGAGACTCATGTTTGTAATATCTCGCTCCTCGGAGCCTAATAAAATACTTGAGTTGTAGAGTCATGTTGTGATGCCATGCTGTATTTGCACATATCAAGCATATTGTGTGTATGTATTGAAATGCTTGGTATGTGTGGGATCTGACTATCTAGTTGTTTATCTTTAGTAGCCTCTCTTACCGGGAAATGTCTCCTAGTGTTTCCACCGAGCCATGGTAGCTTGCTACTGCTCCGGAACACTTAGGCTGGCCGGCATGTGTCCTTCTTCGTTCCTGTGTCTGTCCCTTCGGGGAAATGTCACGCGATGAATACCGGAGTCCTGTTAGCCCGCTATAGCCCGGTTCACCGGAGTCCTGCTAGCCCAGTGCTACAGCCTGGATTCACTCGCTGATGACCGACACGTTCGATGCTGGGTCATGGATGCCTGTCCCTGTAAGTTTGTGCCACTTTGGGTTTACGACTAGCCATGTTAGCCCGGGCTCCTTATCATATGGATGCTAGCGGCACTGTCATATACGTGTGCCAAAAGGCGCAAACGGTTCCGGGCAAAGGTAAGGCGACACCCGTGGGAATACCGTGCGTGAGGCTGCAAAGTGATATGAGGTGTTACATGCTAGATCGATGTGGCATTGAGTCGGGGTCCTGACAGCGTTGGTATCAGAGCTTGACTGCCTGTAGGATTACCAAGCCAAACTGGTCGAAGTTGAGTCTAGAAATTCTTTAGTTATATAAGGGAATTGATTGTGGGATGGAACGTAAGGCTCTTTTTACTCCTTTACCTCATGCCCTTCTGATCTGAGTCATCTTATCTTTCCTACGGGGTTAAGGAACTAGGCTATCTCTTCTTTCTATCAGGATCACGTGTTACTAATCCGTAGACTTATAAGATTGTTGGATTTAAGCCTCAGTTCAATTTATACTACCTCTGTATGTTAACTGTTGATCTCGAAACCTTGATATTCTGCTTCTGAGTGGTTATGCCACCATTTTTGTGAATGTCTCAAATCTTTTTGAGCATTTACAGCCGTTATGCTGTCCGAGTCATCCCAGGTTTCTAAATAGTCTGATGCATTTGAAAAATCCTTTCCCTCTGGTTTCGATGTTCCTTTATGCCAGCTCAATCACACTAATTGTTGAGTTGAGGTATTCTATTGCCTTGACATTTATGTTGGAATTATTATTATGACCCTAGGTGTCCCAGGGGATCATCTAGTGGTCTAGCCATGATCTGTGTTCCCAGTGTGATGCTTCTGGCCTTTATTCTCGAAAGCATCCCGTGATGCTACTTAGTAGTAGGTATTCTACTCCTGGGTTTTGAACCCGAGATTCACCCTACTTACATCATGTTGATAGTGTTGCTAGTTCCTTTAGGATATTAGTAACCTTTGCGATAGTCCTCGAGGTTCATGGTACATCCTTCTTCCAATTACCATGAACCATTCTTGGCAGGAGTTCTTCTGAACCAGAAGATGACAACAAGAGTACTCTTGAGGAGTTCTCCATTCTATATTGTGACTCTGCCAGCTCAACCTTTCTGCATGGGTTATCCGGAAGAATTATGTTGAACTTGGTTCGACATACTAATCTATGCATCCACAACTCAGAAAGTTATATGTTCCTTTGAGTTGTCCCTCTTTAGTTGTCTACTGACCTTCGTCTATCAATTGATAGTCAAGAGTATGCGTGCGTTCGTTTATCGATGCCTATTGCTCTTGTGGTCCGTCAAGCCATTCTATCGTAGAATGACCAGGAGAAACAAACTCCAGTACCTCTTCCATATCCAGGATTGGGTCAAAGAAGTTGTGCTCCGCAGATCAAAATGCCAATCCAGCTTTTGCTCTGTTCTACCTTGGAGTATTACCATCTTTATATTGGGATTGTTATAGGAATTGCACACCATCCTATGAACTCTTGGTACAGTGATACTTCTTGCCATCATCGTTCATTCCTCGGTTCCTGTGTTATTGTAACCGGAATGCCGACAAGTGAATCGTGGTGTATGAAATCAATACTGCTAGCAACTCCGTTGCTTGGTAGTTAAATGGACAACAACCTCATTCTTAGCGTGCTGATTATTGAGTCATCATTCTAAGATTGATCGTGCTACCTAGTCCTTATTCCTGGTGCACTTTTCAATCAATGAGTTAGGATAGTGTCAATCCTTGCTTGCTTGATTATATCATTTTGCCCTGAACAGCAAGATTGTTCTCAAGCTTAGTAACATACCGGTGGTTCGTGATTTTCCGAAGATCTTCTCGGAAGTATTACCAGGTTGTCACCTGACCGCTATGTTGAGCTCGTGATCAAGTTGGTTTTCTTATAAACCACCCTTTCTCCAAGAATCTGTGTTGGATATCCCTGAGCTAGTTGGTTAAGCTAGACAACAACTTGGAGAATTGGAAGATAAAAGCTTGCCTAACTTAGTTCGTTCCAAAGGGATATTCTTGTGTAGTGTGTGCTGAAGAAAGATGATATCTTCATCGATTGGTCCCTGTGATCAGTTATTGGACCTATTGCCTTATAAAAACTTTGATTTGGGTGTGGGCTATCCTCAAATCAAGTCAGAACCAACAATGTTCGTAATGTTGTCTTATTCATGGGTTTTTCCTCGAGCATACACCATTATATTCTTTGGTCTGACCAATGCTATCACCGTGTCCACTTAGCTATGGAATTCCTTTTAAAAGGAAACCCGGATGAATTGTTGTTGATCCCATTGACGACATGCTTATCTCCTAGATGATCTTGTTGGACAACAAGTTAGTGTTGGAAACTTCTGAAAGCATTTCTTCATGCTAACTCATGAAGTATGTGTTTGATGAAAGGAGTGACTTCCTCTTATACACGTGCATTTGGTGAAAGTTGCCGCCGTGAATTTGAGAAAGTTAGTTTTGCTTCCTCTGGAATCATCCCAAGTCAGTCATGCATATGTGCGAAGTATTCTATGGTTTGGAGACTTGCAACCTTCATTCCATATGTGTTCCGAGCACACCAAGCCACTGATTGATTTGTTCAAGGAGAAGAAGTTCCTTCTTAAGAGCATGCCTTATGCAAGGATTTTGATATCCTCGTTGATGGTTCCCCACCTGAACTCGGTAGTGTTTTATTATAAGACTACCACGTGGTCATGCTTGTCTGGGACAACGTGTTCACATGTTTGTAGCAGAACCAGCTCATGTTTTGGAGCTTACTATCGTAGTTCATTCCCCGAGAATCTCGCAACGTCATCTCTTCGATTTGTGTTGCAAACTTTCATTTCTCTTCCTAGACTCGATGAGTCTGGAATATCCTGACACCAACCAGATCTGAATCTCAGGCAGATATGATGGTTTGGAACATTTCCCAAGAACTATAATATCGGTCCCTCGAAAACCGGTAAAGTGGATGTCGTGGCCAACACACCCAGCCGGAAGACCTGTTATTATAATATCTTGATTGAGGAAGTTGGCCACCTCCCCATAGGGATTTCGTAGGATTTACTCCCTAGTTGCCCCTATGGATTTTGAGATCCTGAAGTCCGACCTTTTTACTTGATGTTCTAGATATCAAACCATATCTATGAATGGGTTATGCTAGCACATCAAGGAGAACATTAGAAGCGGAATGCTAAATGTCTCTCGGTCGATCATCCAGATTTTATTTCCTTGGCCCCGCCAAGGGTGAAATCTGAGAAAGTGTTATCCTCCTTTGCATCTGCATCATCCATCGCTGGTCATCATGGTAGTATGTTGTGTTGTCAGCATCCTTGACACGGATATTGGTAAAATCCTGATGATTATGGAAATGCTCAAGTTCTTGAGAGCACGCGCAAGTGCTAGGTTTGATCGTCGGCATTAACCATATAGTGCTCTCAGTTTCCTCGGCAATGCTATGACCTTTTCAAACAGTGAATTCACTCTCTATTGTTGGGTTCTTCCCAGTTACCAGAATCTTTCCCATCATTTGCATTTTGTTCCCAGCTTGCGCCGCCAATGTGCCATTCTACCATGGGTCTCTTCCATTTCCGGTGGTAAGCAAATTCATCCATTACGTTGTCTTCAACAAGGTAATCCACATCATCCAAGTCCGAGTATGCCATTCTACCGACCCCCTCCAAACGATCGTTCGGGAATTGCCTTAGGCTGGTTTAAAGAGTTTCAATGATCTTTGAATCAAAGGTAATTCTTTTTGCCACTTAAGGGGAGATATCTACGAGTCACGGTTCCGAAGGTGTCTCGCTGTGATATCATGGCAACTCAACTCCTCGCTACGTTAACAATCGTTTACCACCTTCTTAAGTGTGGAATTATTGTCCATCTAGTGAACCTTCGTCATCCGTTTCTTTCCACCCCTCTGGATGTATGTTTAGTGTCTCAGCTCGAGAGAGGTTGCTATGTCTCATTCCGTGAGTTAATCCTGAGTTGTTCGATCTTCGAGAAGATCGACCCTTCTAGCGTCTCCTTCTTCTCTCCATGTCATGTTGGCAGGATTTCTCAGAGCAAGACTTCGAGAAAATGATGGTGATCGAATCAACGTTCATTCGAAGTGCAACCTGGATCGTGAAGATTATACTAGTTTGTGTTTCCCCTTCATCTTACCCTACGCTTGAATCTCGAGATGAGATTCTTGTTTAGTGGGGGTGAGTTGTCACATCCCTAGCTTCTGGTGCTGCCTGGTGTTGCATCATGTTTAAACTTTTGAAACTTGAACTGAGGAAATTTGGAAGCCTCAAAATTTAAATAATAGAAGGGCAAAAACCCTAAAATCTCATTCATTGTTCCAAAATGTTCTTCTTAAATGTTTGATAATTTTTGGCAAGGGTTCTGATCCCAACCAAAATATTGAACATTTTTAAGGATTTATTTTTGGGACTTTGAATTTAAATCAGTAGCTATTTGAATTTGAATTATATTCATATAATTAGAATATAATTTCAAATACCCATGAAATATTTTATAAGCTTTTGGAAAAGTCCATCTAGCAAAATAAAAATATTCAGAGGAGTTTTTGGCATTGTTTGAATTATTTTAAATTCAAAACAGTGGCAAAATAAATTAATAAAACAAATAGAACAGAAATATAAAAAAAGAGAGAAGCCCAGCCACTTACCTGGCGCTCACCTGCAGCAGAGCCGGCCTAGCTTCTGTTCCGGCCCAGCCCACCACCGCCGCCTTCCCCCCTCTCCTGTCGTCTTCTTCCCCTCGCCCCAAAGCTGCTGCTGTCGCCGCGAGAGAGCACCCACGCAGGCCGCAGGCTGCAGCTCCTGCTTGCCACCTCCTGCCCTCCTTCACGACTGGAGATGCCTCGAAGCCCCTCTCGCCTCTCCCTCACTCGCTGCACTCCCTCCCCCTCCTCTGCCTCTCCTGCGCGCAGCCACCAAATGGAGCCGCCGCCACCATCGCCGTTCGCCGCTACCACCGACCTCCCCACGCCCTTCCGGATATGCGATGAGCTCCGCCTCGACGCCGTAGAGCCGCACGCCAAGCACGCGACCCCGGGAGGCCAGCAACGCCGCCATCGCGGTCATCTTCAACCTCGGGCACCAGGGCCCCTCGCCGTCGATTCACGCCGTCAAGGACGTCCCCGAGCCCACTAACCTACTGCGCCGCCTCCCTGTGAGCTCCTGCTCCCAACCCCTCTCTCCCCGACGTCAAATCCCTCCTCTATCCCCCCCTGGCCACCGCGGCGGAAGCTCACCGCTGTCACGCCTGTCGCCGCCGTCGTTGCAGGTCACCGAACTCGCGTCCGAGCACGACCTCGAGCTCGTGGATCTCCCAGGAGCCAGCCCAGCCTCTCAGCTCACTCGCTCGCCAAGCGAAGCCCTGTGCCCGTGCTGGACCGAACTCCGGCCACCGCCGCGAGCTTGCCTCCCGCGAGCTCGGGCCACCTCAGCCCCTGCCGTTTGCACAGATGGATGCGGGAGAGTCCCAGCTCCACGTAGTCAGGGGGGAAACGTTTTTTCGCGAAATATGGTGGCCCGTCCGGTGGGTCCCCGCTGTTAGGTGGAGGAATAATTATTTTGCGCGTAATAAGGAGGCACTTCCTTGTTGCGGCCGTGGACCCAGCTGTCAGCCTCTCCACGTACAGTCCACGTCCGATGGAAGCCGTTCCTTGACCATGTTGACCACGCCGCACCGAGAGCACCAGGGCGGTGGACGACGGCGAGGCCTAGGAAGGGGACGACGAGGACCCGGGGAAGACGCGGCAGTGTATGCCCACGCGTAGAGGAGTACGAGGGTTCACTGGTTCGCTGTGGTGTGAGGCTGTCGTCGCCATAGAATAACAGGGGGTGTGGGTGAGTAGTGGGATGGCCTGGCCAGCGGTGGGAGTAGTAGGGGGCGGTGAGGCCTCTGCCGCATCGTAGCCGGCCACGGGAGGCAGGAGCACGAGGCACGACCGACGCTGGTTTGGGCGGCTGGAACAAGAAGACCAGAGGTTGAATAAGCACTACGGCCGTTGGATGGACATCGTACGGTCACTGGAGCTAGAATCGTGCATATTGACTAAGTTGACAAAGCCCTCCGTCCCCGTCAACTTAGTAGGCCCACAAGTCAGCCTGCCACTATACTGGGTCCCAGCTAACAGGGGGAGTATTCAATTTTTTGTGCGTAATAAGGAGGCACTTCCTTGCGTACGAAGATATAGCTGGTGGGTCCGAGCTGTCAGAGCCGGCCGCGGGGAGGAGGGAGCAGGCAGTCCCATCGGTGCTTGTTTGAGCGGCTGGAGCAGGAAGAGCAGAGATTGAAGAAGCACGACAGCCGTTGGATGGCCCTCCAACAGTCACTGCTTGTGCGTCAACCTTTTTTTTAGGAAAGCCTCAAATCTGTGGAAAACAACATACAACCCATCTGCCATTATTTTTAATAATTGACAACCCATTTGCTAATTCTGAGCCCATATTCTTTTTGTTAGCATTACAACCCATATTGTGGCCACAGTTAAAAATTTATACGAAATTTTGCATATTTCGGTGCGGTACGAACTGTTTTTAATCCCGAAATTTCGACTCACATTCAAACTGATTTTAAAAATAAATGTATATCAATATAAAATCCAACAAATTCTCCACGCATAAAAATTAATGTAATTTAAAATCTCGAAATGAAAAAAACATTTGAAACTAATTGCCGGTTTGATGTGTTTTAAAAATGTATAGCCCATTTCTCATTACTGATGGGCCATTTTCTTGGCCAGCCAAATGAAAGCTCTCCTCGTCTTGAAAGATTTGCAGCCCAACAGGCCTGACAATGCAACTTAATTGGCAAATCACAAAAAAACTGGGTTGTGGCCGTGGACTCAGCTGTCAGCCTCTCCACGTACAGTACTCTTCCGATGGAATGTTGTTGACAACATTGACCATGCCGCGCCGAGAGCACCAAGGCGGTGGACGACAGCGAGGCCTAGGAAGGGGATGGTGCGGAGCCGGGGAAGACGCGGCAGTGGATGCCCACGCGGAGAGGAGTAGGAGGGTTCACTGGTTCGGCTGCGGTGTGAGGCTGCCGACGCCGCAGGGCCTGGCTAGCGGTGGGAGTAGTAGGGGGCGATGTGGCCTCAACGGCAGCACATCCGGCCACTGGAGGCAGGAGCAGGCGGTCTCCCCGGCACTGGTTTGGGCGGCTGGTGCAAGAAGAGCAGCGATTGAAGAAGCAGCAGGACCATTTGATTCAAATCCAACGGTAACTGCTGCTAGAATCGTTTGTTGACTACGTTGACAAGCCCTGCGTACGCGTCAACGTAGTAGGCCCACAGGTCAGCCTCCCAACCGGTGCGCCCCAGATGTCAGTGGGAGGAATCATTTTTTCACGTAATAAGGAGGCAGTTGATTGCGTGCGGCCAGGCCAGCGGAGGGAGTAGGGTGGGCCGGGGAAGCCTGTGCGGCATCACAGCAGGCCACAAGAGGAGGGAGCAGGCAGTCCCGCCGGCGCTAGTTTAGGTGGCTGGAGCAGGAAGATCAGAGATTGCAGAAGCACGTCGGCTAGAATCATGTGTTCAATGACAAAGCCTTGCGTAAACAAGTCAGCCGCCCGTTTTCCATTTTTAGAATTGTTGGCCATTTTCTGGTCAGTACCAGGGTCAAAAAATTAACTAAATATGTGGGAAATTTTTGCTGGGGAACAAAATATTCTTAATCCAAAAATAAATATCCATACTAAAACAAATTTAAAAATAAATTAGTACTATGTCATGTTAAATCCCATGAAATACGTATAAGATATCAGTGAAGAACAAAATTCAAAAAAAACTAATATCCCATTTGCTATAAATTTTTTGGAATTTTCAACCCCTTTTGATATTACTTTTAACAGACATTGACCATACTCTTTGGCCAGGACGGAATGCATCCCTCCTCATCTTGAAAGATTTGGAGCCCAGTAATTCGGAGAAAACAAATAGGCCTATCTTGGGTATTCTTCAAAAGAAATACTGGGCGACCTATTTTCCCAAAGAACTAGTGCATGAGCATTTAGCTTTATTTATTTATTTACTTATTTATGTTAGGGGACCATGAGCATGTACCTGGGCCGGATTCATGTGAGAGCCTCCCTTCCAGTTAATTATGGGCTTCTCTATTGGGCCTTCATCAGTGGGTTGCATGTTATCAACAAGTGGAAAATGTGTTCCGTACGAAAAATAGTATGAGCTACGTATGGTACGGGGCACTAAAGGATTGAACCATGCAACGACTTCCAAAACATTGTGTTTGTCATTCTAACAACACATTTATTCAACCAACAGACGAAATATACTACTGATTGTACATTGAAAACAGCAGCAGCAGCAACCAGGGCTGGGGGTGCAACAGAAGCAGTAAGCAGGACAGAAGAGTGAAGACGCAGCTCTCTCTTCCAAACCAAACATCAGCCATCATTACAAAAGGGCTACCAAAAAAGAACAATTGTATGCATCAAACTAAATAAAGATCCTACTACACCAAGTGTACGCATCTAACGAACTGGCTCAGTTAGACGTTACTATTTATTAAGCTGTGGAGATTGGCTGACGGCTTGAACCAGATGGGTGCCTGACGGGGGAAACTCCAGCCAGCAGGTCGAAGTCTGATACTTGCGACCCTCTCTCCTACTTTGGGCTGCAGAGCGTGGCGGCACATATCAGGGTATGGTGCATGCAGAGACGCATGGTACGCTGTGTACACACAGTTTTGCCTGATGAACGAAACCGCGCCGCCATCATGATCCTTGCCGTCGGTTATCTCTTGGTTAATCGGATAATTCAGTCCAACAAACAGAGAGCATGTACCAAGGCTACTTACCAGCCTCCAGTAAAAAATTCCTGAAGGCCCAGAGAAGCTGGGATCCTGCTCAGAGACCTTGCAGTGACTGTGATTGTATTCCACGAAACAACACGTCCAGTACGTGCGAACGATATCAATCTTTCACCGTTGTCTGATCGAGCCAGGAACCACCTGCAACTGCCATGCCGCTTTTCTTTGAAAGGTTCTGGGATTAGTAAGGGTAGGGACACCAGGCGGCCTACAACATCATATCAACTTGGAGTCGAGTAAAAAAGGGCTCTTGAGTTAGTTAGTCTTAAGAACAACATGTTATGAGCATGAATATTTTTTCAGTAAATGTTGATAGTAATATAAGCAAGCCATCATGATATCATAGGAAAGTAACATACTGTTGTAACAGACGTTTGTAGCAATGACTGGAGTAGGCCAGCAATACGTCCAGCCATAGAAGGAGTCGACAACGTAAATGAAGCCCTTGTGTTCAATGGCATCCGAGAACCAAGGAGGATGTATGATCCTGCGATGGACATGAAGATTTATCCACTTACCGCAGTGACCTGTCAGATAGGCGAGACCACGGTTGAAGAACGCAATTAGCCTGAAATCTTTATAATTCGCAGATCTTGTGGGCATTTGGCAGATTACAACCTTGAGCAAATCAAACTTGGTATCATGTTGGCTACTGTAAGATTCCGAGTATTCTGGGCCGCGGTGCCAAAGTAGTGCAGTGTTAATCGAAGGAAGGGGGATCAATCGCCGGGTGTAGACCTCCGTGAGCATCCAGCTGCCGCGACCGTCGACGAGCACCATCCAAGAGGTGTTCATGCCGACCTAGTACATACCATTAATGTAGCTAAGGCTAACGGGGATCGGATCGCAGAGAAGGGTGTTGATGCTCGCCATCCTACGATCGTTATGCTGCGTGACATGCCGTTTCTGAAGATCAGGCGGCATCAGCAAGCAAGGAGCTAGCTTAAAAAGCTCCGGTCTGAGGGCTTTGAGTAAACGGTACAGCCCCGACGAGCACGCGGCGAGTGGCATGGTACTGAGATTGTCCACACGCGAAACAATGGGCTTGATTACCTCTGTGGGGAGCGAATTCTAGCCACTCTTTCGGTGGACGCTGCTCGGTTCTGCCATTGTTAGTGCTTGGGTTTCAGACGAGGGGGGAGGCGCCTTAGCGGGGATGGAAGCTTGGATGAGATTATGTGCGGACAAAGATGGAGAAGCGAATATGTGCTGCGGGAAGTGGACAGGTGATGATGACTACAGCATGCCGCTTGAATTACGAGATGCATACCAGCTGCGTAGGGTCATATCGATGCCAGAAAACTTGCTTGAGTGATCACAGTACTGGTACTCCCTATAGTACCTACTACAGTACTATGCCCTAGCTTGCTAGAGTAGAGTAGTAGAGTAGGACTCTGCTCTACTACTAGCACCGGAGGAGTAGTATATTCTAATCTAAAATACTTACAAACTTCAATGCCCGATCGTGGAACGACTACAAACCATGCTCAAAGACCGTGTCTACGTGGTGTTTGGACTTATATGCAAAAAATAGCAAGATGCCCGTGCATTGCACGTCACACCATCATCACCAACTCGGTTTTTTCTCTACCCCTACTCCTGTAAAAGACTCAGTTGGTGATGATGGAGGCCAGGAGGAGTGTTCAGCCGGGTGTGCAGCGGAGATGCAACACTATTCGATTTGTTATAAAAAAAGTAGTAGAGATAGAGACATAGGGAGGAGCACGAGGTAAGGCCTTATCTGTAAATGTGGAGAGAGGTGCGGGTATCTTTTGTAAAATTGTCATAGTTGGCTTTCTATCCGTCAGATATAGATCAGACGGTCTATATTACAAGATGGCAGGCATACCATCATCACCAACTCGGTTTTCTATAAGAGTAGATATATATAGATATAGATAGATAGAGACTAGGGAGTACTAGTAAGGACACCATCTACTGCTTTGTGTGCTACTCCTGCGCTCCATTTGGCGGCCACAACGTCCCCTACAGCCACTCCCTCCTGCGCTCCATTCGGCGGGCGCTGTTGAAATCTGGGGATCGCACTCTCGCGACTGCTGGCAGCCACGACTTCACCGACGACGACTTCTTCCCTGACCTCGGCAACCTCTTCCTCAATGACATGGGCGACAACCTCAACGCCAACGGTGCTGCTCCCGTTGCACCATATGTGTTTCTGTCCTTCCTGTTTGAAATCGTGGTAGAATTCATGTTTCTACTCTGTATCCTACTACTATGCTAGTCCACATGATTAGTTTCATCTCTGTTATAGCCGTCATGATTTATTTTGTGCTTATTCGGATTAAATCTCGTAGTAACTTGCTCATATATTCAACTGGCGCAACGTCCCCTACAGCCACTCCCGTTTCATGGACGGCCTAGTCGATGCCTCCAAGGAGCCCTTCGTCTAATGCTATGAGTGTCCGATGCCGTTTTGTGGCGCCGGCGGACATGGTGCATCACCTCACGGATGCGTGCAGTGGTCACTGTTGGCCCTTGGCGGAGAACATCAAGTACGACACGTGCTACAGGTTCACCATGCCGGAGTCGCTGGAGGATCACCGCCGCCTGCTAGTCTCGGAGGAGGACGGCAGCGTCTTCCTCTTGATCGTCGGCACCGGCGAGGCCCGCGCAAGCCGCCGCCCCGTCTCTGTAATGTGTGTCAGGGGGGTCGCCGCTGACGCTTACACTGACACGAGGCAGATGTACGGGTGTGTGGTCAATGTTACTACCCCTCCGGGTCACATGGGCGGCGACACCGGCCTCATCGGACAGACTTGGACTCTGGGGAGCTGGGACTATCCCGCCAAGATGGACTTGGAAAACCCATGGCATCCGTTCCATCCTTTACCCGCCGACTCGGTGCACGGGGACTCCAAGGAGGTTCACCTGGGCATACGCATTATCAAGTGCACTTAGAAAACATGTAGTGTGTGTGTGGGCGCTTATGGCCCGTGTCTTTGCCTCTTTTGATTATGTAAGCTTGTCGTTAAACTTGAGTGGCTTTCGCCGCAGTCCTTCCTTTGAACTGCTCCTCTCAGTGAGCCGATGTAAGACACTTTGGGTTTCATATCACAAAATGGAACCGGGGAGGTGCCTCCCTGTTCTTCTAAAAAAATACGCATTATCAAGTTAAATGTTGATCATTAGTCTTCGCTCAATGTAATCCGCTGTCTAAGCATGTCGAGACTTCGGTGCATGGTCTTGCTCTATTGGAGTATCGCGCATGAATAAAAGTGTATCCGTTTATGGATTAGTCTAGAATCTTCCGTGTATGAATTTTTACTACAGTACTGGTGAAAGACTTACAATGAACCATTTCTTACATCTCTCTGCCCCCTTGCAAGTCATCCTGATTTAATCCCTCCGTCTAGGTGTATAAGGGCATGGTTAATATTACTTAATAGTATAGCCAACTGTTGACTATAAGAAAGTGCCATGTCATCTGTAGCCAACATGTATAACAATCGATACTCAAAAACTAATTCTTAAAGATCATTTCTTGCAAAGCACAATAAGTGTTATTTCTTCACAAATTTTGGATGCAGGTTGAATAGTTGAATGCTTTTGTTTGCAAAATATACCTTTTATCTATTTCACCCGGATGTTTGTGAGCTCTAGAGATGAGATAATATCCGAAGAAACCTATCGATACCTGTTACACATGAGATGACCCCCACATCCTTTGTCAAATTAAACAACTCCCAAATTAATGCATTTCACTCTTCGGTGCAACGCACGGGCACCTTACTACTATAGATTAGTACGACCAATAATTGAACTAACTTTATATATAGTACGATAAATACTGATGCATGTCACCTAAAGTTATATCATTCAAAGCTATGTTCAAATACGAATCCAACGATATAGTTTTTGTTGACATGCACTAACATTTTGTCAGTTAAATCTTCAGTCAAATTCAATGGGGGACTAATAAACCACGACCGATGTAGTACAAGTGTAGAGGGCGGCGCTGCACGGGAGTCTCACCTCTCACCCCGCTCGTGGCGCGGTAGTAAAGCCGTCATATCACAAAACCCAACCACTCCCGGTAATAAATGGCCTGGTAAAATAAACGGACAAGCAACCATCACATCCGTCCATCTTTTTTGCATTTCATCTCTCTGCATTTACTTTCCCCGGTTCATCTCCCACACTCGATCCCTAGCTACTACTCCTAGGGCCAGTTCTTTTGGCGGCTTCCCCAGTTTTTCCCACAAGACTAGTCACAGTGGAGAGTAACAATAAGGCGCCTCACTCATTTATTTGGGCTTCTAAACTACTACTCCGTCCTGGTTTATTCCACACCATTGTAATTTGTGCTAAATTTTGACCAAAGATTTAACTGATAAAATGTTACTCAAAACACTTAGGCGCGGTGCATCTAGGTGTGTAAGTCATCTTACGAAAACCAAATAATCCCAATACACTTAGGCGCGGTGCATTAACTTCTACCTCGTTTCTTGTTTCTTGACATATCAACCAATAAGAGATAAAGAGTGTGCATGCTTTTAATGACTTGAGATATCAAACACGCCATGCAGTGGTTAGTTCATTGCATGCAATACTATTAATTAGCAAATAAACATTAACGTTTCTCGTTTTCTCCTCCTCCTTGGTCACGGTGCACAGCCTAAGATGACTTACTCACCTAGACGGATGGAGTAGTGCATGTGACATGCACTAACATTTCATTAGTTAAATTTATGATCAAAATTTGACACAGATTACAATGGGGACCAATAAACTAGGACGGAGGTATTAGTTATGGGATTACTAATCTAGAAGCCTAAAAGAACTGGCCCCTAGTACTCCTAAGAGTAGTAGTACTCAAGTTGGAATTCCAATTGCACGACACAACTTGTTAGGCAAAAAAATCGATACAGGGTGTAGGAAGCTATTTGGGAATTTGCATGCTTTTCCAACTAGTGAGATGCTCCGTACAAAGTAAGACAGAGAAATAACCACAGAGAAGGAAGCTAAAAGTAAACAATCAAACGAGCATTTTTGCATTTGTTTTGCACTGAATCATTTCACAAGCTTGACTAGTGATGTTTTTCTACTTTTACAAAAACCGCATCGTAATGTTAAAACGTGCATTTGCACGTACATAAGTAATAGTAGTACTCCCTCTGTCTAGGTGTACAAGTCTTCCCTCCTTCTTGGTCACCGTGCACAACCAAACATGACTTATTGACCTGGATGGAGGGAGTAGCACAGTCTACAAGCATATATCGAGAGAGTCGTGTAGTCCAATAGTATATAGTAAAGTTTGTGCTATATGCACATACTTGCAAAATGCGTAATAATACACAATGTTTCCAAACTTTCCCTTTTACATACTTAATTAAGGACGCTAAAAATTCCTGAACGTTCGGGATTTATCATTTGTGTCCCAAAACTAATGAGATCGCCTTACAAAACAAAAATTATACTCCTCCTAAAAGCCACGATGCTCGCAGGAGCGCTTGCGGCGCGCCACGAGTGCCCTGGTGCGCGGCCGTTTCCCAGTGCGCCAACACAACGCCTCTTCCTCAGCCTCGCAACTCGCGAGGTGCTGATTCGCGGCTTGCCGGCAGGCGAGCGCGATCTCACCGGTGTGGTGATCCGGCGCCAACAAGTACTCCTCCTGGCTGGAAGCGTGCACCCGGTCCACATACCGCCAAGCGTAGATGAGGCGCTTGGGCTCGACTGCACTCAGGGCGTCGGCACGGGCGTCCTCCGCCACCCTCACGGCCCTTGCACGAGCCTTCTGCCAAAGAACCAATTGCTTGACTCTCTCGGACGCGACATAGATCTCCCAGAAAGCATGTTGCGCAGTGCGCTTCTCTTCCTCGGCCTTCTTCTCCACCTCTATTTTGGCGCGCTCTGCTGGAGGCAAAACCTCCCATAAGGCGACATCCATTTCTTTCTAAAGCTCCTCATGGCTGGGGGGCTCGGCGGGCGGCACAGTGTTCTCCTCATAGCGGGGAGCCGACGCGTCCTCCGACGCGCGTGCTCGCGAGATTGGGAACGCCGACGCGTCCACCTCGACGCATCGCGGCGAGCAACGGAACACCGACGCGTCCTCCTCGACTAGTGGCGGCGAGCAATGGAACGGCAACGCGTCACATAGCGGCAAAGAGCGGAACACCGATGCGTCCTCCTCGACTAGTGGCGGCGAGGAACGGAACGGCGACGCGTGATCGTCCGCGCGGTGCAGCGAGGGGCTCCTAGGGCTTGGTAGGGGCGATGCCATGGTGG
>NC_041393.1:138132065-138136485 GCF_002162155.2 Triticum dicoccoides | reverse complement strand
GAGGGGGAGGAGATAGCGATGTCGTGGGAGGCGCAGTATTTATAGCGAGCAATGGCACACCTACGTAAGATATGGACTGAGCTGCACTGACTTAACTGCAGGTCTAGTTGCTTCACTGACATGTGGGCCAGTACACTGCTGGGCCCTTATGTCAGTGACCCAATGGACCTGAAGTTAAGTAAAAGCTACGTGGGCATATTTGTTGGATTAAATTACGGGGGAGCGAAGGGGTGGAAATATTGCTGGTCACAACGGATTGGACCAGCGTGGGGGGAGGAGAGTCATGCATGCAGATTTTTTCACACGGGGTGGAGTGGTGGGACCGCCGGAGGGAGAAGGAGAGTTTGGCACGCATATTGTTTCCACACATGGAGAGGAAAAGATTTGGAGACGAACGGGCTTCCTATAGGTATGGGGAACGGTGCATAATAAGTCATCTTGCATGTCGGGCTAGGTATAGTCTCAAGTCATTAAAAACATACACGCCCCACACATGTTCATATTTCAAGGTCCACTAAATTATTGCATGCGATGATTAAGGCTGGCCATCATGGTGGTATCTTAGCTGGTATCATGCACACGGGAATAGCAAACATGCTGATGTGGCAAAGAATTAAAGAAGAGAGGGGGGTTAGAGTAACTAGTGTTCATGCATGCATTGGTAAACACATTTTTTTGTGAAGAACGACAGCATTAGTTGAGTACTTTTGCAGACATCAAAAACTATTCCACCGCCTCTACTATCTTGCGAAGAGTAGGTGAAATTTTTGAGTCGAGCCCTTTAAACTAGAAGGGGGGTAGTGGTACTCTAATAGCTAGGTGTGTAAGTCATCTTACAAAAACCAAATAATCCCAAAACACGTAGGCGCGGTGCATTGACTTCTACCTCATTTATTGTTTCTTGACATATCAACCAATAAGAGATGAGGGTGTGCATGCTTTTAATGACCTGAGACTATCAAACATGACATGGAGTGGTTAGTTCATCGCATGCAATACTATTTAATTAGCAAATAAACATTAATGTCTCTCGTTTTCCCCTCCTCCTTGGTCACGGTGCACAGCCTAAGATGACTTACTCACCTAGACGGAGGGAGTATCAACATTCACAATGTCAAATCAATATTTTTACACTCATTATAAAACGTAGTTCTTATACTCATTATAATCAGTATTGTAGACATTGATATTTTAAGCATAAATTTGGTCGTAGGATTTCATTGATGCCTGTCAAAGCATGGAGGAAGCGGAGCTTAGGGCTTGCATTGCCGGTCTCTACATAGGTATTTCTCTTCATAATCCTGTAATTTTAGAGACTGATTGCGCTTTTGTGGTAGCGTCTCTTGCATCGGGGGACTATGACAGGTCTGCTATGCGTGACCTAAAGATGAAAGCGTTGAGCATCTCGAAGTTGATCAACAATCTTCAATTGTCAAAGATTAGCCGTTCGGCCAATAAGGCGGCACACTTAATTGCTAAGTATAGCTTTGACAATAGATTAGATGGTATTCTTGTAAATAACGTACCGCCCTGTGTGGTGAATATTGTATCGAATGAGTGTACTGGTGTGGCTGGTTAATTAATATAAGGTGGTGTTCAAAAAAAGTATATACTTGGTCAAACACTTTGCAAACGGTTGACGGGAGTAAAAAGGACCAGAGGGAGTATCATGCATGCGGAGTAGGCAAAAAAAATTGCTCATTTGTAGCTGGTCGCAGTCTCAAAGGGTGCGACCGCGCGAGGGAGGCGAAGGTCGTGGGAGGCGCGACGGTTGATGGAATTAAGTGAAGTTACATCCATGCGTCGGCATGGCGTGCGAACAGCCAGAAGCTATACCGTCAGGCCTACGATATGGGTCTAGTAGACATGACATCTAGTGGGCCCCGCATAGTTCTCGAGAACTCTTTGGGGGCTTGCACCCGTTTATCCACCGAGCAAGCCAGCAACCCCACGCCGTTCGCACGCCCTACTCGTCCCCGTCTTCTACCTCACAACAGTTCGCTCCCAGTCGTCCCGTCCTTTCACATTTGTTCGCTCTCAGTTTTTGCGGGGTACAACAGTTCAACTTCTCCTAACCGTCCTCCAAAATCCATGGCCTCCCAAATCTCCATGGTCGCCGCTGAGTACCAGGTTAGAGCCATCACCGGCGATTAGTTCATCGTCATCTACACACGTGGATCCACGACGGTGAAAGCATGGCTTGCTCGCTTCCTACGCATGTTCAAAAGTTCAACGAATGAGTGGGTCGCTGGGCTAGATGTTGAGTACACCACAGTCCTGAGACGAGAGAAGGATCTAAAGGAATAAGAGAGGAAGAAGCCCGCTGTGATCCAGGTTTGCGTACATAACGTTTGCTTGGTCTACCACATATGCCATGCCGACGTTGAGTGCCAGAATTTTAAGAACTTCCTCAAGTACAAAATAGTGAAATTCGTTACTGTAGGCTTTAAGAACGACAGGGATGTCCTGCGTCAGATAGGTCTCGTTGTAGGCCAGCCCTTCGATCTCCAGAAGGCAAGCCTGGTGTCCTCCTCTCAACCTTCAATATTGACCCTGGCAGCAGCCATGATTGATCCTTCGTACACTAAACTGAAGAAACCTCATCACGAGTTTCATCATGCATGGGAGTCGAAGACATTAGATGAAGATCACATCCTGTACATAGCAATGGATGCCTACCTTTTTTTAAATATCTACACGGGTTGGAAGAAGAAGTAGAGCCCAGTGTTCGGTTCAAGCAAAGAAGCGCCGGCGAAGAGGAAGAGGAAGAGGGATGAGGAAGAAGTCGAGGACGTGGACTCGGACTCCAAGTAGGTGGCAGTGCCGTCGCTCGTGCTGGTTCTACTGCAGTGTCAAGCGGACTAGTTGCTTAGTTTATTTTCAAGGGTGTGTTGTGCTGAGGCCCCAGCAAAACTATGTTTATGTTCTTTCTCGTTATTTGAACTCTTTAGTACGTAGAGTAGTACTAGTACTATGTCTTACTACTGTTCTTCTTGTAGTTGGTACTACTGCTCGTACCTTCGTATTCCTACTGTACTTAATACATTCGTACTAGTAGTATAATTTGGGTCAGTCGATTTGTGAAAGAAGTTCGATGGAGCGAAGGAAGAAGATGGCAGAAGAGGTGGAAGAAGCCCTTCTAGCCATCCATCTTGTATCAAACGGCTCACATGAGTCGACTGACCCAAATTGCTCCTTCAGATTGCAGGATAGACGTGGCATTCAAGGTCTCGAAGGTAGATTCCGCGTCCGCACCCGGTTTGCGGGCTCGACGCGTGCGCGATCGGCTTCCGCCGCGACA
Organism: Triticum dicoccoides; assembly: GCF_002162155.2. Taxonomy (NCBI): domain Eukaryota; kingdom Viridiplantae; phylum Streptophyta; class Magnoliopsida; order Poales; family Poaceae; genus Triticum; species Triticum dicoccoides. The sequence goes on along the minus strand of NC_041393.1, from coordinate 138,133,184 downwards.
GCCACCATGCGTGCCTCCTCCGCGCGGGCGGAGACGACAATGACACGCTAGTTCCTCCTCACCGGCATGCTGGAGCACGCGCTCGTCCTCCTCTTCGTACGCTGCGTGCATAGACGCGGCCCCACCAGCTGCTCGCGTAATTGGTAGCGTGGCGGCATGGCAAGGAGGGACTGTAGACGACGTGAGCGGGCGAGACTTCGGCTTCATGGCACAGGGATGGCGGCGACACGACGGTGATGGGCGAGAAATTGTTGTCCGGAGCAGGCGGGCGCCGGCATGCGCAACGCCGGTGGCGGCATATTGATGAGTGCGCGTATGGGAGCTTACTTTAGTTTTATATGAGGTTGGTCAAACTTAAAAGAAAACCGTACTACTACCTCCGTCCGGATTTATTGGTCCCCATTGTGTTTCGTGTCAAATTTTGACCATAGATTAAACTAATAAAATGTTCACGCATGTCACCAAATATTATATTTTTGAAAACTATGATCAAATACGAATCCAATGAGATAAATTTTCTTGACATGCATTAACATTTTGTTAGTTAAATCTTTAGTCAAAATTTGACACAAACTACAAAGGGGACCTATAAACCAGGAGGGAGGTAGTAGTACACGTAAACATTAGACTTAGGCAGCGCTTTTATTAAAAAAAATTGAAGATAGTACCACAGCCACGATACGGAATCTTGTGCAAGCGCGTGAACCGCGGCTGCGCGGTCGATCAAACGGTGCGTCACCGTGTCGCGCTCAAAGGACATCCACCGAACCTTTTTGTGTGTGTGTGAAAACAATCGTCGAATATTACTCAACCTTTTTTTCCTGGGAAAGTTCTTGACGCTGCAATATTTCCATATATTTGAATTTAGCTCCAGTTTGTGTTTATTTGGATTTGGACGTTTTAGGTGCGCCCTAGTTTTTTTAATACTTATTTTGTGTGTGTGACTGTGAGAGAACGTGTGTATGTGGCGGAAGGGCAATGTGGAGACGGTGTGCGTGTGATACAGACATAGAGAGGTGTGAATGTGCAAATGACCATGCATTAGTGAGACATACACAGATGCCGATACGTTGTGTATACATGAGAGAACGGTCTTCTAGTTTACTTGTGTGTGTGTGT
>NC_041393.1:138108044-138131930 GCF_002162155.2 Triticum dicoccoides | reverse complement strand
AGAGAGAGAGAGAGAGAGACAAAGAGAGAGAGGAGCATCCGTAACACAACAACCATCTCTCTCGATTCGTCCGTCCCTCGCACGATCACATGCAGCATATGCATCAATGCGCACATTTTGACACCCTCACTCGGCCCCTGCCCACCTCAAGGCCCGCACAATCTCTTCGTGAATACCCATTTCTCTCCTTAGGTTTGTTTTTTCTCAATATCTGACACACACACACACACACACGCAGCACAACACACACACACACACACTCCCCCGAGCACACAATTCATCCCCATCCAAGGTCATACGGTGACCACTCTCGCTTGTGCTTCTTTGCACCCCAACATGCACAACACCTCAATCTTCAAAGAGGGCATCGAGCAGATCGAAGACGGTGAACACACCGCGCTAGAGAATGCAGGGTCATTTGGAAGCAGGGTGATGTGACGACGGCTGACTGACTCCTCCCCCCACCGTCTCTCTCTCTTGCACAAAATTACCAATCCCTCTCTCCCCCGCACAAAATTTTCAATCCCTCAACCCATGAGATCCTTCCCCTCTCGTCCATGTTTTTCCAGCTCTCTCATCAAACATGTTGTCTCTTCTCCTTCCACGTATACAGAATCACGTATATTACATGTCTCCATCTTTCTCACAGACCTAACTTCTTCTTCTCTCTTTCTCTTTCTCTCTCTCTCTCTGTCTCGTTAGGTTTGTCTCCTACTCTCTCGTCCACATACATATAGTCTTTCCCGCCCTATCTGCTCCATCTTCAAAAGCTCTCTCCGCATGTTTCATTCACACAATGGGATATGTCAAAATGTTGCTTCTATAATGGCTGATGTAGAGTTTTGGTTGTTTTTGTTGCATCCTACAAAGTAATAACTATGAAATGCATTTAAATTCTCATTTGACTGGATTATGTGAGTTTGAGCATGTTGTGAAGTACTATAGACCTTGTATACATCTTGGGATTCGACAATGATTGTAACTATTGAATTCCATAGACCATTACATTCGAAGTCAATAGCCTAATATATTTATTTCACAATTTCAACAAATGATTAGTTCAGTACAAACTATGAAAACAAATGTGTACTCCCTCCGTTTTTATTTTAGCCCGCGTATTAGCATTGGTCAAAGTCAAGTTTTGTAAACTCTCAGAAAGCTTATAACAAAAAATATTAACATATACAATAACAAATAAATACCATTAGATTCATTATTGAATGTACTTCCACATCATACATATTTGTTATAGTAAATGTTTATATTTTTACATAAACTTGGTCAAACTTTAGGAAGTTTGACTTCGGTCAAACCTAATATGCAGAGTTTACTACTACTACTCGATAGTTGCTTAGCCGAATCACTCAACACGCCACACGGGGAGTCCAGTGTCACAAAATTTTGAGGTCGGCGGGAAAATCTCCCACGACACTGATTCGAGCAGTGGGAAGTTGCCATCATACCCTTCGGAACAGGCCTACAGACGACGCTTGATAGGGGTTGTTTTCGTAACTTCAGGTTCACCCTACCCAGCCAGCCCCACCCTGGCACTCAGAGTAGTACACCTGAGTACTCCCCATTTTCTATCCCCACCGCAAAATAGACTTATCCACGGCACCGCAGCCTTCGTGCTCCTCCCCTTTACATCGGTGCACTCGTCCACCGTAGCGCATCTGCCTCATCGACAACCTCGTACGCCGCACTGGAGCCGATCCACCGTCGTCGTAGACGGAGCCTCTTCCCCGACATCGTCTTCCACGGTCTCGGATCTGCTTCCCAGAAGCCGACGCCAAGCGCAGAAGTACCACCGTCATGGACAATGAACTGACTCCCGTTGCCGACCATGACTCACGGAGGCCGCCACGACCATCGTTCTCCTCCTCGATTGGTAATGTGTGTATTGAATCACTTAGCAGTGCATGTGCAGTTCCAATTTTGTTCATACCTACCCTTCAATTTTCCTGGGTGCTATTGTTCCCATAAAAGTAATTGGTTATAGCCTCCATTGTCCAACAGAATATCAGCCTGTAGTTGTGCGTCGCTCCTGTATCGCGCTGTGCTTGGGTAGGTTTTTCATCTGCAACCAGCAGTGTGGCAAATGATGGAAAGGTTTTTAGAACTAGCAAGATGCCCATGCGTTGCACGCATCAAGATGCATTTGTATGAGTAGTTTATCTTGTGGGAGAAAAGAATGAATGAGGGAAGGCCTTATTTGCAAATCTGGAGAGGGGTATGGGTATCTTTTTTTATCTATCTATGCTAAGAACTACCCTCTACTCTCTAGTATCTACTTCTCGATCTCAGCACTGTAAACGTTTTTTTAAAGCGCTGCGCGTTGCGATTCTGTTGGAGATGCTCTAACATGGCAGACGAGTGCTTTAATGTTGCCCACGAGATGAGCGAGTATTACTAGTAGTATTTTTCTTGCCATGTTGAGATTTTAAAACCACGAGTGTGAACATGCAGAGGAGCAATGAAGAACAAACACGGGATATTCCGGACATCTTCAAGGAACGTGGCAAGTTAAAGAGGAGCTGCACCGAACCTGTAAAACGAGCTTTGGTAAGTAACACCCTTTCAATTACTTTCGTTTAGCCTCGTGTTCTTCGATGTGTATATGTTGTAGTTTCTGTTTCTCTTAAGCGTGGTGTTCTTTGATGTGTAACAAGAAGAGTCTTAATCGTCCTAATGCTTTCGTTTTTAACTTGATGTAGGAAGTGGGTGTTCTCACCTTGTAATCTGTTTTTATATTTCTTTTCCTTTTGAATTCACTTCTCCGAGTTCTGTTTATCTAGCTTCTACTAAATGGATCTAGGTTTCTCTGTATTGATCTAAAAAAGAAGTAACTTCATGTCAGGATGTAGTTCCTGCGAGGAGGGAAGTATGGTCAACCTCGAGATCATGTTTCCAAAATGAGGCTGGATTACACACAAGGTGCTAGTTCCCTAATGATGCTGGATTAGACACAAGGTGCAAATCCCCAGATGATGCTGGATTGCACACAAGCCAGGTGGAGTCGTCAGCTGTTCGTGTCCTCGTGGCATTAGTAAAGTCTGAAAGAAAGTGTGCAGCAGCCCTTGAGAATGTAGCTGAGTTCCTGAAGAAGCGAAAAGAGCAATCAAATGCTCTCTTCACCCAAGCCAAAGAAGAAATGGAAGAAGCCAAAAATAAGCTAGCAGAGGCAGAGCAGGCTAGGCGTCTCCTGCTATCTAAAACTGTTGTCAATATAAAATTTCCTTCATAATAGCTAGGTTCAAATGTTTATCCAGTTAGCATGCCTGTTGTGATGTCTGTGCATCTACTGATGTGGCACAAAATGATTTTTTTCGGGTCATGTAATAACACCAATTACTTTCCAAACAATAACAGACAAAGCATTGGACATGGTATAGTTCACGCGCAAGCCCGACATTCCAAGTTCAACTTCCACATCAAACTCATGTTCATAGATATCTGCACATTCATACATAATGTCCACAACCATGATTCACTTCAAAGCTAAAAAATGTGAGGAGAGTTATAAATAAAGAAAAACCTCTACTAGTTCCTGCTACCAGTGCGAGCACAACAAGTCAAGATCATGCGTAAATTAATTACTCCCTCCGTCCGAAAATACTTGTCATCAAAATGGATAAAAAGAGATGCATCTAGAACTAAAATACGTCTAGATACATTCTCTTTTATTCATTTTGATGACAAGTATTTCTGGACATCGTTCTTTGTGTATAGAACTAAAATACGTCTAGAACTAAAACAGTATATTTTAGTCATTCTTTGTGTTCTAAAATGCCTGCTGGTTCGCGGAAGGACGTGTTGCCGGCACACGCGCAGATTCAATGAAGGCAGGCGGGGCAGTCTTAAGCTGGTTGCACGCGGCGAGGAGGCGTGCTCAGCCGGACCTGTAGCGAGTGCGGCCCTCTTGGCCGACGCGCTGGTTCAATGCCTGCGCTATGAGAGGTCGCGTCCGTGTCAGAGCAATCACTCCCTCCAGTCCTTTTTCGTTTGGGTATAACAAAATCTTGTTTTCCATTCACATTTTACAAGTAAAATTCATGGACAAACTTTGACCCAAAGTACGATGGGGACTAGTAAACCAGAATGGAGGTAGTAGTTTTTTTTAATCAAAGATGGGTTTCCCCTTCCGGTTATTGAAAACGAGCATCTAAATCAAAACCATAGTATTTTCCCTAGAACTACCAGGTTCAACATCTCGTAACATAAACCCATACAACAATACGCCAAGGAGGTACGTAGTACTATGAATTCCATTTTCGCGCCATACCAATCATTCTAGAAACTACTTACTACTTATAATGTGCCATTGAAAATCGGAACCCTTAACCTTGCTAAAAAAAGATATTTTAAACGTGGCTACTCGATCTGTGGCAACTGGCGAGCCACCGCGCTCCAAGTCGTTCACCTGTGGTCCCGACCATCAACTCCTACAAAGGTGCTCCACCACGTACCCGGTACCCGCGAATGCAGCAATCGTGCACCTAGGGTTTTAGGGTTTATTTGTTAACGTAGCCTTTACGTAACACTCATGTGTGCAAGACAGCAAGAGGCCGACTGCGTGCGTGCGCCTCTTCTCTTCGTATATGTACTCCACCGTTTGTCTGGTGTCCAAAAAATTATAATTACTACTAGCAATGTGCCAATGCGTTGCCACACGATCAAAGTAGATTAATACATATTCACCGATTTGATAGAAAAAAAAGTCTAGTTTTGAAATATGTATATCACTAAAAATATGTTATGTTTCACTCAAAATATATTCCTTTGGCGGTTTTGATTAGATAAGGAAGGAATGTTGTTGGTTTCAAGATTCAAGAAGTGGTATATGTCTAATTTCTACTCTTACTAGCAAGATGCCCGTGTGTTGCACGGAACATCAAGATCTTGTGGGAGAAAAGGATGAACGAGGGAAGGCCTTATCTGCAAATGTGGTGAAGACTGTGGGTAAATTGCCATATTTTCCTTCCTATCCGTCACATATAAATCGGATGACCTACATTGCAGGATGGCAGGCCCACCATCATCACCAACTCTATTTTTTATCACTACTCTTCTAAAAAGCATTATCGGTGATGATCGTGTGGCCGTCCGATCTATATCTAATGGATAGGAAGGAAACTATGGCAATTTTGCAAAAAGATACCCACACCCCTCTTCACATTTGCAAATAAGGTCTTCCCTCGTTCATCCTTTTCCCCCACAAGATAAACTACTCATACAAATGCATCTTGATGTTTCGTGCAATGCATGGGCATCTTGCTAGCTGTTGCAAAAAGCCCATGTGTGTGTGAGAGAGAGGGAGAGTGGAGGAGGACGGAGTGCATGTGTGACAAAGACACAAGTAGTGTGTGTGCGATAGGTATCACCTTAAAATGAGTCGATAGTGTGTGTGTGCACGATCGAGAGGGCGTGTCTCAAGAAGGGAATAAAAAGCTACATAGATACAAGGAGCGGGAGAGAGACTTGTATGCGATGGTGGAAGCATGAGTGTGCGGGTGTATAAACCTATCTAGAGGCTAGCTAGTCGATAAATGTTTGTGAGAGAAATACGAGTCGGGGTGCGAAAGCAAGAGTATTGTGTGTGTGAGAGAGAGACGGTAGTCAGGAAGGGGAGTGGAAGTCGGAGTTGTGTGTGTGTGTGTCTGTGAGAGAGAGAGAGAGAGGAGACGGTAGTCGGGGTTGTCTGATCGGTGTCAGTCTGGGATGGAGACGAAAAGGAGACCGCAACAAATGTTGTGTCTACAGGAGAGAGAGAGAGAGTAATTTTAGTCGTATGAGTCATATGTAAAGACATATAGGGTGTGTGAGAGAATCACATAGAGAGAAAGACAAAGTGAAAGACAAGTGGAGACTGTGTGTGTGGCTGTGAAAAAGAAAGCTTAGGTACCGAGTGATACCAGAGAACAGTAGAGACGTGAGAGATAATGAAAACCGTGTAATGTATAATGATACAGAGAGTGTGACACTTCTCAAGGGAGACTTTGAGAGACCATGTTTGCGAGGATAGGAGAAACATGAAGTGAGCGTGCAGGTGAGCTGGAGAAAAGAGAGTGATAGCTACCTGAAGGAGCATGCATGCGAGAGAGATGGGCGTGAAAGGAGTGAACAAAAAAGGGATACAAATATTTGAATTCGAGATGATGAATTCACGCACATCTATGTTATTTAATATGTAGGTATTACTAATACATACATTTTAGTAGAACATAATTTGGTTAATTTTTTCGAATTCAACCTTAAGATTTCGAGATCGTTGTATTTGTAAATCATATTTTACATATAAAGGAGCAAAACTCTTTGTTGTGCTTTTGAATGTATATATAAAAAATGATGTATATAGAATGTAATTCCAATTGAAAATGGATCCCGCCCGAAAAAATAGTAAAATACAAACGGGATTCGAATTGAGTTGGCACGGTAAACATGCACTGTGAAAAATTTGAACGAAGCGGGGAAAGTCGCAGTAACCACCCGAAACCAAAATCTGCGAGATGGAAATCACTACTGCCTATCCCTGCCACGCAAAGCCTATCTGCTGGATATCTATAGGTTTCGATAGGGGTAGGTTTGTAATTTCACCCAAACGTGACGTAACCGCCTCTCACCCGGATTCATACACGGTGGACGGCAAAACATAGTTTGCCCTTGGCCGAAATCGACTCCCTCCCGATTCATATTCATACACGGTGAGCGCCAAAAACAAACTCTCGTCGGCAAATATTCGGTGTATGCGAGATTACCGTCCTATCCCCAACCGACTAATGTTGCTGTGATGTAGTAGAAATTTGAAACGGGGGCTAAGTTTGTAAATTTCCTCGCATTTGAGACAAGCGCGCCCTGAATACATGGTTCCCCCTTCCTCTCTACCTCCCTTTCCCCATTCGTACTCTGTGGGCGCCAAAACACCCTCTCCATCCCACCCTCCTCCGTCCGCCGACGTCCACCACCCCATCCACCACCGTCCTCCTCCACCATGCCGGAGCTGATACCCCGACGCCACCGTCCATTAAAAGAGATCAACCTCTCTCATCCATGCCTTCGGACCGGGATCCTTGCATCCCGTCCTCTCGCTTCATCCCCGCTGTCGTCCACCTTGCCGGCGATGCTCCTACGACCGTCTCGTCCACCGCGCCCTACCGCCACCATCTGCCCTCCTAGATCTGCTTCCACGCTGCCGACAGCCATCGCTACTGCAGCACCGTCAAATTCTCAGCAGATGCGTACACGGCGCTGCACCAGAGGCGGTACTATTTCGTATCTGCTTAACTTATTTATCGCAGCAAGAAAATAGATCGCCACTGCTTTACTCTGATTTCTTGTCTTGGTTGCGAAGTTGCCTTTGTCCGGTTTGCACGTTCAGATCCTCCATGGCACGCTCAACACTATACTCCCAATGCTTATGGTTTTCCCCTTTTATATTCCACACTAGTTAAATCACAGTAGACTAAATTTCAAAACTGGGTCAGTCGATTTTTCAAAGCTCGCCGGAGTTCACCGGTGCGATCCAAGGGGCTCGGGTGGTTGTGGGGCCTCGCCAAACGAAGAAAACTCAACGCGGGTGGGGCGTGGGGGTGGCGAAGGAACACAGGCGATGGGGGCCGGTGGTCCGGCCGGCGGCCCGTGCGGTGTTCTGTATGGGAAGAATCAGAGATGAGGAAGAAGAAGGGTTAGGAGACGTAGGATCTTCATCCAACCGCCTGAAATGGTCGAGAGTCAGCTGGGAGTTGCATTCTTAATGCGCTCTGGTTCATCATGTGTGGGCACTGCGCAACCAACATTTTATTATCCAAAATCTGCTTTCTCTTCTTTACCATGTTCGATAGTGCTGGCCTGTACGTGATCGATAGGCTTTCAATTACTAGCGGCAATACAACACCGTATTTCCAAGCCAGTTCCACTTTCCCGATTTATATATCGTGGTTATGGTGTACCCCTATTATGTACACTATGATCTGCCTAGTTGCTGTGTGCTCTTGTTATCATGGTTTGGCAATAAACTCTCTATATAGTATATTATGAACCTATCATCTTCCAGCTATCCTTACTTCTGGAGCCTATTTTTTTGTGTACTTGTGCCAGATTATATAAATGCACACACAATATTACAACACACATGAGCTCTCTCGTCAGAATCCAGTGATAGCACATAAGTGTTTACAGGGGCGCCCCTATATTAGAATATCATCTGCATTACAATGATAATCTCACAACTATTTATGTTTTCATGGTTCTCAGATATTATACGCAATTACAGTGAATATTAGAATCCACGCATCAGAAGAATATTGTGGAACACTGCAATGACTTACAAAATTGGCACCAAGGCATTGAGTGCCATTCTGGAAGCACTGAAACTCGTATGCTCCCCACCTGTTGATTCTTGTTCAGAATATCATCCTAATGACTATTCTAACCTCAAGGAGTCAAAGGCAGATGGCCTGTCCTGTTCACCCATCAAGGTGCCTGTTCTAATTTGGCAAGGTTTTATTGATTGCGCGTATCTTGCATATGTTGTCTTGCATTTCTTCTACTTTGTTGCACCACCATCTTCTTAGTTTACTCATCATATAACTGGAGATGCCATGCCCATCCATTATCAATACATATTCCATCTGTCGTCATACCATGTTTTTTCACTCAAATGTTGTTCTTGTGCATCAGACATCAAAAAGGAAGAGGGTGATTGCCGAACCTGAAGGAGCACCAGCAAAGTCATTGAAAAACGTGGTGGTGCTGGAGAAATCAGACTGCGCCCCACTTATATTGGCTGTACAACCAGTGACACAAAACATAGGACTGACTCCAGCAGACTGTACCCATACTCCCCTGGCCACACTAGTAGCCCCACCACACAGGACCTGCACTCCAGCAAAAGGTATACCAATTTCATTTGCCATAGCACCAGCCGTACCACAGAAAAATCCCACTCCAGCAAAAAGTACAGCAAGTCCACCGGCCGAAGACCTATCCCAACTGCAGAGACGGACAATTCATGCAGATTGGAACCCCATTCCATTTATTCCCAGTTTAAAATACAATGCTTTCAATGTTGTTAGGGACTACATGCATATATTCCCATCATGGGAAGATTATAGTGAAGACAAACACCATTTTCACATCTTCCTGTCCAACTTACGTGTAAGTGCTATTATTCATGGTTATTATTTTCCTGTTTTCTGCTGATCGAACACATCAATGATTTACATTACATTGTTGTAACTAGGTGAGGGTCAATCTGGATAGTCATGATGAGCAAAGCTTGCTTGTGCTTTTCAAGGAAGCATTGCAGTAGTATCGGTGTTACCTAAGGAAATCACACTTTGATGGCAAGTCTATAAACGAATTTCCGGTGAAGTCTGATGTGCTAAATTTAGAAGACATTGAATGGAAAAACCTTGTTATGCACTGGTCTCGTTCCCAGAATGAGGTACTATCTATGAAATCACATGACAATTTGAACTTCTACTTTTCCGCATGTGCCTTACGGATCTTTTTTGCAGGAAATCAGCTCGAAGAAGAATTCCGGTTTGAAAAGAACGACAGGATATCGCAAATATGATGCCCGCTGCTTTGCTCTTGTTAGTACCTGTTGTCGTGCATCACTGTACTTGCATACATACCTGGTTCATTATGTGACAGCAATATGCATGATAGCTTGCTTATCAATTGTTTGCTCCAAATTATCTGATCTGTATGAATGGTTACATTAGTGTAGAATATATCCAATGCCAATGAATTTTTTTAGCTCAGCATTGTTCTTGTAAGTACATGTTGTCATTTATCAGTGTACTTATATTGACAGGTAGTTGTTCATCTACCATCACTCTACAGCTTATTTTCCTTTGCCCTCCATTTTCTACACATCAGATCTATATTTACTCTTACCATAATGTTGATACTGAAGAAGTTTAGACGTGCATTGCTCTTGGTTGTGCCTTTTGCCTGTATCGCTGCACATACATTTATAGCTACTTGGTTATGTAGCATCACTCTTCATCTTATCTTAAATATTCTCCATTTTTTTGTATATTATCACATCTATATTTACTCTTAACAAAATGTAGAATAAAGGCAATGCTTATGAAGAAGATTATGTGCTAAACTTCTTGAATTGCCCCCCCCCCATCAGCATGGACAAGGGCTTTATAGAGCATGTATTCACCAGTAATGTAAGTTTGTCCTTCTCAAGCCTTCAATCTTTGTTGTGTATATTTGGTTAGGCATGACTGCAACAGCTGTTTATTTTTGGTGTTTGCATCAAATTGCATGTTTAAAGTTTATTATGTAGTTCATAAACAAAAGTTTGTCCTTCTCAATTTAAGTTTTCAGTTGTATAACCAAGTTCCTTCTTCATACCATGTAAATTAAACTATTCAGAGCAAGTGATCTTCTTTTGCACTGCATGTATGCTTCTGTTCTTCATCCATAATCCAGTGGTGTGGTGAACCTACCCACTACAGCACAATGTCATATTCTGCAATGTCTTAACTATGAACAATGTCATATCATTCTACTATTATTTAAACCGTCTCTTTATTTGCCAATCTGAAATGGGGTAAATTGACAGCACACTAACCATTGATACTTATGAGTTCTTGATCTGTAATCCAGTGGTGTCGTGAAGCTGCCAACTCCTTCACAATGTCATTTCCTGCCATGTCTTGACCTGAACAATACCATATTGTGTTAATGCAATTTTAAAATGTGTCACTTTATTCGTCAGTAAGAAATGTGATGAATTATCAGCACTGATACTTTTATGTGCGAAACCTGTCATCTGTCTGCTTGTTTATCTTTCAGAGTGAGGAAGATATAAGTGCTGAACAAGCGCAGTCTCATCATCTTGCTCAGCTGCTTGCGCTGCAGCTCCCCAGCAGGGCTAACCTTTCTTGAACTCTATTGAAGTGCTGTCGGTTTTGTATATTATTTTGTCGGCGTGTTTATTTGCACTGGTGGCGATCTTTGATGCCCAGTGTATGTAATCTGCTGTCTGCTTGTGCTTTATTGTCATAGTGGCGAACTTTGATGCCCAGTGGATGTAATATGCCATAATTTCTTTATTGTATAGTCTAGGTTTCTTCTTATTCACGATGCTACAGTTATTTTACTGTATATATGTCCTGTCTTCGCAGTAAACTGGCCAAACCGTAAAATTACGGTACATAATCGGGCCGTCATGCAATCACAATGTATGATCCGCATCATGGGCCCCGTCAAACTAGCCCACTAGTAGATTCGAGCCTTTAATAGGCCGAGTAACCCCCGGCCCTCTTTTCGCAAGAAAACTCAATGGGCTTTTAGGAGGCTGAGAAGTAGGCTGAGCCTGCAACGTGCTGAATAGCTCATGGGCCGGTGGCAGCCTGAAATGGACCCCAGCCCATGATTGTGCGAATCAATTCACGGGCTTTTAACAGGCCAAAGTTGTCTCAGTCCTTGTTTGGCCCAACCAGATATCGCCTGCGAGCAGGCCGGATGCAAACCGGGCTGTAGTTAGGCCCAACTATATGACGGGCTTTTAACAGGCCGAAATTAATATATGGCCGAAATGTTAAATGGGCCCTTAACAGGCGGAAACTAATATCACGCCGAATTACTAAATGGGCCTTTAGCAAGTGGGCCCAAAAGCATAGTGTCCAGTCAACGGGCCGAATCTGATATGGGCCATAATTGAGCCCAAAGCCTCTTAAAGGGCCGGACCTAATCTGAGCCATGATTTGGCCCAGAAAGTGGGAGGCTTTTAATGGGCCGGATCTTATATGGGCCATTATTAGGCCCGGAACGTGGCAGGCCATTAATGGACCGGATCAATTATGGGCCGGCATTTGGCCCAAAACATGGCAGCCAGTCAATGGGTCGGCCTACTAGGGTCCTCAAAATCTTGTGGGCCTACAGCTGGGCCGGCCCATTAATGTCGGCACAATCTCGTGGGCCTTTAGCTAGGCCGGCCCATTATGATCCGCAAGAATTTTGTGGGCCTTTACCTGGGCCGGCCCATTATGGCACACAAAAATCTTGTGGGCCTTTACCTGGGCCGGCCTATTATGGCCCGCGAAATCTTGTGGGCCTTTAGCTGGGCCAGCCCATTATAGTCTGCAAAATCTCGTGGGCCTTTAACTGGGCCGGCCCATTAAGGGCCACAAAATCTTATGGGCCTTTACTTGGATCGGCCCATTTAAACTTGTTGGGTCGTGCCACGTGTCGACGTATCATAGGCACCTTCTGTCCAATGAGTGGATGACATCTGTTGCAACGATGAGCCGACACGTGTTTCCTCCAGCCAATGATGATTTTACACGTGGAAAATCCCCATTGGTCGAGGCTGTTAACGGGTTATCGGATCCAAAACCTGACCCAATAGCTTAACGACGTTCCGTTACGGTGGATGCGACGTGTCGGTCACCCTTGACGAAAGCACTTCTGTGACACGCGATTTATCGTCATGGAAGTGGACACTTCCGTGATGATAATTTTGGTAATGTCAGGGAACACTTCTACGACAGCACAGGTATGACTATCTTGATTCTGTCATAAATTTGTCATGGATGTACATGCATGACAAAAAACGCGACCTACTGTGACAAACATGTATCATCACGGAAGTGTATTTTTTTGTAGTGTTCGTGGTTTGGACATGTGCCTTGTCGCATGCTTACCCAGGGAAAGGAACCCTTAATGGAACTATTCTCCCTCGAAGATGTTTCTTACTATCCATGTAATATAACATAACTACTTGGGTACTTGTCTGTTCAAGCACTTATTACCCCTATGCCTGGTTTCCACGCATACTCCGGTTTTGTATAACCGAGCGGGTATTCGGACACACCCCGGACTATAGGATCCGGGGGCTGAAGCGAAAAGGTTCGCCATGACAAATGATTTTAATCCGGCTAGGGGCTACTTATGTCCATTGAATTACACAGTCACTTGGACTGACTATATTCCTCCTCTATACCATCCAACAGGCTATCTAGCTTACAATCCTGTTGAGAATACTTCGCGGCTAACGCCACCTGGTCATATACCGGACTCACGGGAATTTCTTGCCCATCTGGCCCTGTCGGTCCGACTTCGGCCATATGGTTCGGGTCCAGCTTGGTGTAGTGCGTTTTCACCATAGCCCATGCTTCCCTTGCACCCTACCGGCAGGCTGACATCTTCCACAGTCAGAAGCGCCGCCGTGCCCCTTGAAGCATGGCCACAAGCTCTCCCATGCAATTTGGCAGGAGGCTTGATGGCCACAAGGCTTGCGCTACGCCCTGCATCGCCTGCCGAGCTCGCTCATGCAGCTGTGAGAGGTCTTGCAGTAAATCGCCTGCAGATGTGGGCATCTCCTCCTCACGGCGACCCGTTAGCATTCCTACAAGCAAAACTCTATTAATACACTTACTCGCCGAACAATGCTACAGTTCGTCTAGGCACTTACCATAAATGCTGCGGCGAAGCCTTTTGTTCTCCTTCACAGAGTCCGCCAGCTGCGCACGGACGTCTTTCAATTCCATGTCCAGCCAAACATTGGCATCTTGGAGAGCATTCTTCTCCTGCTTAACTTGTGTAAGAAAGCGCTCGTCGGCCTTTAGTTGCCTCTGGAGATGCGACTCGTCATCTCTCCCGCCCGCCGGATTTACTCCGGGGTTATCTACAGAATTTTCTGTTAAATTTGGCATACCAGCCAGTTGCTAACTGGTGCATTTTCATACAATCAAGATAAATGTTACCATATGAGGCCTTCCGGGATTCCTCTAGCTTGGCAACTGTGGCCCTCAGTTGGGTCTTGCACTCCTCTAGCTCCCGAGACAATTGCTCATTCTTATCTACAAGAACCTGCGCATAAATTGATACTTAAAACTGTTGTTCCAACCATTTCAAGTCTCAGGGGCTACTGCTATACATGCTCATCAAACTTTCTTACCCGTATATCTTTGGTATACTGGACTGTCGCCCGGGCGAGCCCGCTTTGAGCAGCTCGGATGTATGCATCTCCCGAATTAAAAGCATTAAATTCCTCTTCGGAAAAGATGTTGCGAAGCACGACCCGTCAACGCTGGTGATTCATGGCGCTCTCTACTTCGGAATTTGTGGCAGAGAGCATATCTGCGTCCTCTGTCGGAGGACTATGCGGCATCGGCCCTACGTCCGCCTCCTCTCTCAAAGTCGGTTCTGGAGCCCGACTGGTGGAGGCGTGGTTGGCAGGATCCCCGGATATAGTCCGGATGCTCCTCTTCCTGCCAGGACGTAAAGGGAGTTGTTATACTTCAAATAACAATAATTACATGACAGGTTGTTTCCTTACCTCTATAGAGGCGTGTCGGCCCTGACCGCCTTCCTCTTGAGCCTACCCAATCCGGACGCATGTGGCTAACGGGTCCCTTGGGGCTCGGCCCTGCGCTCCGAACATCGCTTCTGCAAAAACACGACGCATCAGGGATAAGGCGTGACATCAGGAAAGAGTCCTCTTCGAATGATCGACTCTTCGGCTTGGCTTACACGCGACGAAGGTAACAGTCTGGGATAATCAGCACTAATAGCTACTGAGGCGCCGTCACGGCTCGCCCGATAAAATATCCCGCCGACAAGCTCCACGGCCGCATCCGGGTCTTCTTTGAGTCCTGGATCCAGGGCCCTTTCGGGGTCCTCTGGCTGCGGGGAAGGGCTGGAGATTCCTTCTACGACCCTCCTTAATTCCTGCTCAGAAATATCGAGGCAGGTAACCTTAGCAAAGAACGCCACGATAAGTGAAGCGAGAAAATAAATGACGACTTACCCGGTTTGGGGGATTGTACATGGAGAATCCGTCTCGCGGTTTGATATGAAGGAAGTCTTCCTCTTCTCCTTTGTATAGATCGGACAATATCCTTGCCAGAGCAGAGGGGGAGTCTGGACCCTTACGGCCACAGCGGGTGGCATCGTCTGTCCTGTTGTAATGCCACATGGGATTGCCCCGATATTGAAGCGGCTGCACTCCCCGCATTATGCATATTGCCATGACCTCGACTATCATCAGTCCGGATTTGGCCAGTAACTTTATCCTGCTCATCAGGAAATGTATTTCCTTGGTATCCTCTTCTTGGGGGCGTCGGGGGCGCCAGCTTAGACGTGCCCTCGGCGAGGCATTACTGAACTTGGGGAGTCCTGTCCGGACTGGATCCGAAAGGGGCACATCGTCAATATAAAACCACTCTGAAACCCAGTACTCTGGTGCCTTCTTGGGAGTGCCGGATAGGTATCCGTTCACGGAGATACGCCATACTTTGGCCCCGCCCACTTGACATAGGGACTCTCCCTGGTTGCAGGGGACAAGACAGAACAGCTTCTTCCACAAACCGAAATGAGCCTCGCAGCCTAGAAATAGCTCACAAAGAGCGACGTACCCTGCTATATGTAGTATGGAGGCTGGGGTAAAGTTGTGCAACTAGAGGCCGTAGAACTCCAGGAGCCCACGAAGGAATGGATGAATAGGGAACCTGACGCCCGTTAACAGATGCGGAATGAGGCATATTCGCTCCTCTAGAGACGGATTAGGGGATCTCTCCGCTTGTTCTCCGCCGTTATAGATGGCTATTCCGGCTCGGACGGGGACCGCGAACGCCGGTGGGAGAAGCCCTTGGGTTTGTAACTTTACCAAACGGCTATGAGGAACTGAACACTCTCCCCAGTCTCCGGCTTGGGGCAAGGGGAGCGAGCAGAAGAGTTGCGACGACCGGCCATGTTGGAATGGTTTTTTTCGGGGCGCTCTGTTGGACGCTTGCTCGAGGAGGGAGAGTGAGGTTTGGATCTAGGAATCCCTGTCTCTTCAAATAGACGGTTAGCCCAAAGGATCGAGGGTGGAAAATGCAAAAATGCCTCGACTCCTCGCATTCGCTCGACACGTGAAAATGGTCATTATTGAAGCACTGAAGTCGATGAGTACAACATTGATGAGATGCCGGACACTGTTCGTCATGATGGGTACCTTGGAGTATTTGGAAGGAGGAACCCGCCTTGCAATGTCGAAGATAAGACTGCGCGTCGGACTCATCGTCATTGAAGCCTGGTTCAGGGGCTACTAAGGGAGTCCTGGATTAGGGGGTATCCGGACAGCCGGACTATATACATCGTCCGGACTATTGAAGCGTGAAGATACAAGACTCAAGACTTCGGCCCGTGTCCGGATGGGACTCTCCTTTGCGTGGAAGACAAGCTTGGCGATCCGGATAATATATTTCCTTCCTTGTAACCGACTCCATGTAAACCCTAGCTCTCTCCGGTGTCTATATAAACCGGAGAGGATGGTCCTTAGAAGGCTGATCACAATTACAATAATACCATCATAGGCTAGCTCTTAGGGTTTAGCCTCTATGATCTTGTGGTTGATCTACTCTTGTACTACTCATATCTTCAATATTAATCAAGCAGGAAGTAGGGTTTTACCTCCATCGAGAGGGCCCAAACCTGGGTAAACATTGTGTCCCTTTCTTCCTGTTACCATCAGCCTAAGACACATAGATTGGGACCCCCCTACCCGAGATCCGCCGGTTTTAACACCGACACCAGGCATTCAACGTCGGCATGGCATATGTGGTAGACCAAGCATAACTCATGCACGCAAACCTGGATCACGGCGAGCTTCTTCCTCTCTTCGTCCTTTAGATCCTTCTCTCATCCCAGGACTATGGTGTACTCAACATCTAGCCCAGCGACCCACTCATCATCTGAGTCTTCAAACATGCGTCTGAAGAGAGAAAGGCATCCTTTCACCATCGCGGAAGAACGGCTGTAGATGACGTCGAACTCATCGCCGGTGATGGTTCTAACCTTGTACTCACCGCCGATCGTGGAGATTTGGGACGCCATGGATTTGGGAGGAGGGTTAGGATTAGTGGAACTGCCGTAATGCGAATGGACGGGACGACTAGGAGCGAACCGCTGTAGTATTAAAGGACGTGCGGGGTCGAGTAGGAGCGAACTGCCAGCGTGCAAACGACAGGGTAGTGGCTTTCCATTCTCCCATGATACGGGCTTCCGAGAGCCCTTGGATCTGAGATCGAACGGTTGCATGGCATGATTCTAGACCTATGGGTGAATATCCTATCCTGGAGGGTTATTCTGCAAATTTTCAGCAACTTAGCATGCGACTGTTTGATCTCAGATCCAAGGGATGCCAGCAACCCATATCATGGTCAAGCCTACCACGACCGTCGCGTCGCTCGCGTGGTCGCGCCCTTGGAGATTTAACATGGTGTGTTAGGCTATCTGATGTTGGCATGTCATACATAGTCATCACTTAGTCACTCATACTACAACAAGGTTGGCTATTAGTGTATTTATTTATTTTACTCTCTATCTCTTTCTTCGTACTCCCTCTGTCCCATACTCCCTCCTTTCCGGTTTATAAGGCTGAATTCAAAAATCTCACCAACCAAGGTAGATCGTGAGTGGTGGAATACCTTTTGGAGTTTGCAAAAGCACCCAAATTAATGCTCTTGTTTTCCTCAAAAAAGTATGTTTACCAATGCATTAATTGCAATGCATACATGCATAAATTACAAGCATTGGTCAATTTTCTCTTAATACTTGCATGCAACGATTTAATGCACCTTGGAATCTGAACATGTGATGGGAAACAACCAAATTGAGCATTATAAAATGGAAAAACTAAAATTTTAAGATAAGCCCTATAAACTGGAAAGGAGGGAGTAATATAAGAACGTTTTTGACACTAGTGTAGTGCCAAAAACGTTCTTATATTATGGGACACATAGAGTACTAGTATTTATTGCATTTGCCAAGGAGTGACCTCTTCCAATGAAATGGTGTTGCTAAGTTTGCTTCATTTAATTAGCTATAGACTCAAAATTATCTTTTCACCTAGGTACACGCACTTAGCACCATTTCTTCCTTGGGTCACCAAACTTGCCACATCAGACTTTATGCCGATGTGGCAAGCTTACCACCTGTAGGAGTAAGTAAGTACTACAATAGTGGGCTATAATCCCTCTTTACATGGCATTTTTGCATGTGTGGAGGAAAGAGGCAAGGACAAAGTGGAGAAGTGGGCTCTCATGCAAGAGCCAACCTCAACTACCTGGTGGAGCATTGGGAGAGGCACCTGCATGGAGGTGGTCAGGAATCGGGAGACTCATGCCGGTCATAGCACCACAGTTAAAATGAAAATGGCAAGTCAAATCACGGGGCCCCACCTGTCCAACAGTAACTCGCTGTCAAATCACACAGCCCTACGTTTGCAGCAGCCTACTCCCTCGTCTTCTCGCGTCTCTGTCGAACCGACTAGGCGAAACTGCCCCGCCTACCGCGTAGGAAAAGCCCCGCCCTCGACTTTTAAATACAACTACATCCTCTTAAGAATCCAATGATATAGTAGTACTTTTTGTGACATAGTAACTCATATTTAGTTAGTCAAATGGATGACCTAGAACTACGTGCACGCCCTATAAACCGAGACGCCTAATAATAAAAAACCGAGACGGTGAGGGTAGTTTAGCATGTATCTTTTTAGATCAATATAGTCGGGATTCACCAAGGAGGTAAACCAAGTGGTAGGCTGCTCCTGTCGTGTTGGCGTAGCAACTCAAGCAGGGTCAGTCCGCACACGAAATGGCGACACACTTAATAGGACCCCTTTGGCTGACATGTGGCTCATCCACCGTCTTGTTCCACGTGTGATGCACCAAATTACAGTTCGGAGCAGCGGTTGGAACTGGAGGCACCCCGGTCGTAGCGCCGCAGTAGTAGAAAATGAGCGACGAGGGGTCAAATCACAAAGCCCCAACTTTCCCGCATTAAGCTGGACAGACAAAGCAACCATCATTTCACTCTAGGGCGCAAGAGCATAAAGTAAAGAGAAAACAATGATGTGTGCGGCAGCTACCTAGGGCTCCCTAGGGTAGGGGTCTCCACTACATATCCTTTTTTTGAAAGCACCTCCACTACAAATCGGCTTCTCCCTCGTCCTCTTGAAGAAAACCGATGATGAGTGCGGAGGTAGGGTTTGTAGGAGTACTACGGCGTGCGGGGCCACGTCGTAGTAAATGGGTTCGGGTCGAAGCATGTGTGGGCCGCTTGGTTTTACGGGAACGAGGCAGCATTTTGGGTTCGGGGACTAGTGGAGATATAGTACGTACAAAAAATTGTGGACGTAGGTTCAACCGAAAGGCAATGATGCATTGAACGCATGAGATTTTGAAACCAAATTATGAATAAATACACACTATAGCACGTAAAGCTTTCAGTCATATATGCATGATGTAGATGTTCGTTTAGTTCTTATAGTTCATCTCATTCAAAATCAATTAGTTTTATAAAAATGTTAAGATTCATGGGGTTGTGCATTGTAAAGCATAAAGTAAAAAACAAATAATGGCAATTCATTTAGAAAAAAAATAATTATGATACAGAAGATTCTAGAACAAAGGAGAAGTTCTTGTGTTTTGAGGTTTGTGCATTATGCTTAAGTTCAACCATGGAGTCTTCTAAATTGTACATGTGGCAGATCTGGTGGAATGTTGATGATATCCAACGGCCAGTAGTGCTCGGATTTGCCATCTCTGCACTGTCGGATTAGCTTCATCCAGCGACCATCTTTCAAAGTTATTGGCACACTATATAGTTCTTGTGCCATAGTTGCATGTTCTGGAAAAAAGCTACTAGTGGGTTTTACTATCTATTTAGGAATAGAAGATGTATACATGGGAGTTCTAGGGAAAGAGATGACATGGAGTATCTCAATTCCTATGAGTAGGGATTGGAAAAGAGATGTCATTTGGTTCACATCATAGGAACTTTTCTATTGAATCTAGAGATGACATGTATCTCAATTCCTATGAGGAGGGATTAGAAAAGATATGTAATTTGGTTCAGATCATAGGAACTTTTCCATTGAATATACGCTAATGTTTATTTTCCTTTGAAATTAAGGGAGTATAGGAATCCATTCATTTGAACCAAGTGGCTCTAAAGCTATAGAAATGATATCATGTTTATTTCCTTTGAAATGTGGAGTATATGAATCTATTCCTATGAACCAATTGGCTCTAAAGGAAAAAAATCCTATAAAAATCATATCATATAGAGTTCCTATGATATTCCTTAACACCAAAGGATGGTTGAAATTGATGCGGGTGATATGATTATCTTATTTTGTAGACTCCTCCCCCATCTTTATAGTTACCTCTCGAAGATGAATGAAATGATATATACAGGGTATTCTACATGTGCAATTTGGTACATGAAAACTCAGTAAAAGTTTGCAAGGTTTGAATTTTCAATAAAGCTATATGCACTGCATTTCAGAAAGGGAGCATACGGCAGTTGCTAACACTCACGTGGAAGATTTGTGTGTAGGAGGAGTGTCTATTCTGTTAAATTACATGGCAAAACTGACACTGTCGGATGCCGATCTAACAGTTCTTACGACGTTCGTCAGGAAAAGGCTTGTGGCGAATATTTGTCGGATAATGATTTACGAACACATGCGTTGCATTGATACGTGCCCCCCTCCCTCTCACACACACGCACCCTCACGATTCACGACTCTCCCGAGTCCTCTCACAGACTCGCACGTCGCACCCACCATCTATCTGCAGGTAGACGTCACGCACATATGTGCTCTTCACACCCTACCCTCAGAACTTCTAAAAAACAAAAGACGTCGCGCACATTTTATTTTAGCTCACACGTCACACATTTATACTATTACTCTTGCGGCGAAGGTTCTTTGGGCATAGTATATTGTACACTCACGAAGAGAAGCGGTGCATGCACGCACTAGTTCTCTCACACCCACTCACTGGTACACATAGGAGCACATTTTTTGAAGCTGCTACAACAAAATCACTCCACTATATATATAAGTAGGAGCCTTAGCGCTTGCTTTACTAGGATTCCTCTCATTCACTCTCTCATGCTCTACAGATCTAAGCAAGACATAGGTGGCCACACTCTCTCGCAGCTCACGGCTGGTCACAAATCCGGCCGGACAACCTAGACTGGGGCAGGGGTGTAGGTGCATCGTTCACGCTATCGTCGGCGGCGAGGGAGGAGACCAATGGCTGCCCGTGCGTCCCGATCGGCGGCCGTGCCGTTCTCTCCGAGAGAGCGCCGGCTCGGGAGTGCCTCCGACCCCTTCTTCCTCCCTATGGTATTGTGGCCAAGATGCAGCCTCCCGACACCGTCTTTGCCACATGCCGACGACACTCAGGTATATATTCCTTCAAAAACCTAGCTTGCTCTACTGCCCCAGCTCCCTTCATGTGGATCTTTTTCTACTTCCGTCCAATGCTCCAAAGCCACCTAGACTTTTACTATTATTAGAGGTAAAGCTATTTCATACAGTCGACTCTAAGAGTTGGTTCAAACAGGGAAGAAAGTGGGAAAGCTGTAGCATGAATCTAGGACTTGGTTCTAAGAGGAAACGGGGGAAAGTAGTAGATACTGGCTACCCAACCGGTCTCTTTGTTGAAAATATGAAGAAAGCATGGTGGATGGCGAAGGTTGGGGGGAAGTGGACCTATCTCTTTGTTGCAAAAGGAAAGAAAGTGACGGGTGTTGGGGGACAACGCAAATGAGAATGAGCAGGTCTAGATTTCTTGTGCTCACATAAGGAAATGTCGCCGAGGAGATAAAAAATGGGACAAATGCAGACATGCTGCCTGAGTGTTTGCCGCTCTCGGCAGCAACATCTGCCTCACCACTTTATGCCCCTGCAGTCCCTACGCCCATATCGCTACCGTTAATGTAAAATCACATGAAGCATTAACCAATGCCACCTAATGTCACTATAAGTAATGGTCTAGTGCCGTCGATAAATTGAAGCAATGCCACCACCATTTTATGAAGTGCTTTCGTCTTGCTTTATTTCCCATGAATTGTGTTTTTGCAGTTACAATTAACTCTCACACCGCTAACATTGCTTCATCCCAGTGGAACTGCACAAATTTGATTGCACATTTACTGACCATGTGCTACTCTCATGACAGTAATACTAATGCTATTGTTCTGCATGTTAATCTAGTGGCATTGTTGATGTGATGTGATGCCACTTACTTAAGGACTCTTCATACTGTCAATCTAGTGCCAATTATAACACAATAGATGCTGCTGTTAATCATATGCCACTGCAAATATCTGTCACTATTTAAATAACCATATTTCGTATTTGTGCAAATAGGGATGTCTGTCTCCATATCGTTTTGGGATGTCTGTCTCCGTATCGTTTCTATCCGCGCAATCAAAAGCACACACCTCAGTTTTAGTACAACTGCGCAAAATGAGATGGCTATCCCTTGTTGCCGTCGTCTAACCTCCAGTCTTCAAGGTATTCCTACATTGGTAGTATCTAAGGTAGAATGACCAACGCAATCTAAAAGAAGCTGATTCGCATGTTTTACTTCCTGATTGCCATGCAGGGACGAGCAAAAACAACTGCATCCTAGTCTGGAATGCACTTTCTGCTAGTTCTTCCACGAACCAAGGACTAGCTGGCACGGCTGCACGACGGTTTTTTGGACAGGTGCGCGGACAAGAGGCATTGTGGTCTACTTATTTCTGCAAATAACGGTTCTTAAATTTAGTGGAATGCACAAGCATTTGAACTGGTCAGTACACTACATGGTTCAGTTCAGCATTCCACCTGACACCACAATTATAATTGGTTATTCTGGAATAAGAGAACCTAACCCTGGATGGTGGCAACAAGAAAAAACCAGAGTGAACTCCAGGAAATTTAAGCCTGCCGGGAGGACCTTTGCTCAGAGAAGCCTTGCTTGTTTTTTCCTGATTTGTAAACCTTCTCACAACTTTGTCTTTTGTTGTGAACTAGTATATGTTTGTTATCACTACAAAAAAAAGACACATCCGTGACATTTTGGGCCGAACGAATTTTTTTCCTGTCATACATATGACACTTCTATGACGATAATTGTGACAAAACCCGGTATCATCATAGATGTGGTGGGATCCTACTTCTATGACAAAAAATCATGACAGAAAATGGGCTTTTCATCCTAGGCGAGCCGGAGACGCAGCTGCATGACATTCTTTGGGCCGTCCATGACGGAAAAACCCGTGGTAGAAGCGAGGGGGAGGAAAATTTCAGGGAGTTGCCGGTTATGGTGGGAGGTTGGGGGTGGAGCGATGCGCGTTTCTCTCGTATGTACGCGCGTGTGTGCAAGGCGTTGGCTCTAACTGAAGCCGAGCGAGGCGTTGGGCTCTAACTGAACCCAAGTGATTGCACTGCAGGCTATGCGTTACGGAACCCGAGCGTTCGATCGATGGCTGTTAACTGAACCCAATGGAGCGATTCCTTCGCTACTGCTGCTAACTGAAGCCGATCGATTGGATGAACAGTGAGCGTTGCAGGGGGAGGGGGGTTGGATGAACAGTGAGCGGTGGCGTTGCCTCTGGATGAACAGGGACCCGTGGTGTGGAGGGCTAGATGAAAAGTAGACGGTGGAGGGGTGGCCGTGGAGGGGTGGTTGAACTGGACCCCGTGGTGTGGAGGGCTGGATGAACAGTAGACAGTGGAGGGGTTCCCATGGAGGGGTGGTTGAACAGTAGCCGGTGGAGTAGCGTGCGGTGGAGGCTGGATGAACAGGAGCACGTGGAGGCTGGAGGAGGTCGACGATAGCCCGTGAAGGCTGGAGGAGGTCGACGGTGGAGATGAACAGTATCCCGTGGAGTCCCGTTTTGCGGTACGCCACACCCCTTCCCCCCAGTTTCGACTGTAGCGCTCCAACACAAGTCCGTTTCGTCCGTTTTGCGGTAGGCCACACCCCTCCCGATGAACAGGACCCCCGTTTCGACCGTAGCGCTCCAACACAAGTCCGTTTCGTTCGTTTTGCGGTACGCCACACCCCTCCCGATGAACAGGACCCCCGT
>NC_041393.1:138102841-138107767 GCF_002162155.2 Triticum dicoccoides | reverse complement strand
CTCCAACACAAGTCCGTTTCGTCCGTTTTGCGGTACGCCACACCCCTCCTGATCAATATGACCCCTGTTTCGACCGTAGGAGGTCCGTTTCCTCCGTTTTGCGGTACGCCAGGCCCCTCCCGATCAACAGGACCCCGTTTCGACCGTAGGAGGTCTGTTTCCTCCGTTTTGCGGTATGCCAGACCCCTCCCGATGAACAGGATCCCGTTTCGAACGTGGCCGGTCAAACACAAGGCCGTTTCCTCCATTGTGCGGTACGCCAGGCCTCGTTTCCATCGCCTATTCCGTCCAAGCCCTCCCGATGAACACGACCACGCATTCTGTTCTGACCTAGCCGGTTGGCTCCCACGCGTTCCGTTGCCTCCCGATGAACATGACGCATTCCGTTGCCTCCCCATGAACATGACGATGACGTTGTTTCTCCGTTCCGACCCAGCCATGTACGTATGCATGAGTAGGCGTTCGAGACCCTGCCCGTATGTACGTACGTGGTCGTATTTTCTTTCTTGCGCCCTCGCCATTGTATGTACGTGTACGTGCGCGCCTCTACTACAACCAGTATGTATGTACATATTAGCGACTAGAATGACAATGCTACGTACGCGTCGACCAGGTGGGTCCCGACTGTCAGGCACTTCCTTGCCTGCGAAGATGTAGCTGGTGGGTCCCACCAATCAGGGGGCGAATCGTTTTGGTTTTTTTTTTGCCCGGATGCACTTCCTTGTGTAAAAAGATGTAGCTAGTGGGTCCCAGCAGTCAGGGGGGCGAATCGTTTTTTTGCCCGGACGCACTTCCTTGCGTGCGAACATGTAGCTGGTGGGTCCCGGCAGTCAGGGGGAAACGTTTTTTTGCGAAATACGGTGGCCCGTCCGGTGGGTCCCCGCTGTCAGGTGGAGGAATAATTATTTTGCACGTAATAGGGAGGCACTTCCTTGCGGCTGCCGTGGATCCAGCTGTCAGCCTCTCCACGCACATTACTCTTCCGATGGAAGTCGGTCATTGACCACATTGACCACGCCGCACCGAGAGCACCACAGCGGTGGACGACGGCGAGGCCTAGGAAGGGGACGACGCGGAATCGGGGAAGACGCAGCAGTGGATGCCCACGCGAAGAGGAGTACGAGGGTGAGGCTGCCGTCGCCACAGAATAACAGGGGGTGTGGGTGAGTATAGGGATGGCCTGGCCAGTGGTGGGAGTAGTAGGGGGCGGTGAGGCCTCTGCGGCATCACAGCCGGCCACGGAGGCAGGAGCACGCGGCACGACCGGCGCTGCTTTGGGCGGCTGGAGCACGAAGACAAGAGATTCAAGAAGCACTACGGCCGTTGGATGGACATAGTACGGTCACTGGAGCTAGAGTCGTTCATATTGACTAAGTTGACAAAGCCTTCCGTCCCCGTAAACTTAGTAGGCCCACAAGTCAGCCTCCCACCAATGTGAGTCCCAGCTAGGAGGGGGAGTATTCATTTTTTTGTGCGTAATAAGGAGGCATTTCCGGTGGGTCCGAGCTAATAGCGGGGGGAACGTTTTTTCGCGAAATACAGAGACCCTTCTGGAGGGTCCCAGCTATCAGGTGGGGGAATCATTATTTTGCGTGTAATAAGGAGGCATTTTCTGGTGTGGGCCCCTACTGTCAGCCTCTTCCGATGGCTATTGTTTTTTGGCCATGTTGACCTCACCGCGCCGAGAGCACAAACGCGGTGGACGAGGGCGGGGCCCAGGAAGAGAACCACCCGGAGCCGGCGAACGGGCGAAGCCACCACATCGGATGCCCACGCTGAGGGGAGAACGAGCGCTGACTGGTCGGCTGCGGGGTGAGGCTGACGTCGCCGGAAAATAACAGGATGTGTGGGTGGTTAGAGGGATGGCCTGGCGGCAGCACAGCCAGCCACATGAGGAGGGAGCAGGCAGTCCCGCTGGCGCGGGTTTGGGCGGCTGGAGCTGGAAGATCAGAGATTGAAGAAGCACGGCGGCCGTTGGATGGACATCCAACAGTCACTGTTGTGTGTTGACTAAGTTGACAAAGCCTTGCGTACGCGTCAAAAAAATTAGGACAGCGTCATCGTCAACCTAGTAGGCCCAGAAGTCAGCCTCCAAATCTGTGGAAAACAGCATACAGCCCATTAGCCATTATTTTCGATAATTTACAGCCCATTTGCTAATTCTTAAGGATATTTGAAGCTCATATTCTTTTTATTAGCATTACAGACCATATATTCTGGGCATTGCTAAAAAATTCAATGAAATTTTGCATATTTTGGTGGGGTCCGAACTCTTTTAATCACGAAATTTCGAGTCACGTTAAAAATAGTTTTCAAAAAATTATATCAAAATAAAATTCAAAAAACAATTCTCCGCAAAAAAATGAATGAAATTTAGAATCTTAACTAGCAAGATGCCCGTTCGTTGCACGGAACATGAAGATGCATTTGTATGAGTAGTTTATCTTGTGGGTGAAAAGATGATATTTTAATGTAATTGCGAGTTGGCTTTGGTTTTTATAAGAGTAGAGAGTAGAGAAATCCTGAAAAAATGATATTTTAATGCATTTGCCGGTTGGCTTTGGTTTAAAAATTTATAGTTCATTTCTTACAACTTATAGCCCGTTTTCTGGGGAAGCCCATTTCTTATCCCTCCTCGTCTTGAAATATTTGCAGCCCAACAGGGCTGAGAAAAGCAAGTAGGCCTCGGTTTTGGTATTCTCCAAAAACAATAACTGGGCTAGCCAATTTCAGAAAGAAAAAAATATCAACTGGGCTCGTCATGTGCTTAATAAAAGCCTTAAGCGTGGGCTAGACGGGCCACAGCCCCCGCACAGCGCGCACTTGAGCTCCGTCTCTGAAAATGAAAAACAACTGGGCGAGCTGCTGGGTCCCTGGTGTTATCCACTCGTTGTGTAATTTTCTCGTTTATTGACTACATTGACAATGGTGTGGAACCTAGTTGTCAAAAATTAGGAGGAAGTATTGTTTTGGCTTGTAATAACAAGGCACCTGCTTGCGAAATGCAATGACCCTGGTGGGTCCCTACTGTCAGCCTCTCCACGTACAGTCATCTCCTGATTCCTCTTGGTTGTTGACCATGTTGACAACACTAGACGACGGCGAGCACAGCGAGCAAACCAAGGAAGAGAACGACGGTAAGGCCTCAGACGGGAACGAACAGCAGCAATGAAAGATGCAGCAGTGTAGTGGCAGGTCGAGGGGAGTACGAGGGCAACAACATGCAAGTCAAGCATACAAATGGTACAAAAAGCCCAAGGATTAATTGTTCATCAAATTTTTAGACAAAACCCAGATTGAACATGACAGTCACATCTAACCCAACCACTCTTTTTTGCAGTCACAAACAAATGGATCGGTCTGATCCATAAAATCAACATCCTGTGCAAAAAAATTATTTTAGGATGTCTACAACTTGTTGTAAATAGAAGCCGAGCACGTTTAGAAGCCCATTTGTCCACCTGAAACTTCTTTTTTTGCTGTTCAACATGTTTGTCCGTGAGAAATCTCTTGCTATAAAAATTAAGCCTCATGGACAATAGTAACCTCGCATTCAACAGGAAGAATGTGACAAAGCTTCTGTTTGCCTGGTTCGATGCATATCGTCCCATCGTTATTGTGCTCAAACGAATGTCATGAGAACTAAGAAAATCCTTGTGCTTATTACGCCAACGATTGGTTATATGTTTTTGTCCATGTGGTTCTGCCTAAGTAGACATGAAGATTGAAAACAGTTAAGGTCTGAAAAAAGAGTATGTCAAAAGAACGATAGCTGAACAGTTAATTCTAGTACAATATATACGGGCTTTCAATGTGCATGAAATCATCACCTCTATGTATAAATTCTCCAGAGATCGAAAGCATCGCAGCAAGCCAATAATTATGTCCAGATCAAAACTATACATTCTGATATATATGATCTTGACAGAATCCAGCAGCATTGATAGGCTATCAATGGAAGAACTCTTCATTGAGCATATAACATAATATTAGTACCCAAAGTGTACTCCAAGATGATATAAAACTTATGCGCATAAATGAAAAATGCAGCATATGATTACAAATGTGTAGATGATAATATACGGTGCCTGAAAAGGTGAGGAGCCAAACACCAACTCCTTGTGATTATTAAACGGGTCACGAATTACACCCAAGGTCTCCAGTTTGGGCGTAGAGACGACAGTTATTTCTGAAGGTGTATAACAATTATGAAGGAGCAACCTTTCAAGTGAAGGGGCATCTTCGATGATGAGTTGTTATCCTTCAAAACAAATTCCAATGCTTTTAAGGTGAGGCGACTTTATTTGGAGACAACTGATACCGATTTCTATTCCCAAAACAATCAGCAAGCGCTCCAGGGCAAGGCAACTAGAGTGGATGATGCTGTGCAGTGAGGCCTCCGACAGATAAACAACCACAAGCGAAAGTTTTTTTAGCAGTGGGAGTCGAAGCATTTGTACCAGATCGTCTGGTAGATGGCATCGGGCGAAGGTGGCGGTGTGGAGAGAGGAGGAAAACTGTGAGATGGACAACGGTGGTGTGGGCATGAATTCTTGGTATGTTCGTGGTATGAAACTTTCGTGGTAATGGTAGAACTCAAACTGCTGGAGTTTTCCGAATTCAGGGGATGTCAGCCAAGCATCCACCTTGCTGGTTATGAACAGTAGGTAGCTTGTCGGGATGCAGAGGCATTGAACAGGGCACTGTGGTGAGAAGAGACGATGGCTCTGATGAGATCAAATTCAGGAAGGTCAGATATCTGACGACAGTCGAGATTGAGGGGCGCGGTGCGCCATAGAGGTCGCCACCGAGTTGAGAGGACTTGTGTGCGGCAGCAATCCTTGGTGGGGAGAAGCGAGATGATCTCCTCAAGGATGAAGTCCGGGAGATCGCTGATGCGGTCCACCGGATATTCTACCAGTACCT
>NC_041393.1:138092425-138102371 GCF_002162155.2 Triticum dicoccoides | reverse complement strand
CGCCGTTGGCGGGAGCCTCATCTTCTTGGCGCTAGGGCCAGCCGACTCCATTTTCCTTGTGGGCGTCACGCCGAGCTCACGGGTTTGAGCAGAGTAGCCAGAGACGAGCCTAGTGGCAGTGTGAGTGGGGAAGAAGGAGGGTTGGGGATTTCTGTAGGAGTGGAAGAAGAGGAGCGGGCGTTTTCTGTACGACTCAGGAAGAAGGTGAGCGGGGTTTTCTAGACGAGTGAGGAATATTGGGGAGCGGGGGGAATTGGGTGGGGAGACGGAAGTGGGAGAGCGAGTTGTTCGTGTTTATAAGGCACGCTGCACTAACTACTCGCTTTTTCCCAAGAACTGCTCTCTTCTTTTGTGTTGCTGCATGACTGGCCATGCATGCAGGATGCATGTGCCCGCCGGCCACTACATGCGCCTGGTTTGTTAGTAGGCCTATTTAATAGGGTGGTTATGGAGTAAATTAAGGAGAATTATTTTCTCTATGTGCATCCACCAAATTAGACGATGCGGTACTGGATGCAGACACTCACATTAAACTAACATTCAGAAGAACAAAAGTTCAGCATGTCTGTGCATCTCAATGATTCACCATACTATAACTAATATACAAAACTGTGAGAAGGTGTGGAAATAAATAAAATCGGTCGATGCTTCTCTGAGCAAAGGGCCTCCCTACGCACGCATTAATTTCCTGGGTATGCTTGTTTCTTCTCAATGTTGCGAGCACTTTGAGCATATTGGCAACTCCACAGCTATCTAGCTGCCTCATCTTGCAATTGATGCGGACACATTTGCAGCGAACACATGAGGCAATAGAGATGACTTAACATGGGTCCATATTGTGCAGTTCCCCTGATATCCTATTCATTGTCCTGAATCTGAAAAGATAGGAAAACAGTAGCTATACTTAAACGGTGTTGCAAAACAGTAGCACATATCAATAGCTCGGCATGACAAAACACGATCATCTGGACGAAGGGGATACTGACCTGCCTGAGGAAGATTACATATAATTTCATAAGTCCTTGGTTGATTTCCACCTTCGGCTACACTGCTTGTTTGCTCCTCCAGACATGACAGGATCGTTCCGCACTGCATTCAGCAAGTCAATGTATGAATAAGCTAATTTCATCTTGCGGTTGTCATTGTACCTAGTTACGAATGTAGGAATACCTGGAGCACCATGAGGTTAGCTGACAGCAGGTAGATGCAGACATATAAATTTTGTGCGGTGCTACCAAAATTGAGGTTTGTATCCATTTCCGTTATGAGAATTCTTCTTGAAGTTGGTAGAATCTGACGGCTTGTTCTTTGCATCAAACTTGGCTTTCCCCTGAGATTTGTTCTTGTTGTTTTGGGGCTGGTTGGGCTGGAAGTTCTTCTCGTGTACCATGTGGGCACTAGAAGCTCCCTCGGCGACCCGAGAACGTGTGTATTTTGCTCTCGCCTTCTCCTCAAAATCAAGAGTGCTAATGAGATCCAAAACAGAAAACTCATGTCTCTTGTTTTTCAGAGAAGTAGCAAAATCGTTCCACGAAGGTGGAAGCTTGGCAATGATGGTCCCAGCAACAAATTTGTCCGGCAACACACACTTAAAGTACTCAAGTTCCTTAGAGAGTGACTGTATCTCATGAGTCTGCTGAACAACAGAGCGCTTATCAGTCATCTTGTAGTCACAGAATTGCTCCATGACGTACAACTCGTTGCCAGCGCCCGAGGGCCCAAACGTGGCCTCGAGCGCAGCCCACATGTCTTTGCCGCTGTCAAACAACATATACGAATCCACAATGGAATCTTCAAGAACACTCAGCAGGGCGGCTTTGAAGAGGGTATCCATGTTTTGAAAAGCTTCCTGCTGTGTAGGATTAAGATCGCACTCAGGCTTACCCTTAGTGGCGTCATAGCAGCACATGATCTGAAACCAATATACCTTTTATATTGCACCCCCTTAAAAGCAGGCGGCTTAAAAAGCCCAGCAAAACAACTCGGAGTAAATTGCCTGTGATCAGGTTTTTGGATTGGATTGTTGAACATATGAGCAATTTAGTATGAGATTTAATCCGAATCAGAAGTAAATAGATCATGACAACAACTGCAAACATCAAAGTAATGATGCGGACTAAACCAGGAGGACAGAATCACATAATGTACAGCGGGAGCAGAACCGATGTGGTTGATGTTGTCACTCATGTCGTTGATGAAGAGGTTACTGAGGTCGGGGAAGAAGGCTGTCGTTGAGGAAGTCGTCACTGGCAGCAGTCACAGGAGTGTGCTCCCTAAAAACCTGATCGCCCCTCTCCCGTACAGGATCACGAAAGGCGGGATTCGGAGGACTGCTGTCCCTTCTCGCGGTGCATGCCGGAAGGAGGACTGGAGAAGAATTGCGTGGCGGCGCTAAGATCTGGAACGGTGCGAAACCATATGATACAGCGGCGGCTAGGGTAGAGCATGTCAGGTCGGAGTATAATAGTAGGCCTTTGGCCCCCAAACCCCACGTCCAAGTCAATAATAGCTCAAAAAAAGTCAATAATAGCCCCACCAAGGTTTGTCTCAAAAAAAACCGGAGTAATTAAGGCGTCCATTAGTCCCTTCAGTATAAATACAATATCATTAATAATGGCCCCACCTTTTGTCTCACAAAGTAGAGTATGTTGGAGTATAACCAGCTACACGTTTACAATCCGCTTCTCTTCTCTCTCCTCTTCTCTCTCCTTCAACTAAGCACAAATACTATATTTAAATCCTTATAGCCTGCTTATGTCATCTAATTATAGTAGTACTTGTTCTAAAAGTTACTATCCACTGTGTAGTCTAAAATGCCGGGCGTGCAGCGGGTGGTGCCCTCGGTCGGCG
Organism: Triticum dicoccoides; assembly: GCF_002162155.2. Taxonomy (NCBI): domain Eukaryota; kingdom Viridiplantae; phylum Streptophyta; class Magnoliopsida; order Poales; family Poaceae; genus Triticum; species Triticum dicoccoides. The sequence continues at coordinate 138,099,521 of NC_041393.1, read as the reverse complement.
CGCCGCTTCAACGGTGGAAGCAGTGAGAGGTCGCGTCGCCCTGACTTGCCATCAATGTGGAGCGGCGGGCTTAGCTGGCGCTAGGCGGGAAGCGCGCGCGGGAGGGGGGAGGGGTTTTTGTTGGGCCAAGAAGGTGAGAAGCCAACTTGGGATCGGTCCGGACGGGGAAATATGATGTGCTCCCATACTCTGCATATGACACTAGTGTATGTTACTACTCCCTCCTTTCCGGTTTATAGAGATGTTTAGAGTAACATAGTAATATGTTACAGTACAAGTTACTCCCCACTATGACCAGCCTTGGCCTCTCCCAGTGCTCCACCATGTATAGCTGCTAAGCCTGCCACGTAGGCATAAAATATGATGTGGCACCAATAAACTAAGCACCTATGCATTGAACACTTGAGTTACTAAGCCATTTAATGCACTTAGCACCTCATCTAAAGAGCATTAATAGTATAGCCAGCTGCTGGCTATAAGCCTACAACCCATCTTATAGTCAACATGTACTACAAAGTGCCTAGGAGCACGTGCTAGAGCTTGCTCTTCACGAAGAGCCCGCTTACCTTCTCTCTCCTCTTGTCTTTCCTCCAACTAAGCAGAAATATACTACTCCTTCCTTTCCAGTTTATAAGGCTCAATTCAAAAATCTCACCAACCAAGATAGATGGTGAGTGGTGCAATACTTTTTGTAGTTTGCAAAAGCACCCAATTAATGTTGTGTTTTCCTCAAAAAAGCATGTTTACCAATGCATTAATTGCAATGCATGCATGCATAAATTACATGCATTGGTCAATTTTCTCTTAATACTTGCATGCAATGAGTTAATGCACCTTGGAATCTGAACATGTGATGGGGAACAACCAAATTGAGCCTTATAAAATGGAAAAACTAAAATTTTGAGATAAGCCCTATAAACTGAAAAGGAGGGAGTACTGTTTACTATTCCTTATAGCCCGCTGACTCAGCTCTATTGTACTTGCTCTAAGAACATGTAAGCACTTGCTAGCACCCCCTTGACTGTGGACCTTGACGGTGTACGTCACCTTGTGTCTCATAATTTTCCTCGTCATCATCTGAGTCCTAGAAGATCTCACCCACATCATCATTAGCATGCAGCCGCCTTGAGAGACAACGTGCGCAGAAGGAGTAGAGGCAACTGGTGACGCACCACCACCACGTCGTGGCCACTCCGTATGTGCTCGTGTGCGTGCAGCGTGCGTGTTTTTTTATCGGTGCTAGCTCTAAGGCCGAGGCTGTGGTCGTCTTCGTCTCCGACTAGTAGTTGAGCAACGACGGCAAAGAGGTGCTGCAAGAGATGCGTATGCGCCATTGCGTGCGAGCTTCGCCGTAGCACGACGAACTGGACGTCGCCGCGGATGGCGCACGCCTCCATGCAGCCGAGTGTGTGCGCATGCATGTGTTATTCACGTGCATTCTGTGGCCGAGCGTGTGTCATGCACGTCTTGTGTACGTGCGTTATGTGCTCCATGTTGTGCACGTATGTGCATGAGTTGGATCGGATGGAGTTAGTGCGTGCGCTTGTGTACATACTTTAGAGTGTAGATCCACTCATTTTGTTTCGTATGTAGTCCCTTATTGAAATATCTAAAAAGACTTATATTTGGGAACGGAGTGAGTATAAAACATCTTCAACTTAGCATCCTGATGTACCGTTTCTAGTGGTTAGCGAAAAGTTCATGTTCTTTTAGTTGTTTATAGGTGGGCAGGCGGCAAAAAACAGGGGAAAACGCGCAAGGTTCCTTGCTCCTCCTTGGTCGTCCGGAACCTATGCTCTTCAACTCTTTTCTTTTATGTGAGCTTTGTTCATCCTTTTCCCAACACGCGAGACATCTAGCATCAAGGTGCACGTGTCATGCAAGAAAATGGAGATAATCAGATAAGCAGTGCGTAAGTGAGTCGTGCGGGGGGGAAAGCGGGGGGAAACCCTTTTCCGTAAGTGAGTCGTGCACTTCGATGGCACCTACGCAATATTTTTTCTCCTCGATGGCACGTGAATGGCACGTGAATAGTGCATGTACTCAACGACGGAGCACGGGATGGTAGCAATGACATGGTCAGCCCTTTTTTAGAGAGAGTACGTACTACTAGTAAATAACTTTGATGTGTCCCGTCAACTCGCAGAACGACGAGAAGCTTGATTACGCCTTCTCCCTCGCCAACGCGTGCGCGGTGGCTCACAGCACGAGGAGAAACTTTTGCTTACAAGCGGTGGACGCGCAGCAGTTCATTTGGTGTCAGATTGCCAGAAGCACTACTGTAGAACCATCGACTTCCGGAAGAGGCGAAGAGCCAAGCGCAAGGTCACCTACTAACCTTAGGATAGGCGTAGTGGGAGTAACATAAGTAGAGGTACCTCCTTTTTTATTGTAGAAACAACCACACGCGAATATCAAGGTGCTGGTTACGTAGAACAAATTTCATGCAGTCCGTGCTCAGCACTCCTCTATCTCTCTTCTCAGCCAGCCAGCGGACGCGCAGAGCCCATCGTCTGTTTGCTCACATGCGGCCCCACATGTCAGTGAAAACGCAAGAGGACCCACTGAACCTGCACATCTTTCACCTCGACGTGCTGGTGATGAAAAACAAATCCAAGAAATATCTTCGGTGGCTGCTTTTGGAGTTACTCAGGAGTAGTAAGATTCTATTTACAGTTTAACCCAAGATGCACATCTCGTGGCTTCAACTTATCAACTACCACTCTAGTTTCTTTCATGACACGACCTGGATGCTGGATGTCCCACGTGTCGGCAAAAGGAGGAACAACCCGACCAAATCTTCGGTTGTGCTCCCGGATTAGACTAGTTGTGCTAACTTAAACAATTTATTGTGTACTCCCTCCGTTCCAAAATACTTGACTTCCATTTGTCCAAAAATGGATGTGCCTATATACTAAAACATGTCTAGATACATATTTGACGAATACTACCTCCGTCCGGGTTTATTGGTCCCCATTATATTTCGTGCCAAATTTTGACCATAGATTAAACTAACAAAATGTTTACGCATGTCACCAAACATTATATTTTTGAAAACTATGTTCAAATACGAATCCAATGAGATAATTTTTCTTGACATGCATTAACATTTTGTTAGTTAAATCTTTAGTCAAAATTTGACACAAACTACAAAGGGGACCTATAAACCAGGACGGAGGTAGTAGAACGGAGGGAGTAGAATGGATGCAAGTTTTTGTATTGGGAAGAAGAGTACATCCATATATTGATAGAGCGTTGGAGTTGGCCTTACAAGTGGGACCGCAGTTGAGGAAACCGACTATCGGCAAACCCCCACCTCACCCGCCGCGCGATTGCTGAGTTAGAGAAACAATGAGGTTGAAGAGATTGCTCTAGCACGGACTCCAAGAAATATGGTGTCAGATGGAAGTTGTGCTAGTGGTGTGTGCCGTACTCCTAGACGTGAATGCTTGTTCTGGCCCATGCCACCCTACTACTCCTACTACTTGCTATATAGTACTACTAGTATTGAGGATTCGAGGTGCTGGTTACGTAGTACAATATGGCTACAGTAAAAACACCCGCACGACGCGCGAAGCATGTGAAGCTAGTACAAATAGTGTACTACTATTGTTGATGATTGGCCTCATCCGATAACCTATTGCAATGCACGTTTGATGGGAATTAGTTGCCAGGCGCCAACGAGTATATGGGCGCTGCTCGTCCTCATGCTCGTGATCATCACCATCGTCATATCCCCCTTGGTTATAAATTTTTTCAAGTATAGGTGGTGGAATTTTCACAGGACCTTGGAAACACAAGAAGAAGGTTAATTAGTAAAGGGAAACTTGCTGACCCGCATGCATGTGGATGAAATAATTATAATTACGGTGGAAGACAAACGTACCGAAATCATAACGGTTCCATGCAAAAACAATGCCACGAGTGGTGGCAGCAAACACAAGGCCCTCGTATTCAATTGCATCACAGTACTCATCCGTGTACAGAAACTGATTTTTGAGCAATGTCCATCGAGTCAAACCAGCAACGACAGCAACAAGCTTGTCGAAGATAGCAACAACTTCATAGTTGTTGTAATTCCAAGAGTGGGTGGGAACTCGAGAAATTTCTATCTTCCATAGAAGATAATCACCATGATTGTATTTGAATGTGCGTACAATACCGGTGTGCTCAACCTCTAGGCAGTCTGCTGAGATTTTTGGAAGTGGAACCCGGTCATGAGTGTACACATTCACAAGTTCCCACTCGCAGTTGGACCCAATGTAAACAACCCAATCTCCATTTGCACCTGCCCGGGCCTTGCCCTCAAGCGATGGCATCTTAACATCATACATATCACAAGCGGCATCAACTTGCACAGGGCGAGGCCTCCGTCGTGACGGCGCCGGTCATCAGGGTCACGGCAAAGAAGATAGGGTAGATCAAACCGTTCCTTGACTCTTGGGTTCCTTGTAATGATGTTATTAGTTGAGTCAAGAATGGGCTTGAACGAACCTGCCATGCTAGCCGAGGTGATGACGTCGCACCGATCAATGAGTTCCTCCACCACGTCATCTTTCAGATCGGGGCAAGAATAACGGGGTCGTTTCCGTCCTGTTCCCTCCATGGAGAAGACGATCGAACAATGGCAGAAGAAAGCGTGAAGGGCTGAAGGAAAATGGAGGAGGGAGAGGAAGAGCATGCGACATCAATTCCAAATCGAGAGGGAAAGGCGAAGCGTCGGTGGACGGTTGTCAGTTTGCCACGGTTCACGAAGGGGCGCCGCGGCCTACACGTCGGTTCGGAAATTCTCCTACTACTCGCCGTCGTCTCACTGATATGTTCGAACGGGACCACATGTCAACAAAACATGGTGTGTAATTTCTCGTGCAAAATGCGATCTGGCCGTGTTGGCCCGAAGTGCCGCATTAGTTTTTTTTGAAAGTTTGCCGCATTAGTTATCGAACTTTATTTTTTTTAACATGCAATCTGAATGGATAGCTCCGGTGGTCGTCACACGTGAGCGGATATAGTGATGGTTGATTCGCCCGAGCAACTTTACTGTGGGAATATGGGAGTACCAGCGGATTCAAGGAACAGAGAAGTGATGGTTGCTTTGTCGGAGCAACTTACTATGGCGAAGGTGGGGCTCTGTGATTTGACTGCTCACTAGTCATTACTACTGTGGCGCAACGACCTGGGTGAATCTTTCCTCGAAGTTGTGTTGTGCACTCAATATTGTTGCATGGTAGGTGGAGCCGGATGAAGGATGTCCAACATGTCGACGAAACGAAGTTGAATTGTTTCTGGCATTGCTATCAATCCTTCATGATTTGTTTATATGTACGCATAATTTTGATGAAATTGTACTGTGATGCTATGAAGGTTTCAACTCTGGTTCCCGCAGGAAAAAAAAGGTTTCAACTTAGGATTCATGTGTCTTGCCTCGAGATTATCTTGTTACAACATTCCATCAAATACAAATGAAACTACCATGGCTAATGCATCTCAATGGTTCGCAGATCAGCGCCAATATTCACATCACAACTGAAGACAAAGTTGTGAGAAGGTATACAAATAAAGAAAAAAATATAATTGATCGATGTTGTTCGTAGGCATGGCTCCATTTCCTTGGCACAATGTTCATTGCCTGGCAGCTAGTTTCACCCAGCTCTGTAGCCAAAAAGAGGTGTATGAAGGACATCACAATCCGATCATTTTGTGCAGCTCCACTAAAATCGGGCGGACCATCCCTGTTTGCAAAGATATCCAGTCAGTGTGATTACAATAATAGTGGAACTAGATGATGAAATATAACACACATAAATAGAAGCCGATCACCTCTACGATCTCTCTTTAGGACTAACTTCTTGTCGGAGAAGATTAGGCACGGAGTTGGATGAGGAGGATAGCAAAACCAATCTCCCTTTCCACAGTCCCACAGAAATGTAAAAACATTGCCCGTGTGACATTTTGGTGGAACTTCACAAAACACTCTTCAGAAAAGTGATTTGTGCATTTCACCAAAAGGTCGCAATAGCAACGAGGTGAAAATGGATAGCCTCTTTGCAAAAGGAGGTCGAAAGGAAACAATTACTGCCCAATAACATGAGTTGAATACACATACGCCGACAAAAAAGAAGCATGTTCCATGTAAAAAAGGGAAAGATAGCACATGGTGGTTTATCAAAAATGGTTTGAGGACGAGATTGCAAGATGGAAAGTATGCCGGCCGAGATACGATTCAAGCAAACAACTAAAGAAGATCCACATGCAGCAACGTGGGAAGATGGGCAGTGGAGCAAGGACGGAGGAAGCTGTACCTGAGGGTCGTCGGGATGTTACTAGGAGGGCGCCTGCGCCCGGGATCTGCCCATACTGCGGCAGCGAGCAAGTGGCGAAGGCCCTACCGCGCCGGAGCTTGGTCAGAGAGAACGGCGAGTACCGCAGATCGGGACGAGCTGCCTCAACGCCATTGAACGAAGAAACGATGCACATCCTCCCTTTCCGCCAGCGGACGGGATGCGGCCAGATCACTGACCAACGCTGAGAGAGAGAGGCCACGGCGGCCTTGTATGAGATTGTGTGACGAGACTCACGAGAGACAAACCCATTTTTCCATTTTCCCCACGGCAATCGTTTTATATTCTAGGCATGGTAGCCAACCGTCCTTCGAGTAAAAAACCACTACACACGTCAAATTATTACGTGGGCTGCCTTTTCGTACAGAAACGAACTCCACCGTGTACCCGCGCGGGTGTGGCCGGGAACGAGACGTGAGTGCGTGCGTCCTGCGTGCACTTCTTCTTTAGGTGCAGGTATGTACGTGGGTGGGTGTGAGAGAGATGGTTTGTGCGAAACAGAGGCAATGTGTTGATGATATCTCAATCAGAAAAATGTAACATATGCAATGTGTGTGAAACGGAGTCATGGACATGAGATATCGATAGCATTGAAAACAGGGATGAAGTGTGTGGCTGCGTGATCGATAAAGAGTGCCATCGAATTTGTGTTTGCCCACGTCAAAGATACAGGGCGGCTAGCCTACTGGAATTTGAGAGGGCAGAGGTGCAATTCTTCTCCGTGGCATGGATACCTACCTACAACGTTCGACTAT
>NC_041393.1:138089302-138092137 GCF_002162155.2 Triticum dicoccoides | reverse complement strand
GACCGGTTGACTAGTATATGTCTGGGGAAGGAGAGAGACCTATGTATTGAGGGAGATTGATCGACATCCATGGATATGTGTAGCAGAGGAATAAGGTTGGGAAAAATACAAAGGTAGACCGTTGGAGGGTTGGTGGTGGAGTGGCGTCTCACAAATGGTGGGAGAGGCCTGCTAGACAAACGGAGGGTATGAGTGCAATATCAATAAGAGAGGGCGGGGGATGTCTGTCTGTCTATGCATGTGCGTGTGAGAGACGGGTCGAGAGGTATTCAAGGATGATGAGGGGAGAAGATATGGTTGTGGTAAGCATGCGTAACTACATAGGAAGATCAACCGTCGTGTGTCTGAGAAAAGGAGAGACATAACTAGCGAGGTAAGTGTATCGGTGCTTGGTGAAAACGAATTATAGTCGACCTGGCTATATGTAGGGAGATCAGTTCATATACACGCCTGCATGTGTTAGAAGCAAATAAGGTCCGGAGAGGCAGACAGGGGGAGAGAGTGTGGCTAGGAGGTGGTGCGAGAGGCCTACCATGTCGAGGGGGGAGGAGTGTGCGAGCATGTGACTAATGAAAAGAGGGGCGGGAGTGTGCACCTGCGTGGAATCGTATTGGACATATGGGGGCATGGACGGTGAGAAGAGAAGAGGGGAAGTATATATGTGTTTGTTGTAGGCACACTTGGCTAGAGAGGTATATCGACCGGTGTGTGCCAGAAAGAAGGAACAGGGGGCCTACACACACCGCTGATGGACGACCTAAAGAGAAATAAAGAACGTGCGCGATGGAGGGGACGCTAAGGGTGTGTGAGGGGGGCGGGCGTGTGCATGCACGTTAGAAAGTTAGCGCTAGCTAGCTACAAATAGAAGAGGATCCTGAAGGTGTCAAAGACGAGCAAAGATCATAATTCATTATAAAAAGGTGGATACATATACTTGAAGAAGATATCATAATGTACTACATTGATTATAATTTGGGCTAATGTGTGGCTTTTGCAACTCAGGTCTAAATACTTGTCATAATGTACGGGGCGGGGCACTATACTTTGTGTGATAAACACGGTGCACGTATGGAACATGGTTTAGATTATGAATATATAGTTAGTACATCAAATATACTATTATTTGGAATCAACATCAAGTGTATTCAAAAAATAGAATTCGAGTTCATGTAGTACACATAGTTCATATCTATCTCTATAGTAATCATGTGGTGTCTTATTAAGGTAATACACGAATGATTGTTGAAGTTGGCAACAATCATGCTTGTCGATTCTTATTGAAATAGAGAAACGAATTCAAATTTAGTTCGAATTGCAGCGGTAGTATAGACATTTGGAATGCACTAAAATGTTGGTATGAGTAGGTTACATGCATTATACAGCAAAGCGAAAAAAATTAATCGGACATAACATGGATTCATACTCCCTCCTTCCATCTACATAGGGCATAATGAGATTTTTAAGACCGCCTTTGACTATTGACAAGATTAATAGTACATGACATGCACAATGTGAAAATTATATCATTGAAAGAACCTTTCACAGACGAAGTTAACGGTGTGCTTTGTGTAAGTTGCATGTCATATATCATTGCTCTAATATTTGGTCAAAGTTAGCATCGAAAAACGCATTAGGCCCTATATAGATGGAAGGAGGGAGTAGCTTTGAATAGCATTTGTATAGTAAAACGGGGCAAGACTCTCTCTTTGTGTGGTGTGAATAGTTTTATTTTTTTCGTTTTCTTTTTGGTTGAGGGAAGTGCGAATTGATTTGGTATGTACAAGTACAATATTACTACACGTTAGGCTTGTCCCTAAAATTCAACCCGCATCTTGTTATATCCCAAAAATTCAGATATCGTGCTCCCAAAACTGGCGCCTTCACAACCCGCGCCTTGCTATCCCGAAATTACAACACGCAGGAAAACTCCCTCCAGCTGCCAAATCCCGACACGCGAAATCCCCCTTCTAACCCTGAGCCGAAACGGCCGCTAGTTCAAATTGGTGGGGGGTACTTTTGTAACACACCCTACATTTTGGACAAGCGCGTCCCTAAGTCATGCTTCACCCCCTCCCATTGCCCCCTTTTCGCCATTCGAAATCCCAGGCCGCCATAACCTCTCTGCTCCAGCCGCAAAACCCCACCCTCCTCCGTCCGCCATGTCACCGCTGCCCAGCCGGAGCCTCTTCCCTGACGACGTCGTCCACCGCAAGAGCTCGACGTCCCTCGTCCACCTCTCGGATGAGGATCCGTCGTCCATCTCGCCGTCCCGTTGGTTCAGCTGCCCCGTCCTCCACCTCCAAGGAGCTGCTCCGACGATCGCCTCATCTATCGCGGCTGCTCCATCCCCACAAAGCCGCCTTAACCTGCTCCACCAGAACCACAGCATCCTCACCGACTCCTCAGACGAAGCCGAGGCCTACTCAGATCCACCAAAGAGGTTGTACACTCATCGCATCGCACCTTCTCCTTAACTCGACCTCCCGGCGCCGACGGTGCTCCATCCCACACCGCCATGGAGCGGCTACCTTGAAGCCGACGCTGCGGGCGACATCTCCACGGTGGCTCTCCCCCAGTGCGAGGCCCCTTCGGTGGTGGCGTCCATACCAGCCGGATCTGCTACTGCTGCTCCGGCTCTCGCTCGCTTGCTCGCGCTGCTGCTGCTGCTCCAGCTCTCGCACGCTCGCTCGCGCTGCTGCTGCTGCTCCGGCTCTCGCTCGATCGCTCGCTCGCCCAGCTGCTGTTGCTGCTCTCCCCCTCGCTCGTGCTTCTGCTCTGCTCCGATTAAGCCACACTTCAGTCGACTGAATCGACTTTTGGGTTAGTCAATTTTCA
>NC_041393.1:138077133-138088990 GCF_002162155.2 Triticum dicoccoides | reverse complement strand
CGCCGGAGTTAAGGAAGAACCACCCGCAGCGGGGATGGGGGCTCGCCGGAGAGGTACCCCATATCTATCTTAGGGTTCAGGGTGGGAGGCGGGGGGCCTAGAGGGCTGGCCGGGGTGGCGGTGGCGAGTTGTTTCGGGGCGGCGAGGCGGTGCTGGGGCCGGCGGTTCGGCCGGTGGTGGCTGATACGTCTCCAACGTATCTATAATTTTTGATTACTCCATGCTACTTTGCCTACTGTTTTGGACTATATTGGGCTTTATTTTCCACTTTTATATTATTATTGGGACTAACCTATTGACCGGAGGCCCAGCCCAGAATTGCTGTTTTTTGCCTATTTCAGTATTTCGAAGAAACAGAATATCAAACGGAGTCCAAACGGAATAAAACCTTCGGGAACGTGATCTTCTCACCGAACGTGATCCAGGAGACTTGGACCCTGCTCCAAGGAACAGCCGGGGAGGTCACGAAGGTGGAGGGTGCCCCCCAGGGCGCGCCCCCTGCCTCATGGGCCCCCTGTTGCTCCACCGACATACTCCTTCCTCCTATATATACCTACGTACCTCCGTCAGATCAGATACGGAGCCAAAAACCTAATTCCACCGCCGCAACTTTCTGTATCCGTGAGATCCCATCTTGGGGCCTGTTCCGGAGCTCCGCCGAAGAGGGCTTCTTCGGGGAAAGTGACCGTGAAGGGATTGACAACCCCTAATCGCATTGGTTGCGAGTAGCTATCAGATCTCACCCTCGTAAGTGACCGTGAAGGGATTGACAACCCCTAATCGCATTGGTTGCGAGTAGCTATCATTTTGTGTAGGTACGGGGGACTTGTGCGTGATCTCATACTGGATTGATACCTTGGTTCTCAAAAACTGAGGGAAATACTTACACTACTTTACTGCATCATCTTGTCCTCTTCGGGGAAATCCAACGCAGTGCTCAAGAGGTAGCAAGAAGAATTTCTGGCGCCATTGCCGGGGAGTTTGCGCAAAAGTCAACCATACCAAGTACCCATCACAATCCCTATCTCTCGCATTACATTATTGGCCTCTCGTTTTCCTCTCCCCCACTTCACCCTTGCCGTTTTATTCGCCCTCTCTTTCCCAATCTCCTCCTCTCTTTCTCTTTTGCTTTTTCCTTGTTTGCCTTTGCTTGTGTGTTGGATTACTTGTTGCCATGGCGCAAGATAATACCAAATTGTGTGATTTCACAAATACCAATAATAATGATTTCCTTAGTACTCCGATTGCTCCTCTTGATAATGACGAGTCTTGTAAAATCAATACCGCTTTGCTGAATCTTGTTATGAAAGATCAATTCGCCGGCCTTCCTAGTGAAGATGCCGCTACACATCTAAACAATTTTGTTGATTTGTGTGATATGCAAAACAAGAAATATACGGATAACAATATTGTCAAATTAAAGTTATTTCCGTTTTCACTTAGAGATCGTGCTAAAGTTTGGCTTTCGTCTTTGCCTAAAAATAGTATTGATTCTTGGAACAAGTGCAAAGATGCTTTTATCTCTAAGTATTTTCCTCCCGCTAAGATCATCACTCTTAGGAACGATATTATGAATTTTAAACAACTTCATCATGAGCATGTTGCCCAATCTTGGGAAAGAATGAAATTGATGCTTCGCAATTGCCCTATTCATGGCTGGAATTTATGGATGATCATACAAAATTTTTATGCCGGATTAAATTTTGCTTCTAGAAATCTTTTAGACTCGGCCGCGGGAGGCACGTTTATGGAAATTACGTTCAGAGATGCTACAAAATTTCTTGACAATATTATGGCTAATTATTCTCAATGGCATACCGAAAGAACTTCTAGTAAAAAGGTGCATGCTATAGAAGAAATCAATGTTTTGAGTGAAAAGATGGATGAACTTATGAAGATGTTTGCTACTAAAAATACTTCTCTTGATCCCAATGATATGCCTTTATCTACTTTTATTGAGAATAATAATGAATCTATGGATGTGAATTTTGTTGGAAGGAATAGTTTTGGAAATAACGCGTATAGAGGGAATTTTAATCCTAGGCCTTATCCTAGTAATCCTTCTAATAATTATGGAAATTCCTACAACAACTCTTATGGAAATTTTAATAAGATGCCCTCTGAATTTGAGAGTAGTGTTAAAGAGTTTATGAATTCACAAAAGAAATTTAATGCTTTGCTTGAAGAAAAATTGCTTAAAGTTGATGATTTGGCTAGGAACGTTGATAGAATTTTTCTTGAAATTGATTCTTTAAAGCTTAGATCTATTCCTCCTAAGCATGATATCAATGAGTCTCTCAAAGCTATGAGAATTTCTATTGATGAGTGCAAGGAAAGAACCGCTAGGATGCGTGCTTCCAAAGATGCCTTTTTTAAAGCATGTTCTTCCGATTCCTACGAAAATCAAGATGAAGATCTAAAAGTTATTGATGTGTCTCCTATTAAATCTTTGTTTTGCAATATGAATCTTGATGAAACTGAATATGATTTTCCTTTAAGGCGTTCTAAGAATTCGGAGTTTCTAGATCTTGATGATGAAATTGATGAAAGTGGGATTGAAAGAAATAAAAATCTTGATGTTGCTAAACCCACTATTTTTTATCTCAAGGAATTTAATTATGAAAATTGCTCTTTGATAGGTTGTATTTCCTTGTTGCAATCCGTGCTAGATTCTCCTTATGCTTATAGTCAAAATAAGGCCTTTACCGAACACATTGTTGATGCCTTGATGCAATCTTATGAAGAAAAACTTGAGTTGAAAGTTTCTATCCCTAGAAAACTCTATGATGAGTGGGAACTTACTATCAAAATTAAAATTAAAGATTATGAGTTTCATGCCTTGTGTGATTTGGGTGCTAGTGTCTCCACTATTTTCCCAAAACTTTGTGTGATTTGCTAGATTTCCGTGACTTTGAAGATTGCTCTCTAAACTTGCATCTTGTGGATTCCACTATTAAAAAGCCTATGGGAAGAATTAATGATGTTCTTATTGTTGCCAATAGGAATTATGTGCCCGTATATTTTATCGTTCTTGATATAGATTGCAATCCTTCATGTCCTATTATTCTTGGTAGACCTTTCCTTAGAACGATTGGTGCGATTATTGATATGAAGGAAGGGAATATTAGATTCTAATTTCCCTTGAGAAAGGGTATGGAACACTTCCTTAGAAAGAAAACAAAATTACCATATGAATCTATCATGAGAGCCACTTATGGATTACCTACCAAAGATGGCAAAACTTAGATCTATCTTCGCTTTTATGCCTAGCTAGGGGCGTTAAACGATAGCGCTTGTTGGGAGGCAACCCAATTTTATTTTGTGTTCTTTGTTTTTGTTCCTGTTTAGTGTTAAATTTTGTTTCTACTTTCTGTTTAGATGTGGTTTTATGTTTTAATTAGTGTTTGTGCCAAGTAGAACCTATAGGATAAGCTATGATGATAGTTGATTTGATTCTGCTGAAAAACAGAAACTTTGCGCTCAGGAGAAAAAAAATAAATAAATCACAGGAACGTGATTTTGCATTGATTCTTTTTGCTTCTGATCAATAAACAAATTTTACAGTACGTCATATTTTGGTAGAAGTTTTAGAGTTCCATAAGTTTGCGTTAGTTACAGATTGCTACAGACTGTTCTGTTTTTGACAGATTCTGTTTTTCGTGTGTTGTTTGCTTATTTCAATGCATCTATGGCTAATAAATTAGTTTATAAACCATAAGGAAGTTGGAATACAGTAGGTTTAACACCAATATAAATAAAGAATGAGTTCATTACAGTACCTTGAAGTAGTCTTTTGTTTTCTTTCACTAACGGAGCTCACGAGATTTCTATTGAGTTTTGTGTTGTGAAGTTTTCAAGTTTTGGGTGAATTCTTTTGATGGATTATGGAACAAAGAGTGTCAAGAGCCTAAGCTAGGGGATGCCCATGGCACCCCCAATATAATCCAAGGACACCCAAATGTCAAATCTTGGGGATGCCCCGGAAGGCATCCCCTCTTTCGTCTACATCCATCGGTAATTTACTTGGAGCTATATTTTTATTCACCACATGTCATGTGTTTTGCTTGGTGCGTCTTGTATTATTTGTGTCTTTGCTTGTTAGTTTGCCACAATCATCCTTGCTGTACACACCTTTTGAGAGAGCCATACATGATTTGGAATTTGCTAGAATACTCTATGGGCTTCACTTATATCTTTTGAGCTTGATAGTTTTGCTCATAATGCTTCACTTATATCTTTCGAGCGTAATAATTTTTGCTCTAGTGCTTCACTTAGATCTTTTAGAGCACGGTGGTGGATTTGTTTTAAAGAAACTATTGATATCTCATGCTTCACTTAGATTATTTTGAGAGTTATTGATAGCATGGTAATTTGCTTAATGTTAATATACTTGGTATTCAAGATTTGTGAAACTTTCTTTTAAGTGCGTTGAATACTAAGATAAGTTTGATGCTTGATAATAGTTTTGAGATATGGAGGTGATAATATCAAAGTAATGCTAGTTGGGGTGATTATGAATTTAAATAATGCTTGTGTTGAAGTTTGTGATTCCCGTAGCATGCATGTATGGTGAACCGCTTGTGATGAAGTCAGAGCACAATTTTATTTATTGATTGTGTTCCTTATGAGTGGCATTCCGGGACGAGCGATGGTCTTTTCCTACCAATCTATCCCCCTAGGAGCATGCGTTTAATGCTTTGGTTTTTGATGACTTCTAAATTTTTGCAATAAGTGCATGAGTTCTTTTGATTATTGTTGAGTCCATGGATTAGACGCACTCTCACCCTTCCACCTTTGCTAGCCTCTCTAATACCGCGCACTTTTCGCCGGTATCATACACCTACCATATACCTTCCTCAAAACATCAAACATACCTACCTATCATGGCATTTTCATAGCCATTCCGAGATATATTGCCATGCAACTTTCCACCATTCTGGTCATATGACACACATTACTTTTGTCATATTGCTTTTTGCATGAACATGTAGTTGACATTGTATTTGTGGCAAAGCCACCGTTCATAATTCTTTCATACATGTCACTCTTGATTCATTGCATATCTCGGTACACCACCGGAGGCATTCATATAGAGTCATATCTTGTTCTAAGTATCGAGTTATAATTGTTGAGTTGTAAGAAAAATAAAAAGTGTGATGATCATCATTATTAGAGCATTGTCCCAGTGAGGAAAGGATGATGGAGACTATGATTCCCCCATAAGTCAAGATGAGACTCCGGACTTTATGAAAAAATAAAAGAGGCCAAAGAAGCCCACCAAAATAAAAAAAGGAAAAAAAAAGAAAAGAAAAAATATGAGAGAAAAAGAGAGAAGGGACGATGCTACTATCCTTTTTCCACACTTGTGCTTCAAAATAGCACCATGATCTTCATGATAGAGAGTCTCATATGTTGTCACTTTCATATACTAGTGGGAATTTTTCATTATAGAACTTCGCTTGTATATTCCAATGATGGGCTTCCTCAAAAGTGCCCTAGGTCTTCATGAGCGAGCAAGTTGGATGCACACCCACTTAGTTTCTTTTTGTTGAGCTTTCATATACTTATAGCTCTAGTGCATCCGTTGCATGGAAATCCCTACTCACTCACATTGATATCTATTGATGGGCATCTCCATAGCCCGTGGATACGCCTAGTTGATGTGAGACTATCTTCTCCTTTTTTTGTCTTCTCCACAACCACCATTCTATTCCACCTATAGTGATATGTCCATGGCTCACGCTCATGTATTGCGTGAAAGTTGAAAAAGTTTGAGATTTCTAAAGTATGAAACAATTGCTTGGCTCGTCGTCGGGGTTGTGCATGATTAAATACTTTATGTGATGAAGATAGAGCATAGCCAGACTATATGATTTTGTAGGGATAACTTTCTTTAACCATGATATTTTGAGAAGACATGTTTGCTTTAATTTGTATGCTTGAAGTATTATTACTTTTATGTTAATATGAACTTTTGTCTTGAATCTTTCGGATCTGAATATTCATGTCACAATTAAGAAGATTTACATTGAAATTATGCCAAAGTATCACTCCGCATCAAATTTTTTTTATCATTTACCTACTCGAGGACGAGGAGGAATTAAGCTTGGGGATGCTTGATACGTCTCCAACGTATCTATAATTTTTGATTACTCCATGCTACTTTGTCTACTGTTTTGGACTATATTGGGCTTTATTTTCCACTTTTATATTATTATTGGGACTAACCTATTAACCAGAGGCCCAGCCCAGAATTGCTGTTTTTTGCCTATTTCAGTATTTTGAAGAAACAGAATATCAAACGAAGTTCAAACGGAATAAAACCTTCGGGAACGTGATCTTCTCACCGAACGCGATCCAGGAGACTTGGACCCTGCTCCAAGGAACAGCCGTGGAGGTCACGAGGGTGGAGGGCGCCCCCTGGGCGCGCCCCCTGCCTCGTGGGCCCCCTGTTGCTCCACCGACGTACTCCTTCCTCCTATATATACCTACGTACCTCCGTCAGATCAGATACGGAGCCAAAAACCTAATTCCACCGCCGCAACTTTCTGTATCCACGAGATCCCATCTTGGGGCCTGTTCCGGAGCTCCGCCAGAGAGGGAATCTACCACGGAGGGCTTCTACATCAACACCATAGCCTCTCCGATGAAGTGTGAGTACTTTACTTCAGACCTTCGGGTCCATAGCTAGTAGCTAGATGGATTCTTCTCTCTTTTTGGATCTCAATACAATGTTCGCCCCCTCTCTTGTGGAGATCCATTCGATGTAATCTTATTTTTGCGGTGTGTTTGTTGAGACCGATGAATTGTGGGTTTATGATCCAGCTTATCTATGAACAATATTTGATTCTTCTCTGAATTCTTTTATGTATGATTGAGTTATCTTTGCAAGCCTCTTTGAATTATACGTTTGGTTTGGCCAACTAGATTGGTAGTTCTTGCAATGGGAGAAGTGTTTAGCTTTGGGTTCAATCTTGCGGTGTCCTTACCCAGTGACAGAAAGGGTTGCAAGGCACGTATTGCATTGTTGCCATCGAGGATAACAAGATGGGGTTTTTATCATATTGCATGAATTTATCCCTCTACATCATGTCATCTTGCTTAAGGCGTTACTCTGTTTTTAACTTAATACTCTAGATGCATGCTGGATAGCGGTCGATGAGTGGAGTAATAGTAGTAGATGCAGAATCATTTCGATCTACTTGTTTTGTATGTGATGCATGTATACATGATCATACCTAGATAATCTCATAATTATTCGCTTTTCTATCAATTGCTCAACAGTAATTTGTTCACCCACCGTAGAATACTTATGCTCTTGAGAGAAGCCACTAGTGAAACCTATGGCCCCCGGGTCTATTCTCATCATATCAATCTCCATTACTTTATTACTTGCTTTGTTTTTACTTTGCCTTTTACTTTTTACTTTGCATCTCTATATCAAAAATACCAAAAATATTATTTATCATCTCTATCAGATCTCACCCTCGTAAGTGACCGTGAAGGTATTGACAACCCCTAATCGCGTTGGTTGCGAGTAGCTATCGTTTGGCGTAGGTACGAGGGACTTGTGCGTGATCTCCTACTGGATTGATACCTTGGTTCTCAAAAATTAAGGGAAATACTTACGCTACTTTACTGCATCATCCTCTCCTCTTCGGGGAAATCTAATGCAGTGCTCAAGAGGTAGTAGTGGCAGGTGGCTCAGGGGTGTGCAGGTTGAAGATGAACTGCAGGCCCTCCTTAAACTACATGTCAAGTGTCTCTCTGTACCATTGCGTTCAGTTTCGATAGTAGCATTCAGATTCCACAGTTAATTTCAGTTTCGACAGTTAAGTTTAGAGTCAACAGTTTTTACCTCATCTGTTGTAGTCAGGTGGTTTTTGGTGATGTTAATTTTACATCCATTTTTCATCATCTATTGGAGATGCTATTAGAATACCACTTGAGATTGACGATGTCTGTCTTGTGCTGCTTCAGCCTTGACGTCTTACGGCTCACCGGAGCTGCTCCAACGATAGAACGATCCATCACAACAAAGCAGTGCCCTGGACGCCGTATACAGATTCCTTAGATCTTCCTCCACACCTCTGACTGCCACCTCTACCTCAACTGCTTCAGCGACCAACCAAATGATGCTGAGGTCGACACGGCTACGGCAAAGAGGTTGTACACTTGTTGCGTCACTTATTACTATACATTCACGTTGATCCATTAGGGCTATTTTGGTTCAATGGAAAAACATAGCAATAGGGAATTTTCCAATGGCACTCTTGTCACGCCCAATATGCGACCCTATCCAAAAGGAACTCGAAGGTCCCACCAAGGATAGACCCGCATATTGAAACGCTTTTGCAAAGTGGATATCATTACATCAACATTACATAATATATGGGGATACATACAAGAGGCATACAATGCCGCATGAATACAACATTACAATACATAAGAGCATCATCCGGCTACGGATGAAACACAAGCAGAAACTCAAATGACATCCAACCTGCTAGCCCAGGCTGTCGACCTGGAACCTATTCCCTGATCGAAGAAGAAGCAGAAGAAGAACTCCAAAACAAGCAAACATCGCTCTCGCGTCATGATCATCAATTAACCTGTACCTGCAACTGGTGTTGTAGTAATCTGTGAGCCACGAGGACTCAGCAATCCCATTACCATGGGTATCAAGACTAGCAAAGCTTAAAGGGAAAGGAAGGGGTAAAGTGGTGAGGCTGCACCAGCGACTAAGCATATATGGTGGCTAACATACGCAAATAAGAGCGAGAAGAGAGCAAGCGGAACGGTCGTGAAGCTAGCAATGATCAAGAAGTGATCCTGAACTCCTACTTACGTCAAACATAACCCAGAAACCGTGTTCACTTCCCAGACTCCGCCGAAAAGAGACCATCACGGCTACACACACGATTGATGCGTTTTAATTCGGATCTAGTGTCAAGTTATCTACAACCGGACATTAACAAATTACCATCTGCCTATAACCGCAGGCACGGCTTTCGAAATATTATACCCTGCAGGGGTGTCCCAACTTAGCCCACGACAATCTCTCGCGATCAGCGAAGGATATACCTTCTCCCAGGAAGACCCGGTCAGACTCGGAATCCCGGTTTACAAGACATTTCGACAATGGTAAACAAGACCAGCAAAGCCGCCCGATGCGCCGACAATCCCGATAGGAGCTGCACATATCTCGTTCTCAGGGCAACACCGGATGAGACATCCTACGAGTAAAACCAGACCTCGAGTTTCCCCGAGGGGGCCCCGCAGTCTACTCGGTTCGGACCAACACTTAGACAAGCATTGGCCTGGGGGGGCTAATATAAAGATGACCCTCGGGTTGGCCGACCCAAGGGAAAGGATAGGTGGTGGTGAGGCAAATGGTAAAACCAATGTTGGGCCTTGCCGGAGGAGTTTTATTCAAAGCAAACTGTCAAGGGGGTCCCATAAATCACCCGACCGCGTAAGGAATGCAAAATCCGGGAACATAACACCGGTATGACGGAAACTAGGGCGGCAAGAGTGGAACAAAACACTAGGAAAAAGGCCGAGTCTTCCACCCTTTACCAAGTATATAGATGCATTAATAATATAAGAGATATTGTGATATCCCAACAAAATCCTGTCCACCATGGAGCAATCTTCAACTTCACCTGCAACTAGCAATGCTATGAGAGGGCTGAGCAAAAGCGGTAACATAGCCAAGCAATGGTTTGCTAGGAAGGGTTTCAAAGGTTAGAGGTTCATGGCAATATGGGAGGCTTGATAAACAGGTGATAGGTAGCGCAGCATAGCGATAGAACGAAGCACCTAGCATAGCAATGATAGTAATGAGATCCAGGGTATCAGTCATCTTGCCTGAAATCCCGCAAGGAAGAAGAACGAGTCCATGAAGAAGATGAAGCCACGAAGAAGAACCAAGCGTAGACGAACGAATCCTCATGATCACAACGAAACAGGAACAAATCGAGAAGAAACACACAACATGGTAAACACACCACACATAGAAAAGACATGATGCACAACAAGCATGATGCATGACAAAACTACATGAAGCTACTCATGGCAAGAGATGATGCAAACAAGAGCAACACATCAAGGCAAGTTTAAATGAGGCTGGGAACAACATATAACAATTTCCGGTAAGTCCTCATATGCAAAATGCACTCAAACATCAAGCAAACACGTCAAAACATGGATGCAACATGATAATATGAATCTATATGCAATTCTAAGCAAGTTTCATATAGAGCACACTCAAAACGGAGCAACGGTTCAACACACACACATGAAACAAGTTATAGCAACAATCTGTCCAAAACAGCAACTAGGCATATTGCAAGCATCAAAACAACATGCTACAGCATCTCAACATGAAAACAAAAGACATGGGCATGATGTAAGGGTAAAGCACAACAAAACATGAACACTGAGCTATCTCCAGAAATCACTAAAACATGCTCAAACACACATGGCAAGATTGCAAGTAATAACAATTCAGACTTTGCAGAAAATAACATCAGGTTGCAATGTTTAGAGCTATCAAACTACATGTTACAGGAACTTATCATGGCAAACAAAGGCATGGCATGATACTACTAAATGCAGAGAACAAGAGTCCCTTACTGACCATAAACCAAAAAGGATCAGAAAATATGATGGCACCCATGTAAACATAGCAAGTTATAATACGGATTCAAACATGGCAGAAACGGAATTATTAAGGCATGTTGGTGAGCTTGTACCACTCACCACAGAGCAATACATGGCATGGCAAGGCAACCAACAGTAAGAAGGCATGTTTGTGAAGCTAAGCATGGCAAGAGCAAGTTCATAGGGTGCATGGAACACTAGCAACAATCATGGCAACAACTGAACTTAATGTTAACAGGCTGACAACAACATTATGAAGCAACTTTGTAGCAAGATAACAACAAGTTAGAGCAAGCTATAATAGCAACCAGGGGCATGAATGGATAGAGAATGATATGTAGAACAAAACATATTTAGTGATCATCTCCAGATTATGCATAGAATGATTTGTAGAAGCAGGTTTACATAGCATCACGAAATAACAGATTCAGCCTAGCAAAACAGCAACAGCTAGTACACTACTTAACAAGCTCGATTCATTCACCACAAGTCATTGCATGACATGATAAGCATAGCATCATCAAGAAGACATGTTTATGAAACAAACCAAGTCAAGAACAAGTTCATAGCATGCAAGGATCAACTACAACAACCTTGACAAAATTGAATAACATGTAAACAATCTGCCAGGAAACATTTTGAAGCAAAAGTAGAGCACGAAAATGACATGCTCGACTACTCCATAATTGCAAACAGGGGCATGAATGGATAGATAACAATCATATGTTCAAAACATACTTACTGAAGTATCTCAAAATATGCATGGATCTCTCTGTAGCAACAAGTTTACATGGCACCAAAATAACAGCAGAACAGGGACTAAAACAGCAACATCACGATGCATAGTTTGCATGCTTGTGATAGTCACCAAATTGATCACAAAAATACATGGCAAACACCACTGTAAAGATGGCATGACATAGATCAAAACACATGTAGACATCAACCTCATAGGATGCACACATCAATCATGGCAAAAATGACAAATGAGCTCGTTCTGTTAACAGACAGCAGATAACATTATGAAGCACCCTTGCAACAATGATTCGGGCATCTAGATGACCTCAAATGAATATGATGCAATGGAATGAAATGAAGTAATCCTTGAGACGAACAATTTGACATATTACACGCACGAAACGGAGCAGTATGCATGGAGATATGATGCGATGAACATGGCTTGATAATGTCA
>NC_041393.1:138069689-138076678 GCF_002162155.2 Triticum dicoccoides | reverse complement strand
GGGCGGCGGCCGGCGCGAAGGCGGGGACGAGGCCGCGAGCGGCGGCGGATCTGGGCGACGAAGGCGAGGGGCGCGGCCGGGCGGCTGACGGCGGCGGTCGCCGGTGAGGCGCGGTCCAGCCGGGGCGGCCGGGCGGCGACGTTCGGCGAAGGCGGCGGCGCGGGCCGGCAGCAGAGAGGAAGGCGGGGCGGCGGAGCGGGCTCCCTTGCGCCCGGCGCGGCCCAGGGCGGGCCCAATCTGGGCCTCACGGGCCCCGGCGGCGGGGAGGAGAGAGAGAGGGAGCGGGGACGACATGGCGGCGGCGGATTGGCTAAGGGAGTGGCGGACATGTCCGACCGGTGGGGAAAAAACGTCCGGCGGCGCGAGGAGAGGAGAGCTAGGGTTTGCACCGTGAATTTCGGAGGGGGAGGACTTATTTATAGATTCTGGGAGCTAGGAGAGTCCAAATGAGGAGCGGTTTTTGGCCACGCGATCGTGATCGAACAGCGGAGAGCATGGAAGGGGTTTGGATGGGTTTTGGGCCACTTTGGAGGGGTGTTGGGCTGCAAAGAGAAAGGGGGGTTTCGGGTTGCGCGGTTAACCGTTGGAGTATCAAACGACCTCCAAATGGCACGAAACTTGACAGGCGGTCTACCGGTGCTATACCAAGGCCGCTTGGCAAGATTCGGTCCATTCCGAGAATGTTTAACACCCACTCACAACAAGAGACAAAAAGGGGACGCCGGAGGGCATAGGAGTGCCGGATTGCAAAATGGACAACGGGGAAAAGGCTCGGATGCATGAGACGAACACGTATGCAAAATGAGATGCACATGATGACATGACAAAATGCAACATGCAAGCAAATGACATGGCAACGACGGCAAATAACTGGCGAACACCTGGCGCATCGAATCCGGGGCGTTACAACACTCGTCCACTAACAAGAGATCTCGTCCCGAGATCTTAGGACCGAGACGGAAGAGAAAAAGGGATGAGGTGAAACAAGAACTCAAGAGAAGAAGCAAGGAATCGAGAGCACTCGAGAAGAAGAGATGAACGACGAGAATGGCGAGAATCTAAGCTCACGAAATCAGATAGACTATGAAACCAGTCCAGTTAGAACGAGATAAGAAACGAATAAGACTGAAACAATTTAGGCAGAACTCCGGCTAAAATGGAAGGAATAGAACATGAACTTGAGAGGATGGAATGATACTTGATGGAGACATGACACAAAACCTCCGGAAAGAATTGAAAGAGTTGAATGAAAAGAACGGAGAAGAAAATGACAACTTGTGCCACGAATGAAATAGAAAGCAACCTTAGAAGAAAAGATTGAATGGAGTTGTTGAGAAAATTCAACAACGGAAAGAATAAGATTGTCGTGGACTTACGGATAACATCTCAGAAATTATGAGGTGATAACCAGCCGCAAACGGAAAATGATTGGATGACTTAGAAGAACGAAGAAATGCAAAACTCCAATTCAAAAGAATATGGAGAATTAATTACACTTCAAGACGCAAGAGGAAAATATACTTGAATTCCTCCAACAAAAACTTGATGAAAACTTGAAGAATAAAATAAATCATGAAGAACCGCCATGAAGAACTCCGAGGACAAAAGGATGATGATATAGAATGAAGGAAGAAATAATAAGATGAGCCTTGCGATGATTTAGATGGAGGTTGCGACGAAATGACCGAGGAAATTTTGAACTCCGGAAAAGAAAAGATGAAAACACTTGAACTAGAATTTATTCCTCACGAACAAATTCCGAAGGAAAGGATTACTCACTTGAATGCAATAAGAATAAGATTTATTGTATGCTTATCCTCCACCAATTAAATTGATGAGAAACAATGGATTTCGCATACTACTTATTCTTCTTGAAAAGGATTGAGAAGGGATAGCACGAAACTTGAGAAGGTCTTCATGAACCACCGGTAGGATTGAAAAGAACGAAAGGATTAAAATGATACTTCAAGAAAAAAGAATCTTGAACAAACCACCATAAGAATTCGGAAATGACTGATGAAAGAGACTGAATCACCGGGAAGAATTAGAAGAACCAATAAGAAAGAGGGGATTTAGATACAAGGGAACGTGAAGAACTCGTTTGAATGAAGCATCGGGATAAATAGAGAACGATAACTGAAATGATGGCCTCCGGTGAAAAGAAATGGAACAACAACTCCTGAAATACTCCGGATGGTTAAGAAAAAGGAACCTCTGACAAATGGAATAATTCGAGAGGATAACATGAACTTGAACCACGAATCTTCGAGAGAACGGGCAAGATTTAGAGGAAAAAATCTTCTTCGATCCTCAAATGACGACGAGAAACACCACAAAAATTACTGAGATACTCCGGTAGAATGAAAAACGAAGGGATTGAGCCAACAATGAAAAGAATTTTAATGAGATCTTGGAGAAGGCATCTGACTGATGGAAACCATTCTTACGTCACACTTTGAAAAGAATTTGAGAATAACTCCGGGAGAATTAGAAGAGTCAGGTAAGATCCTGGGAAAAGACCTGTGGGTTAGGGCCCACTGAAGAGAAAACACCGTTGAAAAGGATGATGAACAGATAGATGAAGCACCGGAACAATTGAAATATTTGAATGAGGTGACAACCTCGAAGTAATTCGAACACAGACGAATCTCCTGAGATGTCTTGAACACTCCGGAAGGATAAACTAGCGAGAGGCGAACGAGCAGGGAAAATACTTGATCCAAGAAAAAGAATATAATCACTATCAACAATTAGAATTGAATCCACCGGAGAAAATAAAGAGATGAAGAATGTAGAATAAAATGAGAATTCACCGATTGAAACAATTGACGGAAGACTGAAGAGGCTCCACACAAATGAAAATTGATGCTCAAAAGAGACTCAGGCTCCGGGAAGAAAAAGGGGTGGGAGGGCGGGAAAACAAAGGCAACATGGAAGGGAGAACCGACTAATATCTTGAAGAGAAAAACACCGGTTGAAAGAATGCAAAGGCTTCACACGAGTAGGATGGATACTCGATTACGGACTCCGGTTCCGAGAAGAAAAGGGGTGGGCGGTGGGAAAAGAAAACAACTGAGGATTGAACTCAAAGATGAAGAGGCTCTTGTCAACTTGACGAGAAATGCACCGGATGAAAAGAGCTGAGGAACAACTATCGGAAAACCAATTGTGTGATCCTAAAGAAAAATTTGAAGGGGAAGAGGAGTAATTCAAAACACCTACGTCAAGATTCCTGACCAGAGCGACGAAGGGGCTAGGAGTAAAAAAGAATTCCTACTCTCCGATATAACTAGACTCCGAAAACAGTTTTCTTCTAGACTCAACAACTGCCAAACTACATGATCAATCAAGGGGGCTCCTAAGGTCGGTCGAGGCTCTGATACCAACTTGTCACGCCCAATATGCGACGCTATCCAAAAGGAACTCGAAGGTCCCACCAAGGATAGACCCGCATATTGAAACGCTTTTGCAAGGTGGATATCATTACATCAACATTACATAATATATGGGGATACATACAAGAGGCATACAATGCCGCACGAATAGAACATTACAATACATAAGAGCATCATCCGGCTACGGATGAAACACAAGCAGAAACTCAAACGACATCCACCCTGCTAGCCCAGGCTGCTGACCTGGAACCTATTCCCTGATCGAAGAAGAAGCAGAAGAAGAACTCCAAAACAAGCAAACATCACTCTCGCGTCATGATCATCGATTAACCTGTACCTGCAACTGGTGTTGTAGTAATCTGTGAGCCACGAGGACTCAGCAATCCCATTACCATGGGTATCAAGACTAGCAAAGCTTAAAGGGAAAGGAAGGGGTAAAGTGGTGAGGCTACACCAGCGACTAAGCATATATGGTGGCTAACATACGCAAATAAGAGCGAGAAGAGAGAAAGCGGAACGGTCGTGAAGCTAGCAATGATCAAGAAGTGATCCTGAACTCCTACTTACGTCAAACATAACCCAGAAACCGTGTTCACTTCCCAGACTCCGCCGAAAAGAGACCATCACGGCTACACACACGATTGATGCGTTTTAATTCGGATCTGGTGTCAAGTTATCTACAACCGGACATTAACAAATTCCCATCTGCCTATAACCGCAGGCACGGCTTTCGAAAGATTACACCCTGCAGGGGTGTCCCAACTTAGCCCATGACAAGCTCTCGCGATCAACGAAGGATATACCTTCTCCCAGGAAGACCCGATCAGACTCGGAATCCTGGTTTACAAGACATTTCAACAATGGTAAAACAAGACCAGCAAAGCCACCCGATGCGCCGACAATCCTGATAGGAGCTGCACATATCTCGTTCTCAGGGCAACACCGGATGAGACATCCTACGAGTAAAACCAGACCTCGAGTTTCCCTGAGGGGGCCCCGCAGTCTACTCGGTTCGAACCAACACTTAGACAAGCATTGCACCGGGGGGGCTAAAATAAAGATGACCCTCGGGTTGCCCGACCCAAGGGAAAGGATAGGTGGTGGTGAGGCAAATGGTAAAACCAACATTGGGCCTTGCTGGAGGAGTTTTATTCAAAGCGAACTGTCGAGGGGGTCCCATAAATCACCCGACCGCGTAAGGAACGCAAAACCCGGGAACAGAACATCGGTATGACGAAAACTAGGGAGGAAAGAGTGGAACAAAACACCAGGCAAAAGGCCGAGTCTTCCACCCTTTACCAAGTATATAGATGCATTAATAATATAAGAGATATTGTGATATCCCAACAAAATCCTGTCCACCATGGAGCAATTTTCAACTTCACCTGCAACTAGCAACGCTATGAGAGGGCTAAGCAAAAGCGGTAACATAGCCAAGCAATGGTTTGCTAGGAAGGGTGTCAAAGGTTAGAGGTTCATGGCAATATGGGAGGCTTGATAAACAGGTGATAGGTAGTGCAGCATAGCGATAGAACGAAGCAACTAGCATAGCAATGATAGTAATGAGATCCAGGGTAGCGGTCATCTTGCCTGAAATCCCGCAAGGAAGAAGAACGAGTCCATAAAGAAGATGAAGCCACGAAGAAGAACCAAGCGTAGACGAACGAATCCTCACGATCGCAACGAAACAGGAACTATCGAGAAGAAACACACAACATGGTAAACACACCACACATAGACAAGACATGATGCACAACAAGAATGATGCATGACAAAACTACATGAAGCTACTCATGGCAAGAGATGATGCAAACAAGAGCAACACATCAAGGCAAGTTTAAATGAGGCCGGGAACAACATATAACAATTTCTGGTAAGTCCTCATATGCAAAATGCACTCAAACATCAAGCAAACACCTCAAAACATGGATGCAACATGATAATATGAAGCTACATGCAATTCTAAGCAAGTTTCATATAGAGCACACTCAAAACGGAGCAACGGTTCAACACACACACATGAAACAAGTTATAGCAACAATCTGTCCAAAACAGCAACTAGGCATATTGCAAGCATCAAAACAACATGCTACAACATCTTAACATGAAAACAAAAGACATGGGCATGATGTAAAGGTAAAGCACAACAAAACATGAACACTGAGCTATCTCCAGAAATCACTAGAACATGCTCAAACACACATGGAAAGATTGCAAGTAATAACAATTCAGACTTTGCAGAAAATAACATCAGGTTGCAATGTTTAGAGCTATCAAACTACATGTTACAAGAACTTATCATGGCAAACAAAGGCATGGCATGATACTACTAAATGCATAGAACAAGAGTCCCTTACTGACCATAAACCAAAAAAGGATCAGAAAATATGATGGCACCCATGAAAACATAGCAAGTTATAATACAGATTCAAACATGGCAGAAACAGAATTATGAAGGCATGTTGGTGAGCTTGTACCACTCACCACAGAGCAATACATGGCATGGCAAGGCAACCAACAGTAAGAAGGCATGTTTGTGAAGCTAAGCATGGCAAGAGCAAGTTCATAGGGTGCATGGAACACTAGCAACAATCATGGCAACAACTGAACTTAATGTTAACAGGCTGACAACAACATTATCCAGCAACTTTGGAGCAAGATAACAACAAGTTAAAGCAAGCTATAATTGCAACCAGGGGCATGAATGGATAGAGCATGACATGTAGAACAAAACATATTTAGTGATCATCTCCAGATTATGCATAGAATGATTTGTAGAAGCAGGTTTACACAGCATCACGAAATAACAGATTCAGCCTAGCAAAACAGCAACAGCGAATACACTACTTAACAAGGTCGATTCACTCACCACAAGTCATTGCATGACAAGATAAGCATAGAATCATCAAGAAGACATGTTTATGAAACAAACCAAGTCAAGAACAAGTTCATAGCATGCAAGGATCAACTAAAACAACCTTGGCAAAATTGAATAACATGTAAACAATCTGCCAGGAAACATTTTGAAGCAAAAGTAGAGCACGAAAATGACATGCTAGACTACTCCATAATTGCAAAAAGGGGCATGAATGGATAGAGAACAATCACATGTTCAAAACATCCTTACTAAAGTATCTCAAAATATGCATGGATCTCTCTGTAGCAACAAGTTTACATGGCATCCAAATAACAGCAGAACAGGGACTAAAACAGCAACATCACGATGCCTAGTTTGCATGCTTTTGCAAGTCACCACATTGATCGCAAAAATACATGGCGAACACCACTGTAAAGATGGCATGACATAGATCAAAACACATGTAGACATCAACCTCATAGGATGCACACATCAATCATGGCAAAAATGACAAATGAGCTCGTTCTGTTAACAGACAGCAGATAACATTATGAAGCACTCTTGCAACGATGATTTGGGCATCTAGATGATCTCAAATGAATATGATGCAATGGAATGAAATGAAGTACTCGTTGAGACGAACAATTTGACATATTACACGCACGAAATAGAGCAATATGCATGGAGATATGATGCGATGAACATGGCATGATAATGTCAAAAATCTGGGACTTGGA
>NC_041393.1:138039233-138069314 GCF_002162155.2 Triticum dicoccoides | reverse complement strand
GGGGAGGCACGGCGGCGCCTGGGGCAGCCGACGGCGGCGGGTGCCGGCGAAGGGCGGCGGAGAGCCGCGGCGGCAACGGGCGGCGGCCGGCGAAGAGGCGAGGACGAGGCCGCGAGCGGCGGTGGATCCGGGCGGCGAAGGCGAGGGGCGCGGCCGGGCGGCCGACGGCGGCGGTCGTCGGCGAGGCGCGGTCCAGCCGGGGCGGCCGGGCGGCGACGTTCGGCGAAGGCGGCGGCGTGGGCCGGCAGCGGAGAGGATGGTGAGGCGGCGGCGCGGGCTCCCTTGGGCCCGGCGCGGCCCGGGGCGGGCCCGATCTAGGCCTCACGGGCCCCGGCGGCGGGGAGGAGAGAGAGAGTGCGCGGGGACGACGTGGCGGCGGCGGATTGGCTGAGGGGGCGGCGGACATGTCCGGCTGGTGGGGAAAAAACGTCCGGCGGCGCGAGGAGAGGAGAGCTAGGGTTTGCACCGTGAATTTCGGATGGGGAGGACTTATTTATAGATTCTGGGAGCTAGGAGAGTCCAAATGAGGAGCGGTTTTCGGCAACACGATCGTGATCGAACGGCGGAGAGCATGGAGGGGGTTTGGATGGGTTTTGGGCCACTTTGGAGGGGTGTTGGGCTGCAAAGAGAAAGGGGGGTTTCGGGCTACGCGGTTAACCGTTGGAGTATCAAAGGACCTCCAAATGGCACGAAACTTGACAGGCGGTCTATCGGTGCTATACCAAGGCCGCTTGGCAAGACTCGGTCCATTCCGAGAACGTTTAACACCCGCTCACAACGAGAGACAAAAAGGGGACGCCGGAGGGCATAGGAGTGCCGGATTGCAAAACGGACAACGCGGAAAAAGCTCGGATGCATGAGACGAACACGTATGCAAAATGAGATGCACATGATGACATGACAAAATGCAACACGCAAGAAAATGACATGGCAACAATGGCAAATAACTGGCGGACACCTGGCGCATCGAATCCGGGGCGTTACAACTCTACTATTCAATTATTCATGCAGTTTGTTGAAAGGAATGAAGCAAAACATCCACCTGGACCTACTTTTCAAAATCCTATGCATGAAAACAAGACCAAGTGCATTAGTGCCAGAATAACATTCTAACTATACACGCTTTCATATGGTTTCTCTTTATTTTGTCCATGTTTCTTTGCATTCCTCTGCTCTTCCAATTCCTGTAAACCAAACACCCAAGTTGATAGAAATCCTATGTTTACAAATGCTCTGTTTACCATGTGCATTTTCCTATCCTATTCCGGTGTTTTTCCTATCCCTGCGTTTTAAGAATCATGCAAGCCAAATGAGCCCTTACAGAATTACTTTAGTTACACGTACGTGTCGAAGGGAACTTTGTGTGCTTTGTCCTGCTCCTGCCGCGACGTCGTCCACCTCACCTGAGCTGCTCCATCGACAGAAGCATCCACCAAACCAGACATCACGACTCCTGACCATCTTTTGCCACCTCAGATCTCCTTCCCTGTCGCCGGCACGCACCCCAACGGCATCACCATCATCGACTCAACAGATGAACCTGAGGAGTACACGGGTCCACAAGAGAGGTCGCACTCTTTTGTTTCTGCTTATGTTATGCATTGCTTAAACTTACCTGCTACATTATCGTCCTGTTCAGCTCTTGGACTCCCAACTCAGGTCCAAATTCATGTTCAAACTTGAGTTCTAAATTAGTTGTGGGGCACATATCGAGGCAGCAATGAATAGTATGTCTGTCTAATATTTGGTTCACCTAGGGTATGCCTATGTTGTTCATCTTGGGTGGGAAACAAATAGTAAAGCAATCATCATCTATCTTTTTATTAATTTAAAGCAATCATCAGCCTGCTATCATTATTTTTGGATCCATCCACTGGTTGTTACCATCACTCTAAAATTCAGCATGCTCTCCTTACATAATCTCACCATATTTTTTCGTATGCACGTCAGATATTGTACACAGTCACGCTGAACATGTAGAGAAAAAGAGAAGAGTTTTGCGCGGCAATACAATGTCATGCAGACATCGCTCCATGGTGGGTTCAATGGAAAACACTCCCCACCCCTCTCCAGATTGTAATCCAGAGGAAGATATCTGTTCTGAGGCGGATTCAGACGCCGCTGACCACTCCTATTTACTCCCAAGGTGTTTGCTCTACCTTGGCATGATGATGTTAGTCATATCATGCATATGTTGCCTTGCAGTGCCTACTTTTGACATCATATAAGTCATCTGCTTAGTTTAGACATGTTCTGTAATGCCACCTGTTTAGTTTCTATATCATATATGGGAATTATGTAGTCTCATGTCTTTTAGCCAGCCATAATATATGTGCAATGTGCAATGCCATCCTGTTTAACCAGGCATCATATATTTGATGATATCTTGCCCATCCTTTTCTTCATTACATTTCCATTTGTCGACAATGTTTGTACATTAAAATACTCTTCCTGTGAATCAGCCATTTGGGTGGGAGATGGAAAAATCTGGAGTGAAAACAAGGCCTTCGGAGCAGATAGTGCTACCTGTCGAAGCAGATCTCTTGTTGGGTCCTGATAGCTCCTCAGAGATGGATTCAGAGACAGATGACCAGTCCTATCCCCTACTGAGGTGTATGGCACGGTTATACTGCTCATATCATGCATACGGTGTCTTGCATTGCATAGTTTAGACATCATATACACAATATTCAACACCATGTTCTTAGTTCAGACATCATATTGAATGCCCTCTGTTTAGCATATAAATCACATATATGAATTAAATGATGCGATCATAATTACTTAGATAACATGTAGGTGAATTATGTCATGCGATCCTGTTTTGTTATTCATCATATCTTTGAATTATGTTATGCTATGCATCCAGTTTAGATAGACATCATATATGTGAAATTATGTCATGCTATCCGTTTTAGTTAAACAATATACATGTCAACTATTTCATGCCCTCTTTTTTCCACACTATATATTGCATTTATCTCTCATACAATGTCTGTACATTCAACTATGTTTCCTGTTTATCAACCATTTGAATTGGAGCGGGTGATGCCAGTATCTAGAGGAATAAAAACACGGTTGTCGGAGTAATGGGTCACGGGTAGGCCAACCCGAGTCCCAGAACCTTTTGAGACATCAGGGCAGGCCGCGCCCCTCAGGCCGAGTCCCAGATGGCGACTTCACGATAAGCCGAGTCCCAGACGGCGACTCCAAGATAAGCCGACTCCAAGACGGCGACTCTGAGATAAGCCGACTCCAAGACGGGCGACCTCCAGAGAGGCCGGCTATGGAGAGTCGGCCCATGACTCCTCCCTCGTCCTGAAGGACGATGCGGGGTACAGTCACGGCATGGCCGTTCCCCCCAGCTCACGAAGGGCCGGCATGGCTACAGTGAGCCGTATTGCTGGAGATCTCCGGCGAGGCACGGCACTGTTGCCATGCCCGCCCTGACCTCAGCCACAGTGCGCAGCACACTGTGCCCACGACGCCGACCTGTACGACCCGAGTGCGGCGGGGCCGCCCGTCAGTGGGTGGGCCGAAGGCGGCCTGAGCGCCCCGAAGACGGACCGGTGGGAGTCGGCCTCCCTGGAGTCGGCCGACCCCTCCCCCGGGCCCCACGCACAATTAACCAGACAAGATGGGGAATGGCGACAGTGATCGCCCGATAGACGGCGGCACTGTTGCCACGACCCAATGACCGAGCCTGCGTCATCAGGAGTGCCGCTACAATATCAAGCCTGTCCGCGGGACCCGCCAGTCGGCGGGCCCCAGAAGCCGGTGGGAAGGACGGGGGCCTGAGAGACAGACGGCTGGGACCCGCGCCCAGCCGGATTACTATTGTACCCCTGGGGGGTAGGCCTATATAAACCCCCCGGGGCACCCATGCAAAGGGTTCGGACCTAGATAGAGATAGACCAGATAGCACTGGGAGGAGAGACCTAGCCTTGCCCTCTCCTACCTCCAGAAACAGCTCAAGGAGCACCATTGTAGCCACTTTGCCATAGTGACCATGCGGAGACCCCGCAGAGCAGCAGTAGGGGTGTTATCTCCTAGGAGAGCCCTGAAGCTGGGTAAGTTTCGCCGGTGTGCATGTCTACGCCTCATCCCGCTTCCAGGCACCGACCATGCTCTACTCGCTCCTACCATGATAAGCCATCCTTTGGCATATGTTGTATCCAACCCTCGACATTTGGCGCCCACCGTGGGGCGAGGTGCACCATTGTCCGGAGATCTGCTCTGGACGGGAACCCTGTTCCTCCCCGGCGAGTACAGCCAGCTCGGCACGCCGGACGGCGTCTGTGCCGACGCGCTGCACGGCGCTGAGATCGCCTGTGCGGCCAGCTGCCTTGCCGATCTTATCAGCGAGATCCGCCTCTCCGATGAGCCTGCATCCGACGCAGGCACGAGTGGCCCCGAGAGCCTCCTTGCGGGCCTCCTCGACCAACTCCACGTCGCCGGCGAGCCTGCCACGGACTTGGAGTCCATAGGATCCACCGACCCAATGTTGGTCGACTCTGACACCGCGTCGCTCGACATGTTCCCCACCAATGTGGTGGTCTACGACGAGCCGCTCTCTTACGCGGGGAGCGGCGGAAGCACCGTCACTGAGGTCCTCGTCCTCGACCACGGTGAGCGCTCCGGCTAGGGAGCGCACGACCCGCTTGACGCGGCCCTGCGAGACCTCGCAGCGCCGATTCCGGAAGACGCCGACGCCGAGACGCTGGAGGCGCTCCGCCTTCAGCTCGTCGAGGGCGCGAAGAAGCTGGCAAGCATGAGGCGCTTGTTAGAAGCCTACCAGCGCGAGATTGATCGCGCCGTGGGCGGCTCGCTGGCTCCAACCGGGCCTAGCCGCCTAGGCGCGGTCCGACAGCGCGGCGCGGCAATTGCCAACCTGTTCAGGGCTGATCGCCCTGTGTATGCCATGCCCGCAGAGAATATCCGTACCGCCCAGGCAGCGGCAGACGAGCTCGACAACTTCGAAGGCAAAGAGCGCCGTATAATGACGGAGCGAGTTCAGCAGCTCCTCGACGCGGCTGCCGCGTAGAATGAAGCCGGCTGCCGCACCGAGGCGCCGCAGCGCCAAAACGACGACCCGCCGCCTCGCCGAGACCAAGGTGCGACGTCTCGGACGCCGACTGGCGGGGCCCGTGGGAAGAAGGACAAGGAGCCGGCTGTCAGCCACAGTCGGACTCACATCACCATCGAGCGCGACCAAGACGGCCGCCCCAAAGCGGTGGAACGGCGGGACGACTACCTGCCTCCCCCTCCTGGCAGAGAAAGGCGAGTGTCCCCGCCGCCTGTAGAACATCCGACTCTCGGCGACCGTCTTGCCCGCCACCGGATCGACCGACTCCACCGATCCCTGGCGCTGGAAGAAGAAGACGAGTTGGGTCCTCCCTACTTTGGACCCCGCATCCGAGACGAGCCCTTCCCCAAAGGGTTCACGCTCCCCCGAGACACGCCCAAATATACCGGCAACCGTGAAGCCGAAGGATTGGCTGATCGACTTCTCCACGGTCGTGAACATAGCAAACGGCAACAAGCGTGTTGCCGTAAGGTACGTCCCGCTCATGCTCCAGGGCTCGGCCCAGACGTGGTTGAACAATCTGAAGCCTCGCAGCATCAACAGCTGGGTCGTCTCCACCGAGGCTTTCGTCCGCAACTTCACGAGCACGTACAAGCGACCTCCCAAGCCTCGCCAACTCTCCTTGTGCGTGCAAGGCCCCGACGAGTCTACTCGCGACTACCTCACGCGCTGGGGCGAGCTCCAGAAATCCTGCAAGGGCATGCACGAGGTGCAGGCCATCGAGTACTTTACTGCCGGGTGCAAAGAAGGCACCCTCCTCAAGCACAAGCTCCTCTGCGACGAGCCGGAGACCCTCGATGAGCTGTTGATCACAGCGGACATGTACGCCACGGCCGAATCCTCCATGAAGGCGGAGATTCGGGTCAGCACAACTGGTAAAGTCGCCCCTCAAGCTCCGAGAACTCCGGCTGGAGACACCAGTCGGCGGCAACAGTAGAATGACCAGAAGCGCAAAGCCCCGCAGTCGGCTTCCAGCAGTCGGCAAGTGGCAACAGCAGAAGACCAGCAGTTGGAGGGACCGCCTCCGGTGAAGCGGCAGAAAGGCGGCAAGTCCAACTGGCTGCCGGCTTTCTCCTACGAGCAGACCTTGGATGGCCCCTGCAAGTTCCACAGCGGCGTGAAGCCGTCAAACCACACCACCAGGAAATGCCACTGGCTGACCAGAATCGCCAAGGGGGATGGCCTGCTCCCTCCCACTCCTGCTGGGCCGCCTCCTCCACAGCCGCCCCAGCAGCCGGCCGTCAGGCCAATCGGCGCGATACAAGACGAGTTCCCAGATGAGCACGGAGCCTATGTGGTGTTCACCAGTGTAGCGGATGACCGACGCAGCAGGCGTCAACAGCAGCAAGAAGTGAATGCAGTCGCATCAAGTACTCCAGAGTTCATGCATTGGTCCGAAAAGCCTATCAGTTGGAGCAGAGCTGATCACCCAGAGGTGATGCCGAGTCTAGGTTCCTACGCCTTGGTCTTAGGTGCCACACTCGCCACAGATAGGCGGGCTGCTCGCTTCTCGCGAGTACTGATAGACGGAGGCAGCAGTATCAACATCCTGTACAAGGATACGATGGAGAAATTAGGAATCAAGCGAAGACAACTTCAGAGCAGCCGGACTGTGTTCCACGGCATCGTCCCTGGCCTTTCCTGCTCACCAATCGGCAAGATCCTGATAGACGTCCTCTTCGGAGACAAAGATCATTTCCGCCGAGAGCCAATTTGGTTTGAGGTGGTGGACCTTGAAAGCCCATATCATGCATTGCTTGGCCGACCCGCCTTGGCCAAGTTCATGGCGGTCCCCCACTACGCCTACCTCAAGATGAACATGCCGAGTTCCAAGGGAATTCTAACCGTGTCTGACGACTACAAGAAGTCGTCCGCTTGCGCAGCCGAAAGCAGATGGCTGGCCGAGTCCTTGGTGATCGCGGCTGAGAAATGGCTTCTTGATCGGGTCGTGGTGATGGCCGGCAAGCAGCCCGAGTTATTGCCCGACCCCAAGGAGTCGGAAGCAGAAGGATCATTCAAGCCGGCCAAAGAAACGAAGAAGATACCGTTGGACCCGGAGCACCCGAAGAGGTACGCTGTCATGGTCACAGGCCTTGACAGAAAATAGGAAGGCGAGCTCGTCGATTTCCTCCATGAGAATCGAGACATCTTCGCATGGTCCCCCAAGGACATGCCTGGTGTCCCGACGGAATTCGCCGAGCACAAATTACACGTCTGATCTGATATGAAGCCCGTCAGGCAGCCCTTGCGCCGCCTGTCAAAAGAAAAAAGAAGAGTTGTTGGAGAAGAAATAGCCCGGCTCCTGGCAGCCGGCTTCATCATGGAAGTGTTTTTTCCAGAGTGGCTGGCAAACCCAGTACTGGTGCTGAAGAAGAACAAGCAGTGGCGGATGTGCATTGATTACACGAGCCTCAACAAAGCTTGCCCCAAGGACCCATTTGCTCTACCGAAAATTGATCAGGTGATAGACTCCACAGCCGGATGCGAGCTGTTGAGTTTCCTAGATGCATATTCAGGATATCACCGGATCAAGCTGAATCCGGCTGATAGACTGAAGACCACCTTCATCACGCCGTTTGGGGCCTTCTGCTACCTGACCATGACGTTCGGCTTGAGAAACGCTGGCGCCACCTTTCAGCGTTGCATGCAGAAGTGCCTCCTGA
This sequence comes from Triticum dicoccoides, assembly GCF_002162155.2. NCBI lineage: Eukaryota > Viridiplantae > Streptophyta > Magnoliopsida > Poales > Poaceae > Triticum > Triticum dicoccoides. The sequence goes on along the minus strand of NC_041393.1, from coordinate 138,061,565 downwards.
AGCAACTCGGCAGAACTGTCCACGTCTATGCGGATGATGTAGTGGTGAAGATGGAGAAGCGTGGAACCTTGCTGGAGGACCTCAAGGAAACCTTTGAGAATCTACGTCGATTCCAGATCAAGCTCAACCCAGAGAAGTGCGTTTTCATAGTACCAGTCGGCCAGCTCCTCGGTTTCCTGGTCTCCGAACGCGGCATAGAGTGCAACCCTGTGAAGATCAAGGCCATCGAAAGGATGGAAGCATCCATCAGCCGATTCATCAGTCGGCTGGGCGAGAAGGCTCTCCCCTTGTATCAGCTCATGAAGAAGACGACCTTCTTTGAGTGGACTCCCATGGCGGACGAGGCTTTTCTCCAACTGAAGAAGATGTTGACTACTCCCCCTGTGTTGGCGGCTCCGACTCCCAAAGAGCCCATGCTCCTATACATTGCTGCCACCAGCCGGGTAGTCAGCACAGTCATTGTAGTCGAGCGCAAGGAGGAAGGCAAGGCACTACCTGTCCAGAGACCGGTATATTACCTGAGCGAGGTATTGTCGGCCTCCAAGCAGAACTACCCCCACTACCAGAAGATGTGCTACGGCGTGCATTTTGCCGCCAAGAAATTGAAGCCTTAATTCCAGGAGCATCCAATCACTGTGGTATGCACAGCCCCACTAGCCGAGATCATCGGAAGCCGAGATGCTTCTGGCCGAGTGGCCAAATGGGCCATCGACCAGGCTCCCTACACCATCTACTACGAGCCCCGCACCGCCATCAAGTCACAAGCACTGGCAGACTTCCTCGTCGACTGGGCCGAGACCCAGTATCTGCCGCCAGCGCCCGACTCCACCCATTGGCGGATGCACTTCGACGGCTCCAAGATGCGCACCGCCTTGGGAGCCGGCGTCGTCCTCACTTCCCCCAAGGGCGACAAGCTCAGATATGCGCTGCAGATCCACTTCGCCGCCTCCAACAACGTGGCCGAGTACGAGGCACTCATTCACGGGCTCCGGCTTGCCAAAGAACTCGGCATTCGCCGGATCTTGTGTTACGGCGACTCTGACTTGGTGGTCCAGCAATCATCTGACAATTGGGACGCCAAGGACGCAAACATGGCGAGCTACCGTTTCCTCGTCCAGCAACTCAGGGGATACTTTGAGGGGTGCGAGTTCCTCCACGTGCCAAGGAACGACAACGACCAAGCAGACGCCTTTGCACGAATCGGCTTCACCCGCCAGGCAATACCATCTGGTGTCGCCCTCCGGTGCCTCCTCGAGCCTTCTATCAAGCCGTCACCAGAATCAGATTCAATCTTTGTGCTGACTCCGCCTGAGGAAGACGGATCCAACTCCATGAAACACACAGTCGAAGCCGGCCCGGGGACTTCAGAGCCCGGTCCGGGGACTGCAGTGGCAAGATCGAAGACTCCAGAGCTCGGCCCGGGGACTGCTCCAGTCGGCCCCGGGACTTCGTCAAATCAGCAAGCGGCTGCGGACTCCAACCCGCCGCCTCCCAGCCCGGCCACCCTTGTCCAAGTCGCACTAGTGGCAGTTGAAGAAATAACAGCACCTTCATGGGCCCAGCCCATCCTCAGGTTCCTAGTAAACAGAGAGCTGCCAACTGATGAAATCTTGGCTCGGCAAGTGCAACGCCGAGCAGCAGCCTACACCATAGTCAACAGAGAGCTGGTCAGGCACAGTGTTACCAGCGTCTTCCAACGCTGCGTCGAGGTAGAACAAGGCCAAGCAATCCTCAGAGACATCCAAGAAGGCGAGTGCGGTCACCACGCGGCCTCAAGGGCACTCGTCGCCAAAGCCTTCCGGCACGGTTTCTTCTGGCCAACCGCCCTGGAAGAGGCCAAAGAGTTAGTCCAAAAGTGCAAAGGGTGCCAGATTTTCCGTTCCAAGCCACTTCAGCCAGCTTCCTCACTCAAGACTATCCCCATCGCCTGGCCCTTTGCAGTCTGGGGCCTGGACATGGTGGGACCATTCAAGACGGCACGAGGTGGCTTGACTCATCTACTTATCGCAATGGACAAGTTCACCAAGTGGGTGGAGGTGAAACCCATCAAAAAGTTGAATGGTTCGACTGCAGTGACCTTCATCGCTGACATCACAACTCGGTACGGCATCCCACACAGCATCATCACCGACAATGGCACAAATTTTGCCAAAGGCGCCTTGGCCCGTTTCTGCGCGACACAGGGCATCTGACTGGACCTAGCGTCCGCTGCCCATCCGCAGTCAAACGGCCAAGTGGAGCGAGCGAACGGCCTCATCCTATCCGGCATCAAGCCTTGACTCGTCGTACCACTGGAGCGATCTGCCGGCTGTTGGCTTGAGGAGCTGCCAGCCGTCCTCTGGAGTTTGCGCACGACTCCAAACAAGTCAACCGGCTTCACACCCTTCTTCCTCATCTACGGTGCCGAAGCCGTCATCCCAACGGACATAGAGTTCGACTCCCCGTGAGTCACCATGTACACCGAGGAAGAAGCAGAAGAAGCACGTCAAGACGGCGTCGATCTGCTGGAAGAGGACCGGCTGTTGGCGCTCAGCCGGTCCAGCATCTACCAGCAGAGTCTGCGTCGATACTACAACAGGAAGGTCAGGCCAAGATCTTTCCAAGAAGGCGACCTTGTGCTCCGGCTGATCCAGCGAACAGCCGGCCAGCACAAGCTGTCGGCACCTTGGGAAGGCCCCTTTATCATCAGCAAGGTGCTAGGGAACGACGCCTACTATCTGATCAACACTCAGAAGCCCCGAGCGTGCAAGAGGGACGACTCCGGCAAAGAGACAGAGCGCCCGTGGAATGCAAATCTCCTTCGAAGATTTTACAGTTGATGCAGTATGTATCACACTACCCCTTTGTATTAAAGTACTAAGACTATGGGCTCCCCGAGACGAGCTCGGGGACTGCCCTTTTTGTTATCTGTATGATAAGAATTATGCCTTCGAGTACATTACTTTCATTACAAGCCGCTTGGCACCGGGCCAGACTAGTCGGCCCGGGGACTCGCCGCCTTGCGCTATGAGGAGCTTCCCGCAGTCAGACAAGTAGTGCGTGGTGCCTAATCCGCCTCCTGGCAAAGCCACAACTCGCAGAGCGACTGTGAGGCGGGCAGGAGTGAGGAAGAACGGGCGCCCACACGAAAAATGGCTAAGGACCTAAAGCACGAACATAGCGTAAGACGACCTCCAGTATTTCTGAAGTAGAAAGCCGACTCATGAGTAGCCGGCTTGCCTTTTCTATTAGCCTCTATCAAGGACGGCCGACTCTTGGGTAGTTGGCCTGTCGCTTTCTATCCGACTTGCTAAAGAAACTCTAAATGGCCAAGTACTTGCCTTCCCGAGGTAGCCAAGCACTTGACCCAGCGACAGTCCGCAGAGCGGCTGTCCGACTGGCAAGGCAGCGACTAAAGGAAGGCGGCAAAGGGAAAAGCCTAAAGACCAGTAAGCAAGGAAAGATGGAAATCAGATAAATATTTACATAGGCCCTTGGCCGAATCTTCGAATAGAAGTTCAAGATACACCCCGCGGGTGGAATTGTTCGAATCTAACAAAGTTTTCCAAAAAGATTACTAAGACAAATAAACAAAGGCGAAAAAGGCAGCCTAGGAGGCGGCATCGGGGATCGGAGGATCGGAGGAGACGGCGGTGTCGGGCGCTGGGGCGGTCGGCTGGGCGGTCTCGGTTTGATCGCCTCTGGCAGTAGTCGTCGTCTCTCGACGCGGCTCGTTGCTAGAGGCGTGGTCGAGCTGAGGCTGGCAGCCGGCTCCGTCTTCTGGCACCTCCGTCTCGCCTTCGTCCTCTGCCTCGCCTTCTTCCTCGGTGCTGGAGTCGATCACCTCCGCCGAGTCCTCGCCATATTCCGGGTTCATCCCGAACCACTCTGGCGGCACTTCCTCGCTGCCTTCAGCCCGCTCGGGGACAAAGACACTGGTGTCCGTGTACTCGGCGATGGCCACCGCACGCTCGATAAGGGCGCCCTCCACGGCCTCCAGCTCAGCCTGGGCCTCTGACCGGAACGCGGCCAGACGGTCCAGGTCCAGCCCCGGATACCACGCCTTGACGAACTCCAAGTCCCGGCGCGCTCCGGCCCGGGTCGAGGAACCCTTCCAGGCCTCAAGACAGCCGGCTACGACCTCCAACCAGTCGGCAGTTCGGCTGGCGGTACGCAGAGCCGGCGTGCCTGGCCACAGGGCGGAAACCGCCTGGGCGCCGGCATGCTGAAGCCGGCGCATCAGCCGGTGGGCCGGACGGAGACGGGCTTCGATGCTCAGAAGCTGCTCATCGATGGTTCGGGGGGCATTAGCGGCAATCTCCTCACCGTTTTCCCTTCGCGCCTCACGATCAGCCTCGATGCCCAGAGGGACTGCCTGCGAGTGGCAAGGGAAGAAGTCTGCCAAGACAAAAAAGAAGCAAGTCGAAAAATCAGAAGTCAGCCTGACACATAGTCGGAAGCCCAAAGAAAGGAAAAGAAACTCACCATCAACGATATCCTCGATCTCGTGGAAGCCGGAGGTCAGCATCGCCTCCCTGTCAGTCCAGGAGGAGCGCTCGCTCTCGAAATCGGCCAGGAGAGCGGCCTCCATCTTCTCGGCCTCGTCTTGCACCTTCTTGAGCAGCTCCTTCTGCTCGGCCAGCTGCGCCGCCAGCAGGTCGCGCTCCGTAGCAAGCTTGCCGCACTCCTCCTCCTTGGCACGCCGGGCGGTATTGGCCTCGCCCAGCTGCTCCTGAAGAGCAGCGTTGGCTCCTGAAGAACGAAAGAAGAGACAAATAAGTCGTCAGCAAAGAAGATCATCGGGAAGATCCGGCCCGACTGCTCAGCAGTCGGCCCGAATCTCGGGGACTACAGCCCGCAGGTGCGCCAGCGCGCCCCCGCGAAGAAGAAGATCTTACTCCGGCTTTCCGAAAAGTCGGCAGCCCGCTTGCTCAACTCCTCAACATTGCGGTTGAAGGCAGTGGCGCGGAGGTTGTGATACTCCTGCAATAAGTCATTGAAGACAAAGTTACTATTTGGAACTCGCCAGAGGGAGTTCCGAACCGCCTGCTCAGCAGCCGGCCCGGAACTCGGGGACTACACCCAGTGGGTGCGCTGGCGTGCCCCCACAGAGAAAAACAAGAATCAAAAAGAAGAAGAAACTTACTCGGACGGCCGTTCGTGCGGCCAGATGCGCCCTGGTGCAGGCTTGAAGGGCGTCACCTTCGGCCCGCAGCTTCGCCTGGACTTCCAGAAGCGATTGATTTAGCGGCCCGGTGCCGCCTCCGCACAACCACCCGATGGGCACGGCGCTTGTTGCCTCGGCATCTAGGGTTGCCGAGCTGGCAGCGCCGGTCTCCCGAGGTCGCGGCGCCGAGGTCGACCTCTCAAGACGGCGGCGCATCGGCGAGGTGACTTGGAGGAGCAGCCGCGCCTCGGCCTCGTCTGCGATCGGCGGCTCCGACGGACCCACCGGCTGTTTGCCGTGCAGTCTCCCAGACGACGGTGGAGGCGGCGGTGGCGGCACGAGAGTGTCCGACATGGAGGCTTTGCCGTTCTCCTTCTCCACGACGGGGTTCTCGGTGCCGGCCTCTCCGGTCTGCCCCGTGAACTCCGGAGGCGGCGGTGCAGACGACAGTGGGGGGACAAGCATCGCCGATCGGCGATGCAAGGCCTCCTCGGCTCGCCGTCTCGCCGCAAGGGCGGCTTCGGCATCCTCCATCTTCTTCTGGGCGGAGGCGGCCGCCTTGTCGGCCTCCGCCTTCTCTAGACGTTCGGCCTCCTCCTCCTCGTTGCGCTTCTCCCGCGCATTTCGCTCCGTCGCCTCCCGGAGGTCGGCGGCGGGGTCGACCCGCCAAGTATTGGCAGACGTCTCTGCCGACCCCATGACGGAGAGGACGGCGACTCCCTCAAGGGAAAGAGGGACCCTGAGGAAGAATGGAAGGAGTATAAAAGAAGACTCGGACAAGACTCACCGAAGGAAAATAAAAAAGCATAAAGACTTACGCAGAGACTAGCGGCGGCCTTCTCACTTCCCTTCGGAAGCGGTTGGCCTTCGCGGCCGCCTCCTCCCGTCTGGTCGCGGTGGCCGCCCCCTTTATCTTCTTCAACTTGCCGCCGAGCGCACTCGGCCCGGCGTGACGCCTCTTCAAGCCGCCTTGGCCGGCGGAGGAACCGGCGCCCGATGAGCCGACCTTCGGCCGGTGGCGCGGGGCGACCTCCCCTTCGGCGTCGTCATCAGGACAGTCGGCGAAGGTAGCCAAGGGCCTGAAGTCGCCTTCTGCTCCTCCTCCCCCGCCTTCGGCGTCGGCTTCCATCACCGCCGCCCCCAAGTCGGGGTCGTCGATCTCGCTCTCCACACGATCGGGGCCGAACTCGCGGGGTTGTCTCATGGCGCCAGCTGCAGGCTGCACGAAGGGATTCTAGCTCAGAAGAAACCAACAAGAGTCAGAAGCCGGAGTCGGCCGCAAAGAAGACAAAACAATAGGGAGACGCGACTTACCACTGGTGGGGGGTTGTCGCGTGAGTACGGCTCCTTGCCGAACTGCCAGTCCTCCTCGAACTCGCAGTGCGCGATATGGTTCACCAGGTTTGCCACCTCCTTGTGGGGCATCTCCTTGGTGCTCATCCGACTTGGATCTCGGAGGCCGCTCATCTGACAGATCAGGTGAGGCCGGCCTTGGAGCGGGAGAACTCGGCGCGCCACAAAGGCGGCCAGCAAGTCGGCCCCGACGAGACCCTCCGACTGCGTCAAGACTCGGAGTCGCGCTACGGCGGCGGCTCCGGCGGGAGTCAGCATCTTGACTTGATGAGACCAGCTGGGGAGCCTCCCAGTTAGGGGGGCGGCGTTGTAAGGCGGCAGGTTAACCCAGTCGCCGTCGGAGGCGAGGTTCTTCATGTAGAAGTACGAGCGCTGCCACATCTTCACCGACTTGATCAGCGAGATGGGAGGAAAGGGGTTGTCGGCCGTCGAGCGCCACACCGTGATGTAGGCATCGCACTGAGCCGGCACGTCGGCGACGTGTGTGCCGAGCTTAGAAGAGAAGAATTATCCCCACAGCTCGATGGTGGGGAGAACGCCGAGGAAACCTTCGCACAGAGTGGCGAAGGCGGAGAGCAGCACCACCGTATTCGGGGTGAGGTGGTGCGGCTGGAGGCTGTGAAACTCCAAGAAGGAGCAGAAGAAGCCGCTCGCCGGCAGCCCTAGCCGCGCATGAGGTGCGAGCGGAAGATGACCCGCTCGCCCTCCTCCGGCGCCGGACGGATCTCCCCCTCCGGCGCGGCGCGGGCGCGCACAAGGTCTGCGCTGGGGAGACGGCGTGTTCGGCGGAGGAACTCGATATGCTCCTCTTCCACCTCCGAGCCGTCCCACACGCCGGAGCGCACGGCGGGGGCCGCGGCGGAGGAAGAGCTCATCGCCGTGGTGTGGAGTGCTCTTGCTCAACGGCGGAGGTAGGAGGGAGGGAAGGCAAGAGAAGGCGGGGGAGCGGGGAAGAAGGGCGCGCGTGCTGTGCCGCTCCGCTCCCCCCCCCCTCGCCTACTTATAGCCCTGCGGGCTGAGAAGCCGAGGGGGCGGGTGTGGGATTTACTGCACACAGGACCCCACGCCCCCCACGATTTACCCCACGAAGTTACTGCGCGCAGTAACAACGTGGGAAAACCAACCGTCCGCATGGCCGCAACGGATCCGTTCGTGTGCCGAGGCACGGTAGTGGCGGGCCCTGCCTGACGGCCCGTCACGTCGTGCGCGTGGGCAGGCAGACTGTCCTCACCACATGGCGCCACGCAATAGGACCGCCTTGATGGCTACGACGAAGCGTCTCAGGCACGCCGCCTGGTTTCGCGCCGCGACTTTCGAAGCTTTCTGCGAGGTGCTGCGGCCCTCCGCTAAAATCCGACTCCCGACAGTCGGCCCGAGGGAAGACGTCAGCCGAGTTCGAGAGTCCGCTCCTAGAAGGTTGAAACTGTTGAAGCCCCGCAATGCAGCGTCCGCAGGGCTTCACCAGCTTCGGGGACTACTGTCGGAGTAATGGGTCACGGGTAGGCCAACCCGAGTCCCAGAAACTTTTGAGACATCGGGGCAGGCCGCGCCCCTCAGGCCGAGTCCCAGATGGCGACTTCACGATAAGACGAGTCCCAGACGGTGACTCCAAGATAAGCTGACTCCAAGACGGCGACTCTGAGATAAGCCGACTCCAAGACGGGCGACCTCCAGAGAGGCCGGCTATGGAGAGTCGGCCCATGACTTTAGGACGATGCGGGGTACAGTCACGGCATGGCCGTTCCCCCCAGCTCACGAAGGGCCGGCATGGCTATAGTGAGCCGTATTGCTGGAGATCTCCGGCGAGGCGTGGCACTGTTGCCATGCCCGCCCTGACCTCAGCCACAGTGCGCAGCACACTGTGCCCACGACGCCGACCTGTACGACCCGAGGGAGGCGGGGCCGCCCGTCAGTGGGTGGGCCGAAGGCGGCCTGAGCGCCCCGAAGACGGACCGGTGGGAGTCGGCCTCCCTGGAGTCGGCCGACCCCTCCCCCGGGCCCCGCCCGCCATTAACCAGACAAGATGGGGAATGGCGACAGTGATCGCCCAATAAACGGCGGCACTGTTGCCACGACCCAATGACCGAGCATGCGTCATCAGGAGTGCCGCTACAGTATCAAGCCTGTCCACGGGACCCGCCAGTCGGCGGGCCCCAGAAGCCGGCGGCAAGGACGGCGGCCTGAGAGACAGACGGCTGGGGCCCGCGCCCAGCTGGATTACTATTGTAACCCTAGGGGGTAGGCCTATATAAACCCCCCGGGGCACCCATGCAAAGGGTTCGGACCTAGATAGAGATAGACCAGATAGCACTAGGAGGAGAGAGCTAGCCTTGCCCTCTCCTACCTCTAGAAACAGCTCAAGGAGCACCATTGTAGCCACTTTGCCATAGTGACCATGCGGAGACCCCGCAAAGCAGCAGTAGGGGTGTTATCTCCTAGGAGAGCCCTGAAGATGGGTAAGTTCCGCCGGCGTGCATGTCTATGCCTCATCCCGCTTCCAGGCACCGGCGACGTTCTACTCGCTCCCACCATGATAAGCCATCCTTTGGCATATGTCGTATCCAACCCCCGACAACGGTCTTCAAATAAAATAGTGCTACCTATTGGGGGAGATAGCACCCCGGTTGTACATGCACAAGAACCAGCCCTACCACACATAACCCAAACTCTCGCAGATTCTACCCCTCTACGATGGACACAGAACCAGCTTCACCCAATCTAACCCCAACCCCAGCCGATAGTAACCCAGTTCCTGTTGACACAGCACCATCTCCACCACACATCCACAAACAAGAGCAGTTAGTAAGGCAGCTCCAGTGCCCAAAGGGCCAGTACTATCACGGCGAACCCTAGCTCCATCAGTTAGTACACCTATTCCCGTGGAGGAAGCACAACCAGCCAGTCGTAGTTTAGCATCTGTCGCATTTGATGTTGTTAAATTGTATGTGCGTGTCGGCGTTCTGGGAACGGGGGTCCCCAGACTTGCCTGCCTGCAGCCTGCGGCGTGGCTCAAAGGGGGCCCAGCACGGCCCATCTTCATTAACACAAGCTCAAGACCCTCGTGAGGGGCCAAGCCTCGCAGGGCGGATGATAAGGAGCTTCCTTAGGCACGGCTTCGTCAGGCTGGCTCACGAGGAGGCGGAGAGTTCAAGGCGGGGTACCTCGCGAGGTGCCCATGACGCAAGCCATGACGACCAAGGGCGCTGGACGGGCGCCAGCCCGCGCAGTGTCCTTCTTCCCTCTTTGGTGCAAGGGGAGCAAGCGCAGTCGAGAGAATCAAGCAAAGGCATCCATTTCGGTGCAACAAGACCAAGACCAGTCCAACGGCAGGATGGAGGTCACCGTGGAGCCCAAGTCACCGTCACCACCAAAGCCTTTGACAGGCGAGGACAAACTTTAGTCAGGATGAGTGTACTAGATGTTCCCCTTCAAATTGGCCAATTGTTGGCACCCTTCCCGCTCAATATTTGGGACGGGGCCCAGGGCCTTCACCTATAAATAGGACTAGCCACTCTCAAGGCAGGGGATCGACTAGTCGAACCTTAGCCAGAACCACCAACGCAAGAACCCCTCCCCTCGCGAGGCTGTTCTTCCTTGTATTGTTCATCATCAGCCCAAGAGGCAATCCACCACGCCACACACTGGAGTAGGGTATTACACCACAATGGTGGCCTGAACCAGTATAAACCTTGTGTCTCTTGTGTTGTTCTTCTCGTAGTTTAGATCCTAGCGATTCGGGGAGGAACAGGTAGGTAGAAGGCGAAACCTCCGTGCGCACCCTAGTGTTCGAACCTCAAGGGTCTACCGAAACCCTAAATCCGACATTTGGCGCGCCAGGTAGGGGTGCGCCGGAATTCGTCTTCCGTCGCCCAGCTCTTCTCCGACCGTCGCATCCATGGCCGACGCTCGTCGGGCTGCCCGCGCTGCCCGAGTCACCCGGACGGCTCCCATCGGCGCGCGCCCTCGTCGCTCCCCGTCGCCCGCTGTCAACACTGTCACCGGCCTGGCAGGGAGCGAGCAACGAGTACCGCCCCTGCACCCCTCCGTGGCCTCTTGGGAGAAGCCGCGCGACCTCTTCCTCGCCCGCCACGCCGCTCCGGCCTCCCCGGTCGTTCCTGCCCTCGTGGGCGGCTCACAAGCGCCGCCCTCTAGTCACCATGTCAAGTCGTTCATCCGTCAGGTCGGCACCACCTCCTCGCAGCAGGGGGCTTCTCGGGACCGGCCGGAGCCGCAGGCCAGGCTAGCCTTCAGTTCGGAAGACCACCCTTCCAACTCGGCCTGCTCGGGTGCGCTCCCGATGTTGTGCACCCCCACCATCTGCCAGGTGGCTGTCACTAGGACCCTCATCGACGGTGGCGCGGGCCTCAACGTGCTTTTAGACGAAACCTTCAACCTCCTCCGCATACCCTGGGGGCGGCTACGGCCGAGCCACCCCTTCATGGGCATCGGGGGCGGGTCGTCCAGCTCCTTGGGACAGATCCGGCTCCCAGTGACCTTCGGCACCTACGACAATTTCCGCACGGAGCTGGTCAATTTCGACATCGCCCCCATCGGCCTCCCCTACAATGCCATCCTCGGCTACCCGGCGCTGGCCCAATTCATGGCCGCGACTCACCCGGCATACAACCTCATGAAGATGCCCGGGAGCAGCGGAGTCCTCACCGTGCCTGGGGACACCGGGGACACGCTGCGAGCACTCCAGCTCGCCTTCAAGACGGCGGCGTCAGCACAACCCGCCAACGCGGGGGCCCCAGAGCCCAAGGGGGCTGCGCCAGCCAAGAAGAAACAATTGTTCACCCAAGACAAGGCGGAGACCAAGTAGATACCCGTCGACGAGGACGGGTCCACCAGCGCCATTTCACCATAGGCACCCACCTCGGGCCCGAGCAGGAGGAAGCCCTGGTCAAGTTCCTGCGTGCAAACAAGAAGGTGTTCGCTTGGGAGCCCGATCAGCTGGCAGGGATCCCACAGGGCGTGACCGAGCACCACCTCAACGTGTGCCCCAACGTGCGCCCCGTAAAGCAGAAAGCAAGGCGGCAGTCCACTGAAAAGCAGGCCTTCATCGTCCAGGAGACTCGCAAGCTAGAAGCCGTGGGGGTCATTCGTGAGGTTCGATATCCAGATTGGTTGGCCAACCCTGTGGTGGTACCAAAGAAGGGGGGGGAAGGAACGCATGTGTGTCGACTTCACCAACCTCAACAAAGCATGCCCGCAAGACCCTTTCCCGCTCCCACGCATCGATCAAATCATCGATTCCACCGCTGAGTGTGACCTGTTATGCTTCTTGGACGCCTTCTCCGGGTATCATCAGATCAAGATGGCGGTGGAAGACGTGGAGAAGACGGCCTTCCTGACCTCGTGTGGGGTATACTGCTATACATGCATGCCCTTCGGACTGCGCAACACGGGGGCAACCTTTCAGCGACTCATGCACATCACCTTGGGCCCGCAGCTCGGGAAGAACATGGAGGCGTACATCGACGACATTGTAGTAAAGTCTCTCGAGGCCAAGACCCTGATACAGGACCTGGAAGAAACCTTCGCAAGCCTCAACACAGTAAGCCTGGGGCTCAACCCTGAGAAGTGTGTGTTTGGAGTCCCCTTGGGCAAGCTCTTGGGTTTCCTCGTATCCCACCAAGGCATCGAGGCCAACCCAGAAAAGGTCAAAGCGGTCGAGGACATGAGCCCGGCGAAGACCCTCAGAGAGATGCAGAAGCTCACTGGGCGCGTGACTGCACTGGGGCGCTTCATCTCCAGGTTGGGGGAGCGGGCGCTGCTTTTCTTCCAGTTGATGAAGAAAAAGGGGCCCTTTGAATGGACTGAAGAGGCCGACAAGGCATTCCAAGACCTCAAGAGATACCTAACCAGCCCACCGGTGATGGTGGCCCCACGCCCACAAGAGCCCTTGGTACTCTACCTCGCCGCCACTCCCTACTCAGCCAACGCGGCCCTGGTGGCGGTTAGGGAAGAGCGTCGGACCAAGGCTGCGGCAGACAAGGCAAAGCAGACCAAAAAGGACCCACGGAGATCACCACCACGATTGAGGAAGATCAGCTGCCGCAGGGGGACGCACCAGGACCGGGAAATGCCCTTCCCCTAGGCAACCAGCTTCTGGAGGCTCCGCCGCCTCAGGAGGCACCACGGTTTCTGGAGGACGCCACCAGCACCGACGCTCCAAGCCTCATCGAGCACCTGGTGTACTTCGTCAGCACGGTGTTGCGAGATGCGAGGGCACGGTACCCCATGCCTCAAAAACTTCTCCTCGCGCTACTGGTGGCCTCGCGCAAGCTGCGGCACTACTTTCAGGGTCACCCTATCAAGGTTGTCTCCGCGTACCCCTTGGAAAGAGTGCTCCGGAGCCCGAACTCAGCCGGAAGGGTCGCCGAGTGGAACATTGAGCTCCACGCATTTCAGCTCGAATTCAGCACGACCCGAGTCATCAAGGGGGCCGCCTTGGCAGATTTCGTGGCAGAGTGGACAGAGGCGCCGGGCCTAAGGGCTGATGAGGATCGATCCCTCTCCCCGGGGAGTGAGGCGCCGGACGGTTGGGTCATGTACTTCGACGGAGCGTTCTCCAGGCACGGCGCGGGGGCTGGCGCGGTACTCATATCTCCTGCCCAGGACAACCTCTACTACGCAATGCATCTCTCTTTCCAACACGGAGAAAAGGTCTCCAACAATATAGCAGAATATGAAGGCCTGATAGCGGGCCTGAAGGCCGCGGCCGCCCTCGGAGTAAAGCGCCTTACCATTAAAGGTGATTCACAACTCCTCGTCAACTTCTCCAACAAAGTATACGAGCCAAGGGACGAGCACATGGAAGCCTACCTTGCGGAGGTCCGTAGGATGGAGAAGCAGTTCTGGGGGCTGGAGTTACAGCACGTGCCCCATGGCACCAATCAGGAGGCCGACGACATCGCCAAACGAGCGTCCAGGCGACTACCTCAGGAGCCTGGCGTCTTCGAGGAACGGCTCTTCAAGCCCTCGTCCACGCCGTCACTGTCAAGCGCGGTGCAGCCTCGGGAGCCCCGGTCTGCGGGCCGGCCTCGAGGGCGCGTTTGCTCTTGACAATGGAGCCTCAGGAGGGATGCTAGGTCACGGAGCTCCGAAGCTATCTGACGCAAGGGATCTTGTCAGAGAAGGAGGAAGAAGCAGAGCGCGTGGCGCGGCAGGCCACGGCATACTGCATCAGGGATGGGGAACTCTACCGGAAGTGACCAAATGATGTATCCCTATGCTGCATCTCCAGGGAGCAAGGGAAAGAGCTGCTGACAGACATACACGGTGGAGACTGCGGGCACCACTCGTCATCACGAACCCTCGTGGGCAAGGCATTCTGAAGCGGTTTCTATTGGCCTACCGCGCTCAATGACGCCGTCGAACTGGTAAAGGCCTGCGAAGCCTGTTAGTTCCATGCAAAGTAGATCCACCAGCCGGCGGGGGGTCTGCAGACCATACCCCTCACATGGCCATTAGCAGTCTGGGGGCTCGATATCCTGGGCCCGTTTCCCCGGGCACCAGGGGGCTATCGCTACCTCTACGTCGCCGTGGACAAATTCACCAAGTGGGCCGAGGTGGAAGCCGTCCGCACCATCCCCGCGGGTTCAGCGGTCAAGTTCATCAAGGGCATCGTGAGCCGGTTCGGGGTGCCGAAACGCATCATCACCGACAATGGCTCGCAGTTCACCAGCAACCTCTTCAAAACATACTGTGCTAACCTTGGAACGCAGATATGCTACGCTTTAGTGGCGCACCCCCGAAGCAACGGCCAGGCCGAGCGGGCCAACGCGAAGGTCCTGAGGGGCCTCAAGACCAAGACATTGAAGAAGAAGTTGGAGGCTTGCGGAAGGGGCTGGTACGACGAGCTCCAATCCGTGTTGTGGTCCATCGGCACGACCGCAAGCAAGCCGACCGAAGAGACCCCTTTCTTCTTGGTCTATGGAGCCGAAGCAGTCCTCCCTCACGAGGTCAGACGTCGGTCCGTGCGGGTCCTGGCATTCGACGAAGCGCAGCAGGACGCCATGCGGGCGATGGACCTCGTGCTGGGGGAGGAGCGTCGCCGAGAAGCCGCACTGCGAGCAGCAAGATATCAACAAGCACTGTAGTGATACCACTGCCGCAACATCCGCCCCAGGACTCTCGAGGTAGGGGACCTCGTGCTCAGGCGGGTTCTCTCCAGGGAGGGACTTCATAAGCTCTCCCCCATGTGGGAGGGCCCGTTCAAGGTTGTTCATGTTTCCAGGCCCGGCTCCACGCGCTTGGAGACTCAGGAGGGGGTGCCAGTCCAGAATGCGTGGAACATCAAACACCTCCGGAGGTTTTACCCTTGAGAAGGCCCAGAGCCTGTGAAGAAGGCGAACGCCTGTGAAGCTATCCTGTTTTGTGAAAGGCCCGGAGCCTATGAAGAAGGCGAACGCCTGTGAAGCTATCGCGTTTTGGGAAAGGCCCGGAGCCTGTGAAGAAGGCGAACGCCTGTGAAGCTATCGCGTTTTGGGAAAGGCCCGGAGCCTGTGAAGAAGGCGAACGCCTGTGAAGCTATCGCGTTTTGGTAAAGGCCCGAAGCATATGAAGAAGGCGAACGCCTGTGAAGCTATCGCGTTTTGGGAAAGGCCCGGAGCCTGTGAAGAAGGCGAACGCCTGTGAAGTTATCGCGTTTTGGGAAAGGCCCGGAGCCTGTGAAGAGGGCCAATGCCCATGAAGCTTGCTCCCCTGAAGAAAGGCCTGGAGCCTGTGAAGAAAGGCCCGGAGCCTGTGAAGAAGGCCAACGCCTGTGAAGCTCGCCGCCCGTGACACTCTCACGTAATAATGAGTGGGGCTGTACATGCCCCGGAGTCTCAGGAGCGCCGGCCTCAGGCCCTGGAGCTCCCTCCCATGCCCAGTGGCAGCACTTAGCTCCGCGCTGGTGAGAAGACGTCGAAGACTAGACTAGGTGCCGGACGCGGCTTTTTCATTTGCTTTCTGCAGTTGGCTAGTTCATTCTCATTTGAAGTTTTATTGAAGTTGTCGCTGTCTTTTGACTTTTGGCTCTTCGGTTTTTCGCCCTCCGACCACGATTTCTCTTGCGCGAGGTCTCGCAAGTGGACGGCCTTGGCGCCCTCACGAGTGTTTCGATCCTTTCGGTCAAGATCTCACGACCCGGGCCCACTACAGGAGCATTCCTCCAGTCCGTGCCTCACGGGCACCACGACACGAATACATGACCTGGGTCGGTCGCCCCATGGCCAAGGCTGGGGATTACCTGTGTGCAGGCGTTCAGCAAGAAGGGACAATACCAGAATAGCGGGAACATTACGATAATTAACAACGATAACACAAACACGCCCCCACGGGGCCCCCACATAGCTGTCTTTTGCGCAGGAAAAAGGAGAAGGGGGAACAAATCAGGCAAAGCTCTCCAGGCGCCAGGCCCGAGCTACCTTCGGAGCTCAGGCGGACTCCCTCTCGCGCTTCACTAGGGTGCGACGGCGGGCGGACCCGCTACCACCCTCCAAGCAGGCACGACGGTGCGGAGGCAGACCGCGGCCGCTGCTAGAAGAGTCGCTACCCGAAGAGGAACCAGTGAAGCTTGAGGAATCCTGGGCGCCACCAGCCGCGCGTTCGCTGCCCTCTCCATCCTCGACGGGGCTGGGTCCCCGGCCGTGGCCGTCGTCTTCAGGGCAGCACCCAGCGCGGCGACCATCTTCCCCAAACACCCTCACATAGAGGGTGGCGTCGCCGTCGAACTGGAAGTGCAGGGTGCACCGGCGGCTCAGGCCACGCGCGCGGGCAAATGTCTGCCAGCCGCGGGTCAGGGCCAGGCTCCCGGACGCGAAGACCTCCAGTGAAGCCCACGAGGCCCGGCTGCAGCTGCCGTCTGCCTGAAGCCAGAGGCCGCCCGGGGCGCCAGCTGGGAGCTCACCTAGGAAGAAGCGAGGGAGCTGAAGCCGGGCGCTGGCCGACTCCGCTGCCCACACAACAAACTCCGGCAGCACCTCCGCAGTGCGAGAGCGCAGCCTCGGGGGCCGCACGACCGAGACACACCCCCCGGCCGCGGCCGGCCGCCCGTCGCCACGCGGAAAATCACCTCCGCGGTCACGGGGAACCGCCGTGGTGGCCACGGGGTGCTTGCGAGGGCGGCCGCGACCGCGCTTGGGCGGGGGAGAGGTAGGCTCGGCTTGGCGAGCTTTTCCCTTCTCTGTGGCCGAGAGTCTCCTTGGCGGGGCCATAAGGAAGATGGAGAAGCAAGAGGAGATGAACTGGAAGGGCACGCGGCGTGCCGTACTTAAAGCCAGAGGAGGCCAACCGTCGGCCTCCACGACTGCAGGTAATTATGACTCGTTTCACGTGCAGGGACTTGTCAAATCCGTGCAGTTGCCGAGGCGTCGTGGGGAACTGGAGACGCCCACGTCCAATCAACCGCCACGCGGCGCCCAAGGCCGCAGGCTGTTAGGGCCCGTGACGCTTCGCACTTCCCCTTTCGCCTCTCTGCTCGGCCAAGTCCGGGCGCGCCTTGGGCCCGGGGGCTACTGTCGGTGTTCTGGGAATGGGGATCCCCAGACTTGCCTGCCTGCGGCCTACGGCGTGGCTCAAAGGGGGCCCAGCACGGCCCATCTTCATCAACACAAGCTCAAGACCCTCGCGAGGGGCCAAGCCTCGTGGGGCGGACGACAAGGAGCTTCCTCAGGCATGGCTTCGTCAGGCTGGCTCACGAGGAGGCGGAGAGTTCAAGGCGGGGTACCTCGCGAGGTGCCCATGACACAAGCCATGATGACCAAGGGAGCCGGACGGGCGCCAGCCCGCGCAGTGTCCTTCTTTCCTCTTTGGTGCAAGGGGAGCAAGCGCAGGCAAGAGCATCAAGCAAAGGCATCCATTTCGGTGCAACAAGACCAAGACCAGTCCAACGGCAGGATGGAGGTCACCATGGAGCCCAAGTCGCCGTCACCACCAGATCCTTTGACAGGCGAGGACCAACTTTAGTCAGGATGAGTGTACTAGATGTTCCCCTTCAAATTGGCCAATTGTTGGCGCCCTTCCCGCTCAATATTTGGGACGGGGCCCAGGGCCTTTGCCTATGAATAGGACTAGCCACTCTCAAGGCAGGGGATCGACCAGTCGAACCTTAGCCAGAACCACCAACGCAAGAACCCCTCCCCTCGCGAGGCTGTTCTTCCTTGTATTGTTCATCATCAGCCCAAGAGGCAATCCACCACGCCACACACTGGAGTAGGGTATTACACCACAATGGTAGCCTGAACCAGTATAAACCTTGTGTCTCTTGTGTTGTTCTTCTCGTAGTTTAGATCCTAGCGATTCGGGGAGGAACAGGTAGGCAGAAGGCAAAACCTCCGCGCGCACCTGAGTGTTCGAACCTCAAGGGTCTGCCAGAACCCTAAATCCGACAGTGCGTATCTTCCCATCTTGGAAATATTATACTGAAGATGAAGGAAAATGCCAGTTGCAGGTGTTTGTCCAGGAGTTATGTGTAGGTAATGTTATTCATGGCAATTACTTCCATGATGGTTATAATACAGCAAATTTTCCCATTTTTCTCTATAGAGAAGGACCAATTTGGAAACTCAGGATGAGGTAACCTATGCTAATAGCTCTGCTATCTTCAAGAATGCTTGGTGGCATTGTCCGAATTAACTGAAGAAAACGTACTTCACCGGCAAAGAAACTCATCAAATTCCCTTACGTTATCCTGAGACACATTTACTGGACGATGACTGGGAACGCCTTGTTCTGTACTGGTACCGAACCAAGAATGTGGTAAGGTCTATGAGTGCATTTTCTATTTTTAAGTATTATATTATTGCGTCTTACTGTACTCTGTTCATGTAAAAAAAGTGCCTAAACCTGAAGAACAACTGTTCTAATTTAAGATTCCATTGCTATCATAGTTCAAAAAAGCGCTAGGCGTTAATTGTGCGTTTTGCCACCGCCTTGCACTTTACTGACCAAAGCGCATGCTTATGCGCAGTTATGCACAGATTAAGCATAGTTATGCGCATTGTGTTTTGCCAACGCCTAGAGCCTAGGCGCGCTTAAGCGCTCGCTTAGGCGCGCCTTTTTTAACTATGATTGCTTTGCTCTTGTATCATTGTATTTACTCATACAAACTTATTTTTAAATTGAAGGATCCAATCGAAACTCCAATGGCATGGCAGGTATGTTCACGCATGTTTCTTTAACAGGTTTGCTCTTATCAATAGCTCTTTTGATTTCAATTTCAATTGTGTATACAGTTGACTTTCATATCATGCCAATAGTGTTGTTGTACATGTAGACCCGTGGTACCCATCTGAAGTCTTGTTGTGCCATGTAGTTTCCCACGCTTTTTATTCTTTCACTGCTTCTTTGTCTTGAACGGATATGATTTGAACCGTGTCTCTATTTTGATTTGGCAAGACAATGCAGTGACCATAGGACATAGATATATGTTTGTTTGATGCTTTTATTATGTACTAGTACTTGGCAATAGAAGACTTGGTTGTTTAATCCTGTCCACCTTACTAACGAACTGGTTCACTGAAATGAGTTTCATATACTAGTACATGCGAAACTTTTTATGTGTCTGCTTGTTTCTTCTTTTAGAATGCTGATAGAATATTGGGGAAGAGTGCCTTATTAAGCAATGGTAAAGTAAGTAATGCAGATAAGGTTCAAGATAGTGACACATCCTTGTTGGTCTCCAACAAAGTTGATAAAACAGCTAAGGAAGACTATCTTGAAGACAGCGAGACAACTCCAAAGTCCTGTCTTGGTTTAGTGTTCGAGTTAGTGGCCACTACCGCTTGCACAAGCTATTCAAACTCACTGTCTGAATCAGTTCGGTTTCTTGAGTCTCAACTACAAGCTGAAAGACATCGATCAGCTGTGCTGCGACAAGAAGCGGAAGGACTGTGGAAGTCCCTGGAGCATTCAGATGCATACTTTCTGGTGCAACAGCAAGCGTTGGAGGATTTTAGCACCAAATAGGACAAAGCTAATCAGCTTGCTAAGCTTATTGCCAGCATGGTGGATACCCAGGATAACGTTTCTTGAGCTCTTCTGAAGTTGTTTCAGTTATGCTCTTGTTTTGCTGCCGCGTTTATTTGCACTGGTGGCCAATTTTGACCGCCAAGTGTATGTAATATGCTGCTTTGTTCCCTATATTTGCACTGGTGGCGAACTTTGATGCCCAGTGGATGTAATATGTGTAATAGCGGTAATAGGCCAGCCTTAATGGCTTGCTTATTTATTTCCTTATTGTCTTGTTTAGTTGTTTGCTTGTAGTCACTGCAGTTCTTTTTCTGTGTTTTTCTAGTGGCCACAATAGCCTATTTTTGGTAATTAGGCCAAAATAATCATGGCAACACACGGACTGTTGTAACCATGGGCCTCCTGTAGACCATATGATCCATGTGCTTTCGTTCGACCATAGGACCATTGGCCTTCTATATGGGCCGTAGGATCCATCGGCCTTCTATACGGGCCTTAGGGATCAATGGGCCTTCTACGGACCGTAGGGTCCATGGGCCTTCTACGGGCCGTACTATCCATGGGCCTCATATGGGCCGTAGGATCCATGGGCCTTCTACGGGGCGTATCATCATTTCGCCAATCATGGGCCATACTATTCGTGGACCATAACGGGCCGTTAATAGGTCGTATTTGATAACTCTATGAAAACAGCCCAACGGGCTTTTTTTGACATGAAAACGGCCCAACGTATTAACGGTCCGCAAACGGGCCAACTGTAACGACGGGCTGAATTTGGCCCACAAGCAGAAAATGACAGTAACAGGCCGTATGTAACCGAATGCTGCAAATGAGCCCAAGAATCAATGGGCCCTGAGAAGGTCGAAAGATAACTTGGGCTGGAAATGGCCCAATGGAATAACGCGCCGTTAATGGGTATAAAGTGATACACTGTTCATTACGGGCCAGTTTCACCACGGGCCGTTAATGGGCCAAGGGTTACAAAGGTCCTCATATGGGCCGAAAGAAGTCATGGGCCACACACGGGCCGGAAGTTAAACAGGCTGAATCATATTGGACGGCCCAGATGACACTACCGGACCTAATTCGGATAGGGCATAACGAGCCCTGGGTTAGCGGGTTGTAAATGGGCTATATGCGAACAGGCCATTAATAAGCTTTCCGTGGGCCGGCCCGCCACCTTTTGACCAAGTCAAACGGGCCGGCGTTTTCACAGGAATGGGCCTTTGTTGGGTCGTGCCACGTGTCGCCGTATCATAGGCGCCTTCGGTCCAATGAGCGGATGACATCTGCCCCGACGGTGAGACGACACGTGTTTCCTCCAGCCAATGAGGATTTTACACGTGGAAAATCCCCATTGGTCGGGGCTGTTAACGGGTTATCGGATCCAAAACCCGACCCGATAGCTTAACGGCGTTCCGTTACGGTGGATGCCACGTGTCGGTCACCCTTGACGAAACCAGTTCTGTGACGCGCGATTTATTGTCATGGAAGTGGACACTTCCGTGATGATAATTTTGGTAATGTCATGGAACACTTCTACGACAGCACAGGTATGACTATCTTGATTCTGTCATAAAATTGTCATGGATGTACATGCATGACAAAAAACGGGACCTACTATGACAAACACGTATCATCATGAAGTGTATTTTTTTTGTAGTGTATGTTCTATGAATCATTGAGATGTATAAAATTGCTTGACTTATGCTTTTCAAGTTTTTTATGAAGACGAGTTTAATGTTAGTGTTCCACATGAGCGCTGGACTAGCGTGTGAACGTTTGGAATTTATTACATTGTGGCCTCAATTAACTGCATGAACCATTGTAACAAGATACATAGTTGCTTATATGTCAGACAACATATTGTTGATTGTTAGTTGGTCGATAGCCTAATGTTGAAGCGAGCTGAGCCAATGTGTCGTGTTTTGCACAACTTCTTACAAGTGGGGTTGCACCAACAGTGTTTACATGTACTTATATATACGTCGGCGCACAGTTCTCGAACGAGTGCTCTATTTCATCAAAACACACACTGCTAGTATGATAAACCGTGACAACTTATGTCTTACCATGCCATATTCATGAAAAAACTAGTGAGGACGCATCTGTTTCGACAACAATTATGATGGTTCTCACATGATTCACGGGCACACAAAAGTAGCAGCAGTTCCCATAGACAGATTCAAACAGAGTACTAGCCCCAGAGGGGTCGATAACAGGCAAGGTTCGGATAATTAGACACAATCCAAACAACTATTAAACACTAGCTGGGGCAACTATTTCATGCCTCGATCTAATTTGGGCTGGACACAAGACGGATCTTGCCATGAACATCATCGCCGACGTCCCGCAGCAGCTCAATCCTATGAACCTTCATGAAGACAACCTTGTGGCCTTGCCACTGATAAACTTGTTTGTGGAGGCATGCCACGTCATCTTCCTGTGTAAGCTTGACAAGAACAGTATGCCTCACAAACAAAGGAGTAGCTTTGAACTTCTTGTGCTTCAGTACACCCTAGACAACACGCCTGACAACAGTGAGGATGGAATACAACTCTTCATTGGTATAACCGCAAATGGCTTCCAGGATCCAACAGCCTAAGAACTCTGTTTTCCCAGTGCATATATTAAGGTCATCCGCCTCATAGCGAGTGACATGTACAATCACACAATCCTTGTCTGCATCAGGGTTCTAATTGAAACAGAAACAAATTCTGAATTAGTTTTCAGTATAAGAAACACAAGTTATTTAAACCACTATGTATAGCATGGCATCAAAGCTAATAAAATTTTGCATTATTAATCACCACATACTTAGATGAAAAACCACAATCGAGATCGGCAAAGAAGAAAATCACCTTGGGCAGCTC
>NC_041393.1:138027447-138038655 GCF_002162155.2 Triticum dicoccoides | reverse complement strand
GATACGACGGCTCGTTACTGCCGCGCTACGATCGGGGTGACTCTCCGCCTGCATACTGCCTTTTAATTTGGTGGATGGCATTTGGGCCCGTGTGCTGCATGGCCCGCATGTCGGTGAACAAAAGCATAACGACATTTAGTAGAGGGAGACATTTCAATGATCTAGGAGGAGCCAGAAGTGGTAGAGTGTCTCCGCTGTACTAGTAGTAATTGTTTTTTGGGTAGCTGTAGAGTGTCTCCACTGTACTAGTAGTAATTGTTTCTCTGGGCTGAAGACAAAACAGCCCAGCCACACTAGTAAATAGTAAAATCAATTCAAAAGCCCTATATTTACTGAAGAGAGGCGCTACCCACACCCAGCACACTGCCCCCCAAAAAAACCTAGGTGCTCTTCTTTCTCCTCGCTCCCACCCACCTCACGTCAGCTCGCTCCACTCGTACCCCCAAATTCCTCACCTCACTCCTACAGAAAACCTCAGCGCCCCTTCTTCCTCACAACTACAGAAAAAACCGCAGCTCCCCTTCTTCTTCACTCGCACTGCAACTAGGCTCATCATTTGTTACTCTGCTCAAATCTGTGAGCGCGACGCGACGCCCTCGAGGAAAATGGAGTCGCCTGACCCCAGCGCCAAGAAGATGAGGCTCTCGCCAGCGGCGACGCCTGTTGTAGATCCCGCACCCGGCAGCATGGGGAGAAGCGGCGACCCTGCCCCCACCGGATCCCAGGAACCCGTAGAATCTCGGGTGGACCGCATCAGCGATCTCCCGGACGCCGTCCTTGGGGAGATCATCTTGCTTCTTCCCACGAAGGATTGCTGCCGCACCCAAGTCCTCTCAATTCGGTGGCGCCCTCTATGGCGCGCCGTGCCCTTTAATCTCGACTGTCATCATCTATCTCTCTTCAATGATTTTGAAATCCCCAGAGCCATCATCTCCTCCCACCAGGGCTCCGTTCAAAGCCTCTGCATCCCGACATGCTACCTGAGCAAGCATACCGTGCCCTACACGGTGGACGCCTCGCTGAAATCCCCTGAATTCACAGAACTGCAGTTACTTGAGTTCTACTATTCCCCTGAAAATCACATACCACATACCAAACGCCATGAACTTGTGCCCTCAGCACCGATGTCCATCTCGCGGTTTTCCTCCTCTCTCCACACCGCCACCTTTGCGCTGTGCTACCTACCAGAAAATCTGGTACTAAACCTTCGACACCCATTTCTCAAGAAACTTTCACTTGTGTGGGTTCGTATATCGGAGGCCTCATTGCACAGCATCATCTACTCTAGTTGCCCTGCCCTGGAGTGCTTGGTGCTTGTTTTCACAGTTAGAATCGGTTGTCTCCAAATAAAGTCGCCTAACCTTGTAAGAATTGGAATTTCTTTTGACGGAAGGCAGCTCATCATCCAAGATGCCCCTTCACTTCAAAGGTTGATCCTTGATTCTAGTTATTCACCATTGCAAATAACCGTCCTCTCTGCGCCTAAACTGGAGACCTTGGGTGTAATACATGATCTCTGTGCTCATTTCAATATGGTGTTTGGCTCCACAGTTCTTCAGGTACTTTATATTATCATCTACACTTGTAACCATAAGCTGCATTTTAAATTTCTGCCCATAAGTTATATATCATCTTGGAGTACTCATTTTGTACTAATAATATGTTGTATGCTCAATGAAGAGTTTCTCCATGGATGGCCTATCAATGGTGCTGGATTCTATCAAGATCTTATATATCCAAATGATTAGTTTTGATCTGAACAAGATTATTGGCCTGCTGCAATGCTTTCCATGTCTGGAGAAGTTGTATATAAAGGTGATAATTTCACACGCACATTGGAAGCCCGCATATAGTGTACTAGAATTAACCATTCAGTTGTTGCTATTTCGACACTCTTTTTTTAGACCTTAACTGTTTTCAATCTTCATGTCTATTTAGGCAACAGGACGGGGTAAGAAAGTTATAACCAATCGGTGGATTCGTAAGCATCGGGATTTTCTCACTTCTCATGAGATTCGATTGAAGACAATAACGCTAGAACGATATGTAGTCAATCGTGCGAACACTAGAATTATCACATTCTTCCTGCTGAATGCGAGGTTACTATTGTCCATCAGGCTTAAGTTTATCAGCAGCATGGTTTTGACGGATGGGTATGTCGAAGAGCAAAAAAAAGGAGTTTCAGGTGGGCAAAAGAGCATCTGAACATGATGGGCTTCTATTTACAACATATTGTGGTCATAATCCAGTAAATTTTACGACCCAGGATGTTCATTCTATGGACCTGACCGATCCATTTGATTGTGACTGCCGAAAACAGTGCTGGAGTTAGATGTTGTTGCCCTTTTCAACCTGGGTTTTTTTGTAAACCTGATGAACAATTAACCCTCGTGCTTTTGTACAGTTTGTAAGCTGGAGTTAGATGTTCATGCCCTTTTCAACTCGGCTGTGACTGTCATATTTTCTTTGAAACAAGGCATGGCTTGCCATTCGTTTAATTTAGAGTGAAATATTGTAACAAATCCCAACCAAGGGACATAACATCACTCTCGCCGGCTGCTTGATCTCACTGTGCATTACAGAAGCCAAGTGATTAGCCCCCACGAGCACCCACAAACTTATTTCGAACTAGCACATCAAATGGGCTGTAAATTTTCATATGAAAGGCTACATGACCATGACAGATTTGGATTCTGACATTTGGGACTCGCGAGGAAATAGCCTAGCTAGTCAACAAACGATTCTGTCTCCCAGCCGTTGGATTGACATCCAACATTTGTCGTGTATCTTCTATCTCTTGTCTTCTTCCTCCAGCCGCCCAAACTGAACCACCCCGTCGGCTCCGCCTGCTCCGGCATCCCATGGCTGGTTGCGCCTCCGCCGCCCTACCGTACGTACCCTCCAACGTTGGCCAGTCCCTCCCTCTATTCCCCCACACGTCCTGTTATTCTCCGGCGATGTCAGCCCCAACACGCACGCGCACCCGAACCAGTCAACCCTCGTACTCCCCTTCGCCTGCGAGTGGACTGGCGCATCTTCCACGGCTCCTGATCATTCCATCCGAGGCCTCGCTGTCGTCCTCCGCCTTGCGGCCTTGGTTCGCTCGCCATGCGCGATGCGCCGCCCTCTTGCATTGCCAACGTCGTCAACAAACGAGAGGAACAAGGAGATGACTGTACGTGGAGAGGATGACAGTAGGGACCCACCAGCGTCATGGAAGTACGCAAGCAAGTGCCTCTGTATTACAAGCCCAAAAATATGGTTCCTCCTAATGGTTGGACAACTGGGGCTCACGCCATTGTCAACGTAGTTAATAAATGAGATAATTACACTACGAGCGGCTGACACCAGGGACCCAACAGGTCGCACAGTTTTTTTTTGAGGAACAAGCAGTTGTTATTTATACTACTTTTAGCGACGGATCAAGGTAACAATGGGGCTGTGCGGGGGCCGTGGCCCGTCTAGCCAGGGTTTTATTTATGTTTACCACATCATGAGCCCAATTGTGTTTTTTTCTTGCTGAAAATGGCTAGCCTAGTTCTATTTTTTTTAAAGGAATACCCAAAGAAGGCCTACTTGCTTTATCGGCCCTGATGGGTTGCAAATCTTTCAAGACGAGGAGAGTTTCATTCGGTTTGCCCAGAAATGGGTTGTACATTTTTAAAACACATCAAACCGGGAATTAGTTTCAATTTTTTTCATTAGAAGATTTTAAATTCCATTGATTTTTATGCGTGGAGAATTATTTGGATTTTATATTTATATATATTATTTTTCAAAATAGTTTGAATGTGAATCGATATTTCTGGATGAAAAACAGTTGACCGCACAGAAATATGCAAAATTTCATATACTTTTTAACCGTGGCCACAATATGGGGTGTAATGCTAACAAAAAGAAAATGGGCTCCAAAAAAATTCTTAAGAATTAGCAAATGGGTTGTACATTATTAGAAATAACGGCAGATGGGCTGTCTGCTGTTTTCCACAGATTTGAGGATGACTTGTGCGCCTACTACAGGTTGACGCGTATGCTTTCATAAAAAAAAGGTTGAAGCACACGCAACGCCCTGTCAACTTAGTCAAGACACGAGAGCAGTGACTGTTGGATGTCCATCCAACGGCTGTCGTGCTTCTTCAATCTCTGCTCTTCATGCTCCAGCCGCTCAAACAAGCGCCGGCAGGACTGCCTGCTCCCTCCTCCCCGTGGCCGGCTGTGCTGCCGCGCAGGCCTCACCGCCCCGCTGTACTACCATCGCTGGCTTAGCCATCCCTCTACTCACCCACACCTGTTGTTATTCTCCAGCGACGGCAGACGAACCAGTAAACCCTTGTACAGTCGTACTCCCCTCCGCGTGGGAAACAACTGTCGAGTCTTCCCTGCCTCCGTGTCGTTCCCATCCTAGGCCTCGCCGTCGTCCACCACCCTGGTGCTCTCGGCACGACCTGGTCAACATGGTCAACGACCGACATGCATCTGAAGTGGACTGTACGTGGAGAGGCCGACAGCTGGGTCCACGGCCGCACACAAGGAAATGCCTCCTTATTAAGCGCAAAATAATGCTTCCTCCACCTGACATCAGGGACCACCGAAAGGGCCTCTGTATTTCACAGAAAAAACGTTACCGCCGCTAACAGCTCGGACCCACCAGCTATATCTTCGCACGCAAGGAAGTGCCTCCTTATTACGCACAAAGAAAAAATGAATACTCCCCCCATTAGATGGGACCCAGTATAGTGGTAGGCTGACTTGTGGGCCTACTAAGTTGACAGGGACGGAGGGCTTTGTCACCTTAGTCAATATGCACGATTGTAGCTCTAGTGACCGTACGATGTCCATCCAACGGCCGTAGTGCTTCTTCAACCTCTGGTCTTCTTGCTCCAGCCGCCCAAACCAGCGCCGGTCATGCCTCGTGCTCCTGCCTCCCGTGGCCGGCTGCGATGCGGCGGAGGCCTCACCGCCGCCTACTACTCCCACCGCTGGTCAGGCCATCCCTCTACTCACCCACACCCCCTGTTATTCTGCGGCGACGGTAGCCTCACACCGCAGCAAACCAGTGAACCCTCGTACTCCTCTACGCATTTACATCCACTGTCGCGTCTTCCCCGGCTCCGCATCGTCCCCTTCCTAGGCCTCGCTATCGTCCACCGCCCTGGTGCTCTCGGCGCGGTGTGGTCAACGTGGTCAAGGAACGGCTTCCACCGGACATGGACTGTACGTGGAGAGGCGGACAGCTGGGTCCACGGCCGCAGCAAGGAAGTGCCTCCTTATTACGTGCAAAATAATTATTCCTCCACCTGATAGCAGGGACCCACTGGATGGGCCACCGTATTTCGCGAAAAAAACATTCCCCCCTGACTGCAGGGACCCACCAGCTACACCTTCGCACGCAAGGAAGTGCGTCCGGGCAAAAAAAACAAAATGATTCACCCCCTGACTGTTGGGACCCACCAGCTACACATTCGCATGCAAGGAAGTGCGTCCGGGCAAAAAAAAACAAAACGATTCTCCCCCCGACTGCTGGGACCCACCAGCTACATCTTCGCACGCAAGGAAGTGCCTGACAGTCGGTACCCACCTGGTCGAAGCATACGTAGTGTTGTCATTCTGGTCGCGAACGTGTACGTACAAATATACTCGTCGATGTAGAGGCGCGCACGTGTCGTAGTAGAGGCGCGCACGTAGCATGTACACAAACGTACAACGGCCAGTGTGCAAGAAAGAAAATATGGCCACGTATGTGTACATATGGGCGGGGTCTCGAACGCCTACTCACGCATATATACGTACGACCAGAGCTCGTGTACATTGGCTGGGTCAGAACGGAGAAACAGCGTCGTCGTCGTGTTCATGGGGAGCCAACCGGCTGGGTCGGAACGGAATGCATCATTGTGTTCATCGGCAGGGCTTGGATGGAACAGGTGATGGAAACAAGGCCTGGCGTACCGCAGAATGGAGGAAACGGCCTTGTGTTCGACCGGCCACGTTTGAAACGGGATCCTGTTCATCGGGAGGGGTGCGGCGTACCGCAAAACGGAGGAAACAGACCTCCTGTGGTCGAAATGGGGGTCCTGTTGATCGGGAGGGGTGTGGCGTACCGCAAAACGGACGAAACAGACCTGCTACGGTCGAAACGGGGGTCCTCTTGATCGGGAGGGGTGTGGCGTATCGCAAAACAGACGAAACAGACTTGTGTTGGAGCGCTACGGTCGAAACGGGGGTCCTGTTCATCGAGAGGGGTGTGGCGTACCGCAAAACGGGACTCCACGGGATACTGTTCATCTCCACCTTCGACCTCCTCCAGCCTCCACGGGCTACTATTCATCCACCGTCGACCTCCTCCAGCCTCCACCTATGACTGTTCATCCACGGGCTCCTGTTCATCCAGCCTCCACCGTGCGCTACTCCACCGGCTACTATTCAACCACCCCTTTCCACGGGCTCCTGTTCAACCACCCCTCCACGGGCTACTGTTCATCCACCCCTCCACCGTCTACTGTACATCCAGCCCTCCACGGGGTTGTCCTATTCATCCAGCCCTCCACACCACGGGGTCCTGTTCATCCAGAGGCAACGCCACCGCTCACTGTTCATCCACCCCCCCAACGCTCACTGTTCATCCAGAGAGGCAGCATCCATCGGCTTCAGTTAGCAGCAGTAGCGAAGGAATCCCTCGATCGGGTTTAGTTAACAGCCATCGATCAATCACTCGGGTTCAGTAACGCGTAGCCTGCAGTGCAATCGCTCGGGTTCAGTTAGAGCCCAACGCCTCGTTCGGGTTCAGTTAGAGCCAACACCTCGCACACAGGCGCGTACGTGTACAAGAGAAACGCGCATTGCTCGGCCCCCGACCTCCCACCGTAACCGGGAACTCCTCGAAATTTTCCTCCCCCTCGCTTCTACCACGGTTTTTTCCGTCATGGACGGCCCAAAGAATGTCATGCAGCTGCGTCTCCGGCCCGCCCAGGACGAAAATCCAATTTTCTGTCATGATTTTTTGTCATAGAAGTAGGAGCCCACCACATCTATGATGATACCGGCTTTTGTCACAATTATCGTCATAGAACTGTCATATGTATGACAAAAAAAAATTGTTCGGCCCAAAATTTCACGGATGTGTCTTTTTTTTAAAGGGAGGAGACGCCCTCGGCGCTAAGACCGAAGAAACCTCAGCCTCAGGAAGGACCAGGGGCTCCGGAGGCTGGTCGACCTCAGCAGCCGCGGCAAGCCTGGGCGTCGGAGGGGTTAGGCCTGCCGAAGGCACCGGCACCTCCTGAGGACAGGCTTCCACGTCCTTGGGAGACGGCATCACCATCGGTGATGCGGGGGCAGCGGCATTCTCCTTCACCAGGATCGCAGCGGCCACTTCAGCGCCTGCAGCCGCGGCAACCTCCGTGCCCTCCTTCTGTTTCTTCGACATTGCTGCCTAATGATAGACGAAGGCACTAAGAATCGCTTCAAGAATCAAGGAACAAGGTTAAGGAAAAGACTTACTGGCTGGCAAAGGCATAGCTCCTCTTCTTGCTCCACAGCGGACGCTGGGGTGGAGCAGCTGGTGCCAAGCTCTTGGGAGCGGGAGAACTCATTCTTGGTGCCGCCCGGGACATCATCGGCGAAGGTGGAACACTGCCCAGAGGAATCAGCACGGTCCTGCCCTTCTTTGTGGCCGCCTGCTTGGGCTGCTTCGAAGAGGACACCCCAAATCTCGTGGTGACTCCGGAAGGGCGCGACACCTCCACCACCATAGGTTCATCATCATCATCATCGGGGAAATCGGGGAGGAGCTCCCTCTGCCGCGGGGCGGAGGATTCCTCCACCATCTGGTCCGCGGTAGCCTCAGAGGAACGATCATCGGAGGATAGGTGCACCAAGGCGGTAGGCGGCGGGGGAGGCCCAGGCTGCACAAGCCCAAACCCGTCAAAGACCGGCATAGCAGCGACAATCTCCTCGCCGTCATCCCAACACTACAGCGGAAGCCAATCTTCTGGAGGATCGCTCGGGTCCTTCCTCGTTAGGTAGAGAAACACCTTGCTCAGCTCCTCCTCGGGAAGCGTGTCTTGGCGCAGGCGAATCTTGTCGTCGGTACTGCCAAGGTTCCATAGGGGGCGGGAGTGGTCTTGGAGCGGCGTGATGCGCTGCCTCAGGAACTCCTTGATGAACATGGCCCCTGTCAGCTTCTCTCTCTTCGGGTCCTTCTCCATCTTCTTCATCAACTGCGTCAGGAAAGGGTAGGTGATCTTCTCAGAATGCCACCCCTTCTCGGAGATAGGGAATTCGGTCGGCAGCTCCAATGAGCTCTGGGATCACTTGGCATCCATCAGAACCCACCTCTTCACAGCATCCTCCACCTTCTTCCCGGCGCGGGGGATTGCGATACCACCCCGTGCGGCAACGAAGCCGATGCACCCAACCGCATTGTCGCCAGTCATGCGGAGGAAGAAGAAGTGGCAGAGCAGGGTGACGAAGGGCATCACCACCACGAACGCCTCATAGTAGAAGGCGAAAATGGACAGGAGGAGGATGGAGTTGGCATGGATGTGGAGCGCATGAAGGCCATAGTGGTGAAGAACGGCGAAGAAGAAGCGGGAGAATGGGGGCACCAGCCCCGAGTAGACACTATGCATGAAGAAGGGGAAGAAGGTTCTATTCGCGGGTTCCATCATAGCGATGGCGACCCGGAGCGTCGTCTCCTTCCACTCGTTGTCATCGCTCGCCGTCAGGAGGAGCGCGGTCTGGAGCTTCTCCCCGGCCACGCAGGACGGCAGCAGCACCAGCTCGTACCAGGCAGGGCCAGCAGCCGAGGCAGAAGCCGTGGTCTTCTCAGCGGCCATCGAGCAGGAGATTGGGGGCAAAATCGGCAGAGCTGGTGAGTTCTTCCACCGCTGGGAGAAGGGGATCTGGAGCAAGACGAAGAAGAGGCAATGAAAGCCTGGCGGCAGGCGGCAACCCTTTTGGCAGATGGAAATAGCTGCTGACGCAGCATGGGGAAGTGGAGTCGCCCATGTCCCATCAATCACCATGCGTCATCAAGGCCGCAGGCGATTGGGGCCCACGGCACTCCGCACTTGCCCTTTGGCTTCGCTTGGAAGCCAAGTACGAGCGTGCCTTGGGCCCGGGAGCTAGTGTTGGCTTCCTGGATATGGGGGTATCCAGCCCTGCCTGCCTGCGGCCCACCATGGCTCCATCGACGGCCTGGTACGGCCCATCCTCAGCATCAACAACACAAGACCCTCGTGTGGGGCAAAGCCTCGCGAGGCGGACGACGCCAAGACCCCCAAGGGGATCAGCCTCCCCAGGCTGGCTCCTGAGGGGCCGAGAGTTCTATGCAAGGTTACCTCACGAGGCTCGGCTGACGTGAGCCATGACAACCAAGGCCAGGCAGGCGCCAGGCGGGCGCAGAGTGCAGGTTTCCTCTTCGATGCAAAGGAGGCAAGCCACAGGTGCAGAGTCCTGAGGAATCAGCCAAAGGTTTCCATTCTGGTGCAACGAGACCAAGACTGCCAGGACGGAAGGACGGAGGTCATCGACGAGCCCACTGTAGCGTCACGACGAGAGGCTTTTCGCAGGCGAAGACTACTTTTGTCAGGATAAGTTGTACTCCTTGTCCCCTTTCAAATCCGGCCGTTGTGGGATCCCTTCCCGCCAACATTTGGGAAGAGGACCAAGGCCACTATAAATAGGACTAGCCACCACCATAGAGAGCATCTGATAGAGAGCAAGTAGAACTATAGCTCACACCACACCAGCTCAAGAACACCTCACCTCCTGAGGCCACTTCATCCACTATACTAGTTCATCCTCAGACCTTCGAGGCAATCCACCAAAATGCTGGAGTAGCATATTACACCACAAGGTGGCCTGAACCAGGATAAGACGGTTGTGTCTTTGTGTCTCTTTGAGCTTGATGCGCTAGGGTTAGGAGGATCGCGAGTACGCATGCTGGGTAGGTTGAGATCTCCGTACGCACCCCAGAGTTCGAACCTCTCAAGGGTTTGCGGATCCCTTAATCCGACAGTATGTGTGAACCAGGGAGATATAAAGTTTGAGAGAGAAAGAGGAGCCCCGATAAGGCTGAGTGGTGCATCAGATAGCTGAGAGGGGGAAAGAGATATTCCATCTGCTCGATAATTCAGTGCATGTAAATTTTTTAGAAGTCAAACTTTGGAAACTTTGATCAGGTTTACGCAAATGTTATTTATATGTACAATACCAAAGATACATCATGCGAAACTACATCTTATGGTGAATCTAATGGTATATGTTTGCTATTCTAGATGTAATTGTTTTTCTCCACGTACATGGTCAAACTTTGTGATGTTTGACTTTTCAATAAATCTATATGCCATGGACCGAAGAGAATCCTAAGAGAGAGATCAAGTGCGTGTGAAGGAGAATGAGTAAGTGTGCAAAAAGAGTATGTGTGTGAAAGAGAAAGTGACAACAAACGATAAATTAGAGAGAGTGTGTGTTTTTTCGTTTCTTATGCAAACGTATCACGCATGCATCTCTGAGATAGAAAGGCGAGGCGAGGAGATACACGAAGATAGCTAGTGTGTGATTGTTTGCAACGGAGAGAGACACCCCTATAGCACATGTCCAATAGAGGTCTGGCCAACAAGGAATAAAGGTCGAGAGGGACACATGGAGAACATGGACGCATGGGGAGGGAGAGAGGGTGTGTTTGTGATAGAGAGACCCCCTTGAGATCATGAGGGGACTATATGTGTGGGATATCGAGGGAGGTGCATGCGCGATAGAAAGATGCCCCGAGAGAAATCGAGATAGACCATGCACATGTTTGTGATGGAGACTAAGATTAGCTAGTCATATACATATAGGGGGGACTGCGTGTGCCTACAATTGAGTGAGAGACCATCATACTTGGCTAGCTAGGCATGAGATTGTGTGTGTGTGCATGTGAGATGGAGAGAACGAGGGAGAGAGATAGAGTTTTAGATGGTCCTATCAAGTGAGAGTGAGATATGCATGTGTATGTGCGACCCGGGTAGATGGAGAGTTTGAGAGAGAGGGGGAAGACCTCCGAGATGACAGAGTGGTGCATGAGAGAGTTACGGGCAACGAGCCAAGGAATTTGTGTGTGTACGATGAATGCACCCAAGATATCTAGCTTGGACTATAGAATCATACATAGTGTGCGAGAGGGACCTATAGATGGAGTATATATGCATGCGAACTAGAAA
This sequence comes from Triticum dicoccoides, assembly GCF_002162155.2. Classification (NCBI taxonomy): domain Eukaryota; kingdom Viridiplantae; phylum Streptophyta; class Magnoliopsida; order Poales; family Poaceae; genus Triticum; species Triticum dicoccoides. Next base: position 138,027,454 of record NC_041393.1, on the reverse strand, counting down.
GACCCCC
>NC_041393.1:138001278-138027204 GCF_002162155.2 Triticum dicoccoides | reverse complement strand
GGTTTGTGTGTTGGATGCGTGCGACAGAATTGAAGATTGTCAGAGAGAGAGAGAGAGAGAGAGAGAGAGCAGGAGTCCGGGAGAGGGGGAGGTCATGTTTTATGCATCAAAGACTGATACAAACCATGTTTCGATATAAAGTTGCATTCAAATATTTAAATTGGAGAACATGTTACTTGCAATCCACACATGAACGGATATATGCGTATATCAAACAAGTTCATTAATTTGACTTTCAACATGTTCATGGAGTACTATAATACTGTACAACATGCTACTCGAATGAGTTGTTCAATTTTGGATTTAGTTCACTATTTTGACCTGGTGAACGAGCTATTTCATTGAATCGAGATATTTCATTTTGGGTTTGATTCCCATTTTTGAGTGGGTCAACTATTTGTCATATAGTAAATCGCTAGCAACGAGCATGTAAAAACACATTACTCCTGAGCATCATCTCTCCATCTAAAAAAGAAGTGGCAAGCTAATATTTCAAAATTTGATTCGAATCGACTTGGTAAGGTAGACGTGGATGCTTGTTCTCCAAAAATTTGAACGAACCGTTAAACATCCTCTGCTCGGTGGAATTCGCCCTAGCAAATAAATGGGAGACACAAAATTACCGGCCTATGTGGGACACGCATCAATTGGCCCGATGTACATTGAGGGTAGGTTCGTAACTTCATCCAAGCGCGCCTTCTCCTGGGCCGAAATGACATGTGCCGAATAATCCATAAACCATGGTCGGCAAAACACGATCTCCTTGCCCGAAATAGCTCGCGCCCACTATTTCAAAACACGCTCTCCTCGCCCGAAATCGTTCGTGCCCACTATATTTCAAAACACGCCCTCCTCGCCCGAAATCTCTCCCACCCACTATTTGGGGAGAAGAAAAGTTACTCTACTATCCCTGACCCTAGGTACACAGACCCAAGCCGAGAAGCCTAAAGGCAGGTGTAGATCTGTAACTCCCCCCACATTTCAGACAAATGCGTCCGTAAGACATGGTTCCACTCCCCTCCCAATCCCCCCCCATTCATACCTCGGGGGCGCCAAATCACCTTCTCCCCGGAAGCTCCCTTCTCCCGAGCCGCGAAACCTCAGCTCCTCCTCCATGGCGCCCCCCACCGCACCAATTTCACAGCTGCCCTCCTCCCTAATGCCGGAGACGATGTCCATTTGTCGTCATGCACTGGGCCGTGTGCCTCTTACTCCGTGTTGCTGGAGCTGCCTCGACGACGGCTGCATGAACCGTACCGGAGCCGATTCACCCCCGCCGTTGTTCACGGTGCTGGAGCGGCTCCAACTTCGGATCCGTCCAGAGTCTCGGTGCTGCTTCCCCGTAGCCGTCGACTGTCGTGACATCGCTGCTTCCCTACCGCCAGCCTCACCGACTCGGCAGCTGGAGCTGCCTACTTCACCATGCTGCCATATAGGTCGCACCCTCATCTCAAATCACTTTATTTAGGCATCAGTTGTCTGAATTTTTATTCTGGGCCAATCGATTCCCAATGGGAAGCAACACCCCTCGAGGCGGCGGAGCTCCTAGGATGTTGGTTGGCTGGTGTCTAATGTAAGGGTGCGGGGCCGCAAGTTCGCTGTGGAAGCAGCGCTTAGATGGCTATCTTAGAGTTGCGTGGGTTGAAGGTACTGCCGCCACCGGATCTGGATGATGGGGAGTCCTTGTGGATTGTCCCACGGGTGGCACAACCACGGCAGTGCGGTGGGGCGTGGAGCTGGGTTTTGGCCGGGGCCACGGATGGCGGAGGCAGGCTGCTCTGCAATTGGTCGCTGGCTCTTCGGGGAAGATTCCAAACAATGTCAGCCGGGAGGCACAAGACCACCATCAAGCCATCCGGCGTAGATCGGAGAGTACCAAAATAAAATAAAATCGTGTGACCCCAATTTAGTCTTAAGTCAACAAACGTGTGACCACTCTCGTACCTTGCTGTTGATCTCTTAGTGTATTTCTTCAGATCAAAGATATGTGTCGTTCTTAACATTATGCGTTATCTACATCTTCAGCCACATCGTCTTTCGACTCACCGCAGCTGCTCCAACAAGGGAAGCATACACCATAAGGGAGCTATAGTCCCCACTCAACAGTTCCCTGCATCGAATGCGCGTGCCCGACATGAACAGACACAACAACTGCAGGGCCATCAACAAGTCAGCACATGATGCTCACTCCTATGGATGGCGGCCAGATAGGTTGTACCCTCATCTTACTTGTGTGCAACATTTATGGCTTTGTTATTCATCTAAGCATGGAAAATAGATTATCACATTTCACTATATATTCATGCTGATCTCTTATGTGTCTTGTTCAGGAGTTAACGTTGTTCCATAGTTCAGCTAAGATACGTGTTCTTTAGGTAACGTTGTTCCATAGTTATCATCCATCAGCCAATGCTATCCCACAGGCTGGTGATTATAGTATTATACCACTTCTAGTATTACCTATGTTGTTCTTTAATACTTTTGTGTGCCATCTGGTTAATCTCGAGTACAAACGATAGATATTCTGTAGCTTTCATCTGTGTTCTCCCTTTAGTTTTCGAGACCTGTTGCTGCTAGTTAACCCCAGTCCTACTATTTATGTCATCTCCTACAGGCACTTATTACATAAATCTAACTACTAGTTGTCTTCCATGTATGTCAGATATAATTGCACACATTGATATATCCACAAGAACCTCACGGAGCAATGTAAAGGCCAATAAACTTGATGTCAATGATACCCAATATGATGGAACATGTAAAGGCAGTTCTTTAGAAGACTTGCAGAAAGATGATGAACCCTCTTCACCCCACAAGGTCCTTGCTCTAACTTGGCCCATGATATGGGTACAACATGCATATAATATCTTGGAGTGTATCTACTCTGTTGCAATGCCATGTGCTTAGCATGCTGATCATGCATGTAAATATGTCATGCCTTCCTGTTTTTCAGTATCTATTCCATTCATGATAACATGTTTTCAAATTCAAGTACTATCATTCTACTCTATCGCAATGCCATCTGCTTTTTTTATACATCATGCTTCTGAATATCTTATGCATTGTTATTCATTAGTATGTACTTCATCTGTCTACCATATCATGTTTTTTTACCTTGAAGTGTAGTTCTACTGCTCTGTTGCAATGCCATCTTAGTTTCCCAATCGTACACGTGTATGTTGCCTTATTTTTTTCTGTACGTATTCCGCTAGCATACAGTTTTACATTCAACTAGTGTTTTTTTACTGTGTTGTCCTGTCGTATCCCTAGCTCTTACACCATACTCCCTCCGTCTGGATAACATGTTGCCAAAATGGATTAAAAAGGATGTATCTACAACTGAAATACGCCTAGACCCATCCATTTTTTTCGGATGAATGGAATACATGTCAATATGTCATGCCTTTCTATTCTTCAGTACCTATTCCATATCTTTGTTGTAGCATGTTTTATAACTGAAGCACCATTCTTCTATACAAGGCATGCAAGGGGAAGACAACTATGTTAGAATCTGAAGGGTTACAAACAAGGTCTTTGCAAAAGATCCAAACGCCAGGAGATAATAAACCAACTCCAGTTTTTATAGATACTACTCCAGCACAAAGAAACCCAACTCCTACTGATAATAAGCAGATTCCAGTGGCCAAAGAACTAGTCTGCTCCAGTCCAGCAAAAATATGTCAACTCCATTCTTAGAAGCGTGTGCGTATCCTTGCATCATGAAATTTTATAGCATGCTGATCATATTTTCTACATGTTTCTTACCCATCTCTCTTTTAGAAAATAAGCTTAACATATAGAAGAATTTCTGCACTGGTAACGTCTGTGAGGAAAGATTCTTGCAGGAATTCTCTATGCTCCAATGCAGATGTAAGTACCTGTTGTATATCACTATATTTTTACATCAGCATGTATTTTGTTAATCGGCGTGAATCCAACCTTTATCTGATATAAATTTAGTTGTAGCAAAATGTATAATTAAAGGCCACAATGCTGATTTTTTAAGGAAAACTGCCTGGTAATTTTGCATACTGAGTTGCATGAGTGTACTATCTCATATCAGTGGGTTTGAATAATTTGGTTGTGCAATGGGTTTTCAGTGTTTTTTTTACTGTGTTGTCATGTCGTATCCCTAGCTCTTACATCATACTCCCTTCGTCCGGATTACATGTCGCAGAAATGGATAAAACTGGATGTATCTAGAACTGAAATACGCCTAGACCCATCCATTTATTTCCGGATGGAGGGAATACATGTCAATATGTCATGCGTTTCTATTCTTCAGTACCTATTCCATCTCTGCTGTAGCATGTTTTATAATTGAAGCACCATTCTTCTATATAATGCATGCAAGGGGAAGACGGCTATGTTAGAATCTGAAGGGTTACAAACCAACTCTTTGCAAAAGATCCAAACGCCAGGAGATAATAAACCAACTCCATTTTTCATAGATACTGCTCCAACACAGAGAAACCCAACTCCCACTGATGATAAGAAGATTCCAGTGGCCAAAGAACTAGTCCGCTCCAGTCCAGCAAAAGAATCTCAACTCCATTCTAATGATAGAAGACTTCCTTCATTGGGATTGTATTCGAGGAAAATATCTTGCAGGAATTCTCTGTGCTCCAAAGTTGATGTAAGTACCTGTTGTATATCACTATGTTTTTACATCAGCATGTATTTTGTTAATTGGTGTGAATCCAACCTTTATCTGATCTAAAATTAGTTGTAGCAAAATATTAAAGGCGCCAATGTTGATTTTTGTAAAGAAAACTGCCTAGTAGTTTTGCATACTGAGCTGCATGAGTGTACTATCTCATATCATGCACATTACTGAATTGTAGTGCTGCTCTGGTTGCCCATTCATTCATTGTGTCAATGTTGCTTTCGTATTACCTTACCTGGCTGATGATAGATGTGCCATATTGTGTTAATTTGGTGTAGGCTAGTTGCCCAAATGTTTGTTGTGTCAATGTTGCTTTCCTATTATCTGACTTGGCCAATAAGAGCAATGCTAGTGTGTTAATTTGGTGCAGGCTGCTGAAGATAAGAAGACAAACTCTGAAAACAGCAAGGCAACCCCATTGTTTCTTTCCAATAAATCTAGGCCAGGTAACATGGCAATAACTCATGATTAATCTATTTGGTTCCCCTCCTAATTTATGTTATGATGCAGTGGTCGAGACACTCTCCACTACCAATAATACAAGCCTGCCAAAATCGCCATCTGAATTTGTTCAGTATCCTTTGTCTCGGATGCAACGGAAAAATGAATGTTTGTAAACCAATTAATGGCTGAAGCAATGATGGAAATGGTGGAGGAATCAGAGGTGCAGATTCATGCGCAACAACAACTGATCAATATTTTCAGAGACAGTGTAGCAAAGCAGCAAGAACTTGCCCACATGCTTATGGGCATCATCCATGCTGAGGTTGTAGATTGTGACGTTGTAGATCGTTAGGTTCTGTTCATTTATTTGCACTGGCATCAATCTTTGATTGCCCAATGGATGTAATTTCTTGTAATATATGTTGGATATGCAACATTTTTCCCTGTATGCCGTACCTTTGCTTGATCGGTTTTGGTCCTGTGCATAATTGTTTGTTGTAATGGGCTCAAATTATCTAATTTGGCCTAAAGACATGTACGAACTTTAGTGGGCTCATTAAGTTAATGGGTCGTTACCAGGCCGAAAGTTAATGGTCGGCCCTCTTACCTCCCGGGTCGTTAACAGGCCGACATCAAAGCGGGCAACAGGAGGGCCCATTTGATTTCACGGGCCATTAACAGGCCGTTACTAAGTTTGGGCTACATATGGCCAACTATACTATGGGCCTTTAGCAGGCCGAAAGAGACAGCGGGCTTGTACTGGACCATGAAGAGCATGGGCCTCTAAGAGGCTGAAAGTCAGGTCGTAGTGTAAATGGCCCAACTGTGTTGTGGGCCTTTAGCAGGCCGAAAGAGAAACCTGGCTGGTATTGGACCATGAAGGGCATGGGCCGTTAAAAGGCCAAAATGCAGGTCCGACTACAAACGGCCCAACTCATTTATGGTCCGTTAACAGGCTGAAAGGCACACAGGGACAGGAATTGGCCCAACACTTAAATGAGTCGCTAAAAGGCCAAAACTCAGGTCCGACTACAAATGGCCCAACTGATTTATGGGCCGTCAACAGGCTGAAAGACACACCAGGCCGGAAATTGGCTGAACACTTAAATGGGTCGCTAAAAGGCCAAAACTCAGGTCCGGCTACAAATGGCCCAACTGATTTATGGGCCGTCAATAGGCTGAAAGACACACCGGGCCGGAAATTAGCCCAACATCTAAATGGGTCGCTAAAAGGACGAAAGATGTACATCCTAAAAATTTGCCCATCCATTGAATGGGACGTTAACAGGCCGAAATCTCATCGGGCCGATATTGAGCCCAAATATATAGCAGGCTGTTAATAGGCTCAAACTGACGATGGCCTTCAATGGTGTCAAATCTTTAACGGCCGTTGACGGGCCAAACTGGAACATCTTGTATGGGCCGTGGGCTTAAATTGACCTGACACAAGTAGGCCTTATACGTGTCGGCCTGCTAATTTTTACTGGGCCGGCCTTTTTCACCGGAATGGGCCACTGTTGGACTGTGCCACGCGTCGACCTATCATAGGCGCCTCCTGTCCAATGATTGCATGACATCTGTCCCAACGGTGAGGCAACACGTGTTTCCTTCGGCTAATGATGATTTTACATGTGGAAAATCCCCATTGGCTAGGGCTGTTAACGGGTTATCTATCCAAAACTGGACCCGATAGCTTAACATCATTCTGTTATGGTGGATGCCACGTGTCGGTCACCCTTGACGAAAGCACTTCTGTGACGCGCCATTTATCGTCATGGAAGTGGACACTTCCGTGATGATAATATTGGTAATGTCATCGAACACCTCTACGACAGCACAGGTATGACTATCTTAATTCTGTCATAAAATCGTCATGGATGTACATGCATGACAAAAAACGCGACCTACTGTGACGAACACGTATCATCACGGAAGTGTATTTTTTTGTAGTGTATGTTTGTTGGGATTCGATGAACTTTGAGTTTATGATCAGATCTATGTTTTTATCCATGAAAGTTATTTCAGTCTTTTGATCTCTTATATGCATGATTACTTATAGCCTCGTATTTCTTCTTCGAATATTTGGTTTAGTTAGGCCAACTAGATCGATTTTTCTTGCCATGGGAAGGGGTGCTTTGTGGTGGGTTCGATCTTACGGTGCTTGATCCCAGTGACAGAAGGGGAACCGACACGTATGTATCATTGCCATTAATGATAACAAGATGGGGTCTAATTCCTACATGAATCGATCTTGTCAACATCATATCATCGTTCTTATTGCATTACTCCATTTTTCCTTGAACTTAATACACTAGATGCATGCTAGATAGCGGTCGATGTGTGGAGTAATAGTAGTAAATGCAGGCAGGAGTCAGTCTACTAATGTTGGACGTGATGCCTATATAATGATCATTGCCTGGATATCGTCATAATTATTTAAAGTTCTATCAATTGCCCAACAGTAATTTGTTTACCCACTGATACGTCCATTTTGCATCATGCTTATATATCAATATTTATTGCATTATGGGCTGTTACTACACATTATATCTCAATACTTATGGCTATTCTCTCTTATTTTACAAGGTTTACCATAAAGAGGGGGGATGCCGGCAGCTGGAATTCTGGCTAGAAAAGGAGCAAACGTTGGGAACCTATTCTGCACAGCTCTAAAAGTCCTAAAACTCCACGAAACAACTTTTTGGAATTAATAAGAATATCTGAGAGAAAGAAATAGGCCAGGGGGCCCACACCCTGTCCAGGAGACAGGGGGCGCCCCCCCCCTATAGGGCGCGCCCCCTATCTCCTGGGCCCCCTGGTGGGCCTCCAGTGTCCATCTTCTGCTATATCATCACTTTTACCCTGGAAAAAATCGTGGGCAAGCTTACGGGACGAAACTCCGCCGCCACGAGGCGGAACCTTGGCGGAATCAATCTAGGGCTTTGGCGGAGCTGTTCTGCCGGGGACACTTCCCTCTGGGAGGGGAAAATCATCACCAACGTCATCACTAACGATCCTATCATCGGGAGGGGGTCAATCTCCATCAACATCTTCACCAGCATCATCTCCTCTCAAAACCCTAGTTCATCTCTTGTATCCAATCTTGTATCAAAACCACAAATTGGTACCTGTGGGTTGCTAGTAGTGTTGATTACTCCTTGTAGTTGATGCTAATTGGTTTACTTCGTGGAAGATCATATGTTCAGATCCTTTATGCATATTATTACTCCTATGATTATGAGCATGAATATGCTTTGTGAGTAGTTACGTTTGTTCCTGAGGACATGGGTGAAGTCTTGCTATTAGTAGTCATGTGATTTTGGTATTCGTTCGATATTTTGATGAGATGTATGTTGTCTTTTCCTCTAGTGGTGTTATGTGAATGTCGACTACATGACACTTCACCATTATTTGGGCCTAGAGGAAGGCATGGGGAAGTAATAATTAGATGATGGGTTGCTAGATTGACAGAAGCTTAAACCCTAGTTTACGCGTTGCTTCGTTAGGGGTTGTTATGGATCCATATGTCTAATGCTGTGGTTAGGTTTACCTTAATACTTCTTTTGTAGTTGCGGATGCTTGCAATAGGGGTTAATCATAGGTGGGATGCTTGTCCAAGTTAGGGCAGTACCCAAGTTCCGGTCCACCCACAAATCAAATTATCAAAGTACCGAACGCGAATCATATGAATGTGATGAAAACTAGCTTGACGATAATTCCCAATGTGTCCTCGGGAGATCCTTCATTATTATTAGAAATTGTCCAGGTTTATCCTTTGCTACATAAAGGATTGGGCCACCTTGCTGCACTTTATTTACTTTATTTACTTGTTGCTCGTTACTATTTATCTTATCACAAAACTATCTATTACCTACAATTTCAGTGCTTGCAGAGAAAACCTTACTGAAAACCGCTTATCATTTCCTTCAGCTCCTCATTGGGTTCGACACTCTTACTTATTGAACGGACTACGATAGATCCCCTACACTTGTGGTTCATCACCCACCGTATGCTATTTTTCTCGAGAGAAGCCACTAGTGAAATCTACGGCCTCCAGCTCTCTTCTTTATCATATTTGCCTTCGAGATCTATTTTTATTCACTTTTTTTTCAAATCTATTAATCCAAAAACCCAAAAATATCTCGCTGAATTTTATTTGCTTTTATTTGCATCTATCAATCTACTACAATTTTATCCCGTCAACTTGACAATTTCTGGCACCGTTACCCAAAAGGGATTGACAACCCCTTTAACATGTCGGGTTGAAAAAAATTGTTCTTTGTGTGCAAGTACCATTTACATAGTGTTGTGTGGTTCTCGTACTAGTTTGATAACCTTGGTCTCATCACTGAGGGAAATACCTACCGTTGTTGTGCTACATCATCCCTTCCTCTTTGGGGAAATACCGACGTAGTTCAAGCCAATGTGAAAAGTATTTTTTGGCGTCGTTGCCATGGAGACATCATCAACATATACCAGGCTCCTAATCACAAATCTCATCTCCTTGAAATTTACATTATTTGCCATTTGCCTCACGTATTTCTCGCCCCCACTTCACAAAAATTTGTCATTTTATTCGCCCTCTTTTTCATTCGCCGTTTTCTCATCAGATCTATTTATGTATGTGATCTTGCTTACTCACCTTGTCACTATGACTAGCACGACTACTCCTCCATCTCTGGATTTTGAAGTCTTATACTTCAAGCAGAGACAAGGAGAAAATTTGAAAGATGCTTGGTATAGGCTAATGGAATCTTATCGCATTAGCAACCTAAAAGGAGATGCAAAGATTTTGCTTCGAAATTGTTATATAGGATTAGCCTTGCATCATAGGCAACTTCTGGATTTTGCCGCTAAATGAAATTTTATCGAACTTGATGCTAATACTGCTTATGAGATCTTAGTGGGGGTCTTGGGAATTCCACCCACCAAGAAGGGGATTTCTTTTACTCAAGAAGGGGTTCAAATCTTAGACAAGTTGAGTGATTTGCATAAACATATGGTTGAGTTGCAAAAATATAATGAACCGCTCAAGCATATTAGTGGGAACCTCAATCGAATGAACATTTTCATTACTCTTTGCAATAAGCGGTTGGATATCTTAGATCTCAAGATGGTTTCTTTTCCTGAGAATTTAGGGAAGCACAAAGAGCCTCCCGTGTTTGAGAAAGCCCTTACAAAAGTTGCTAAAACTACAAATGACAAGACTTAGATCTTTGCATTATGCCTAGCTAGGGGCATAAAACGATAGCGCTTGTTGGGAGGCAATCCAAAGAATAAAATTTATGTTTGTCTTTTTCTTTCTGTTCTTGAGTGTTTGCACAATTATGCCTCTATTATGATTGTGTTGTTTATGTTTTACTTAGTGTTTGTTCCAAGCAAAGCCTTTGTGATCATGTTGGGTGGTAGTTGATTTGATCTTGTTGAAAAACAAAAACTTTTGCGCTCAGAAAAATAATTTTCATAAATCACAGAAACCTAATTTTCCTTTGAATTTTTTAAACAAGATTGATATACAAATTTCTCACTTTGTCCTAAATTTTCAGAATTTTTGGAGTTATAGAAGTATACAAAGTTCCCTGATTACTACAGACTGTTCTGTTTTTGACAGATTCTATTTTCTTCGCGTCGTGTGCTTATTTCGATGAATCTATGGTTTGTATTGGAGGGTATACGCTATAGTAAAGTTGGAATACGGTACATATAATTCAAAAATAAAATATGAATGGGTTTGCAACAGTACTTAGAGAAGTGATTTGCTTTGTTATACTAACGGATCTCATGAAGGTTTTGTTGAGTTTTGTGTGATTGAAGTTTTCAAGTTTTGGGTGAGATCACGATGGATGAAGGAATGAGTAAGAATAGCCTAAGCTTGGGTATTCCCCATGGCATCCCAAGCTATTATCTAAAAGAGAAGCAAGCAACTAAGCTTGGGGATGCCCCGAGTGGCATCCCCTCTTTCTTCTAACGACCATCGGTATTTTACTTATCATGAGTTTTGCTTGGAGCGTCTTGTATGATATGAGTCTTTGCTTCTTTTGATTTTTATTTTAAGTCATCTATCCTTGTTGGACACACCTATTTGAGAGAGCCATAATTATGCTATGACTTGTCAGAATTGCTCTCTATGCTTCACTTAAATCTTTATGAGCTATGGAATTGCTCTAGTGCTTCACTTATATCTTTTTGTGCATGGTGTGCATTAGTATTTTTTAAAGAAATGCTCTCATGCTTCACTTTTAGAAGTTCACTCCTGCTTCACTTAAATTATTTTGAGAGAAGAAAAAATTTATGCTCGTGTTCTTCACTTAGATTTGTTTGAGCTATCAAAAGCAACATATGAAATTAGTCCCAAAGTGATAGATATTCAAGGTGGATATAATAAAAACTTCACAAAGATCATTGAAAAAAAATAAACTTGATTCCTTCTAATAGTTTTGCGATATGTTGATATAATATGTGAGTCATGTTGATGAGTAATTACGCTTTAGTAATAATATTGGTGTTAAGTTTTGTGATTCCCTATGCAAGCACGAAAGTCAATAGTTATGCAATGAAATTACATCCTACTTGTGGTGCATTATTCAGTGTTAGTTATGCTTAATGCTCGCTTATGAGACTTTTCGTTTCTTGGTTGGATGCTTCCCAATCTTTTGCTAGCCTTCATTTGCACTAAGTATGATCACTACTTGTGCATCCAAAATCCTTAAACCAGTTTTGCCACATGAGTCCACTATACCTACCTATATGTGGTATTTCCGTGCTGTTCTAAGCAAATTTGTATGTGCCATCTCTAATTTTCGAAATAAATTTCTCTTTTGTGTGCTTGTACCGCTCATGAAATGGTAGGGGGTGGCTGATATTTTTCCATGCTAGATGTGTTATTCTCAAGATGAGGGTTTATTAACTTGTCATTGCACAAGTGTAGAACAAAGGTATTAGGGATGCCCAGTCCCGAAATGAAAAGTGAATATACTTTATGTTGTCAAATAATAAATTCCTTGGAAAGTGTTGGTATGGACGGCACCCATGGATTCAACTAGCCGTGGAATGAGAAAGTATGGTGGAAAAAGGAATAAACTTTATTTTCTGTTTGGGAACCGCCTATGATATATATCGCATGGAAAGTATTGGTAACTACTCAATCGTTTTCATTGACAGGAAAAGTATGCCACCCAAAATGTTTTTATCTCTATCTTTTTCGCTTTGAGCTCTGGCACCTCTACAAATCCTTACTTCCCTCTGCGAAGGGCCTTTCTATTTACTTTATGCAATTTTATTTTTATTTGAGTCTCCATCTTCTCTTATAAATCACCAACTAAGGGGAACTATAATTGTACTTGATCATTGGGTGTAGCTAATATGCGAGTTTGTTTCATGAATGGATCAATGATTAAGCATAATGTGCTAGGGATAACTTGCTTTAGTGTTGATATTTCGAAATACATTTGTTGATATGCTTGAGTATTGAAATCTTCATGTCAAAACTAGTCTATTGCTTTGAATCATATAAAAGTCCAAATGTCCATGCTACAAAGAAAAGAATATGTGATGAACATGTTAGGCAGCATTCCACATTAAAAATTCTATTTTTATCATTTACCTACTCGAGGACGAGCAGAAATTAAGCTTGGGATGCTGATACGTCTCCAATGCATCTGTAATTTTTTATTGTTCCATGCTGTTATATTATCATTCTTGGATGTTTTACAATCATTTTATAGAAATTTTATATCATTTTTTGGGACTAACCTATTGACATAGTGCCCAGTGCCAGTTGCTGTTTTTTTGCTTGTTTTTTACTTCACAGACAATACCAAACGGAGTCCAAACGCAGCGAAACTTTTTGGTGATTTTTTCTGGACCAAAAGACACAAGATGGGCCAAGAAAGTACCTGAGGGGGCTCCGAGGGGAGCACAACCCACCAGGGCGCGCCTGGGGGCCCAGGCGCACCCAGGTGGGTTGTGCCCACCTCGGCCGCCTCCCGCACTGCCTCTTTGCTCTATAAATACCCAAATATTACAGAAACCCTAGGGGAGTCGACAAAAAGCAAGTCCAGCCACCGCAAGTTCTAGAAACCACAGATCCAATCTAGACACCATCACGGAGGGGTTCATCATCCTCATTAGTACCTCTCGGATGATGTGTGAGTAGTTCATTGTAGACCAACGGGTCCGTAGTTAGTAGCTAGATGGCTTCCTATCTCTCTCTCTTTTGATTCTCAATACAATGGTCTCTTGGAGATCTATTTGATGTAACTCTTTTTTGCGGTGTGTTTGTTGGGATCCGATGAACTTTGAGTTTATGATCAGATCTATGTTTTTATCCATGAAAGTTATTTCAGTATTTTGATCTCGTATATGCATGATTACTTATAGCCTCGTATTTCTTCTTCAAATCTTTGGTTTAGTTAGGACAACTAGATCGATTTTCCTTGCCATGGGAAGGGGTGCTTTGTGATGGGTTCGATCTTACGGTGTTTGATCCCGATGACAGAAGGGGAACTGACACGTATGTATCGTTGCCATTAAGGATAACAATACGGGGTCTAATTGCTACATGGATCGATCTTGTCTACATCATGTCATCGTTCGTATTGCATTACTTTGTTTTTCCATGAACTTAATACACTAGATGCATGCTGCATAGCGGTCGATCTTTGGAGTAATAGTAGTAGATGCAGGCAGGAGTCGGTCTACTAATCTTGGACATCGTCATAATTATTTGCAGTTCTATCAGTTGCCCAAAAGTATTTTGTTTACCCACTGTGTGCTATTTTTCTCGAGAGAAGCCACTAGTGAAATCTACGGCCCCCTGGTCTCTTCTTTATCATATTTGCCTTCAAGATCTATTTTTATTCGCTTTTATTTTCAGATCTATTAATCCAAAAATCCAAAAATATCTCGCTGAATTTTATTTTATTTTATATGCATTTATCAATCTACTACAATTTTATCCCGTCAACTCGGAAATTTCTAGCACCGTTACCCGAAAGGGATTGAAACCCCTTTAACACGTCGGGTTGCAAATATTTGTTCTTTGTGTGCAGGTACCGTTTACGTAGCGTTGCGTGGTTCTCCTACTGGTTCGATAACCTTGGTCTCATCACTGAGGGAAATACCTACCGTTGCTGCATCATCTATTCCTCTTTGGGGAAATACCGATGTAGTTCAAGCCATCATCACTTCACCGAGGTCTTTCATTGAAAAAAATTCTTATTCAAGTATACTTTTATGCTATCCAGAAATTTTGTATCATTCCCAATCAACAATATGTAAATCACATATAATATTAGAAATGCTATAGGCCTCCCACTCACTTTCTTGTAAATACAGGCTTCACCATAGGTCTGTATAAAACCATATGCTTTGATCACCTCATCAAAGCCAACTCCGAGATGCTTGCACAAGTCCATAGATGGATCTATGGAGCTTGCACACTTTGTTAGCACCTTTAGGATCAAAAAAACCTTCCGGTTGCATCATATACAACTCTTCTATGAGATATCCATTTAAGGAATGCAGTTTTGACATCCATTTGCCAGATTTATAATCATAAAATGTGGCAATTGCTAACATGATTCGGACGGACTTAAGCATCGCTACAAGTGAGAAAGTCTCACCATAGTCAACCCCTTGAACTTGTCGAGAACCTTTTGTGATAAGTCGAACTTTGTAGACAGTAAGATTACCATTAGCACTAGTCTTCTTCTTGAAGATCCATTTATTCTCTATGGCTTGCCGATCATCGGGCAAGTCCACACTTTGTTCTCATACATAGATCCTATCTTAGATTTCATGGCCTCAAGCCATCTGTCGGAATCTGGGCTCATCATAGCTTCTTCATAGTTCGTAGGTTCACCTTGGTCTAGTAACATGACCTCCAGGACAGGATTACCGTACGACTCTGGTGCGCATCATGCTCTGGTTGACCTACGAACTTCAGTAGTAACTTGATCTGAACTTTCATGATCATCATCATTAGCTTCTTCTCTAGTTGGTGAAGGCATCACGGTAAAAGTTTTCTCTGATGTACTACTTTCCAATTCGAGACAAGGTACAACTACCTCATCAAGTTCTACTTTCCTCCCATCCACTTCTTTCGGGAGAAACTCCTTCTCTAGAAAGGACCCATTCTTAGCAACAAAGATCTTGCCTTCAGATCTGTGGTAGAAGGTGCACCCAATAGTTTCCTTAGCGTATCCTATGAAGACGCACTTCTCCGATTTGGCTTCGAGCTTATCAGGCTGAAGCCTTTTGACATAAGTGTCGCAACCCCAAACTTTAAGAAACGACAGCTTAGGTTTCTTGCCAAACCACAGTTCATACGGTGTCGTCTCAACGGATTTAGATGGTGCCCTATTTAACGTGAATGTAGCTGTTTCTAATGCATAACATCAAAACGATATTGGTAAATCGGTAAGAGAGATCATAGAATGCACCATATCTAATAAAGTATTATTACGACGTGCGGGCACACCATTACGCTGTGGTGTTCCAGGTGGCATGAGTTTTCAAACAATTCCACATTGTTTTAAATGAAGGCCAAACTCATAACTCAAATATTCGCCTCCGCGATCAGATCATAGAAAGTTTATTTTCTTGTTATGATGATTCTCCACTTCACTCTAAAAATTTTTGAACTTTCCAAATGTTTCAGACTTGTGTTTCATTAAGTAGATATACACATACCTACTAAAATCATTTGTGAAGGTCAGAAAATAATGATACTCGTTGCGTGCTTTAACACTCATCGGACCGCATACATCGGTATGTATTATTTCCAATAAGTCATTAGCTTGCTCCATTGTTCCAGAGAATGGAGTTTTAGTCACCTTGCCCATGAGGCATGGTTCACAAGTATCAAATGATTCATAATCAAGTGATTCCAAAAGTCCATCCGCATGGAGTTTCTTCATGCGCTTTACACCAATATGTACTAAACGGCAGTGCCACAAGTATGTTGCACTATCATTATCAACTTTGCATATTTTGGCATCAATATTCTGAATATGTCTATCACTATGATCGAGATTCAATAAACCATTTACAATAGGTGTATGACCATAGAAGGTTTTATTCGTTTAAATAGAGTAACAATTATTCTCTGACTTAAATGAATAACCGTATTGCAATAGACACGATCTAATCATGTTCATGCTCAATGCAAACACCAAATAACATTTATTTAGGCTCAACACTAATCCAGAAGGTAGAGTGGGTGTGCGATAGTGATCATATCAATCTTGGAAACACTTCCAACACACATCGTCACCTCGCCCTTAACTAGTCTTCGTTTATTCCGCCACTCCTGTTTCAAGTTACTATTCTTAGCAACTGAACCAGTATCAAATACCCAGGGGCTACTACGAATACTAGTTAGGTACACATCAATAACTTGTATATAAAATATACTTTTGTTCAATTTGCCATCCTTCTTATCCGCCAAGTCTTTGGGGTAGTTCTGCTTCTAGTGACCATTCCCTTTGCAGTAGAATCACTCAGTTTCAGGCTTCGGTCCAGTTTTGGGCTTGTTCACGGGAGTGGCAACTTGCTTGCCATTCTTTTTGAAGTTCCCTTTCTTTCCCTTTTCCCTTTTTCTTGAAACTAGTGGTCTTGTTAACCATCAACACTTGATTCTCTTTCTTGATTTCTACCTTCACCAATTTTAGCATCGTGAAGAGCTCATGATTCATCCCTTGCATATTTATAGTTCATCACAAAGTTCTAGTAGCTTGGTGATAGTGAATAGAGAGCTCTATCAATCACTATCTTATCTGGAAGATTAACTCCCACTTGATTCAAGTGATTGTAGTACCCCAAACATTCTGTGCAGATGCTCACTAGTTGAGATATTCTCCTCCATCTTGTAGGCAAAGTACTTGTCAGAGGTCTCATACATCTCGACACGGGCATGAGTCTGAAATGCCAATTCCAGCTCTTGGAACATCTCATATGCTCTATGGCATTCAAAACGTTTTTGAAGTCCCGTTTCTAAGCCGTAAAGCATGGCACACTAAACTATCAAGTAGTCATCATATAGAGCTTGTCAAACGTTCATAACGTCTACATCTGCTCCTGCAATAGGTGTGTCACCTAGCGGTGCATCACAGACATAATCCTTCTGTGCAGTAATTAGGATAATCCTCAGATCAGGACCCAGTCTGCATCATTGCTACTATCATCTTTCAACTTAGCTTTCTCTAGGAACATATCAAAAATATAGGGGAGCTACATCGCGAGCTATTGATCTACAACATAATTTGCAAATACTATCAGGACTAAGTTCATGATAAATTAAGTTCAATTAATCAAATTACTAATGAACTCCCACTTAAATAAACATCCCGCAAGTTATTTAAGTGATAGGTGATCCAAATCAACTAATCCATGTCCGATCATCACGTGAAATGGGGTAGTCATCAATGGTGAACATCTCTATGTTCATCATATCTACTATATGACTCACGTTCGACCTTTCGGTCTCCAGTGTTCGGAGACCATGTCTGTACATGCTAGGCTCGTCAAGTTTAACCCAAGTATTCTGCATGTGCAGAACTGTCTTACACCCGTTGTATGTGAATGTAGAGTCTATCACACCCGATCATCACGTGGTGGTTCGAAACAACAAACTTTAGCAATAGTGCATACTCGGGGAGAACAGTTTTATCTTGAAATTTAGTGAATGGATCATCTTATAATGCTACCGCCATTCTAAGCAAAATAAGATGCATAAAATATAAACATCACATGCAATCAAAATATGTGACATGATATGGCCATCATCATCTTCTGCTTTTGATCTCCATCTCCAAAGCAACGTCATGATCTCCATCGTAACCGGCTCGACACCTTGATCTCCATCATTGTGTTGTGGTCGTCTCACCAACTATTGCTTCTACAATTATTGCTAACGCATAGCGATAAAGTAAAGCAATTACATGGCGTTTGCATTTCATACAATAAAGAGACAACCATAGTGCTCCTGCCGGTTGCCTATAATTTAGAAAACATGATCATCTCATACAACAACGTATATCACATCATGTTTTGACCATATCACATCACAACATGCCCTGTAAAAACAAGTTAGACGTCATCTACTTTGTTGTTGCAATTTTTACATGCCTGCTACGGGCTTCTAGCAAGGAACGTTCTTACCTACGGTAAAAACTACAACGGTGATTTATCAAGTTTGTGGTTTTAAACTTCTTCAAGGACTGGCCCTAGTCAAATTTGATTCAACTAAAGTAGGAGAAACAGACACCCGCCAGCCACCTTTATGCAAAACTAGCAAAGTGGCCCGCTCGATGTGCGGTCTAGAATTTTATAAAGTTAAATTATGAGAACATGGTTTTTTCTTAGGTATGTTTGGTTTTTTTATTGATATATATAAAGTTATGTAGTTATCTTGTTACCTACTAAATACGCATGTAATACTAACTATTTTTAATGACCAGTCGCGTCATGCATATTAAGTATATCTATGTCACTTTTCTGGCATTTTATCATGTTGTTTATTTTCTGAGGTGCAGGTGGTGATGATCATCCCTGGGGTATGTGATGAAGCTATGTGCCTAGGGTAGGGTCATGGGCCTGTCCATGACCCTACCCAAGGACATCTCTAGAAGAAACCACCTGTCAGTCGACTCAGAGGTGTTCCACTCGACAGACTCGAGGACACTCGACCATGAAGCCAACAACTCGACGACCAGGAGATCTAAAGTCACTCTGCACGCCAACGGTCGGTCATTAAGTAGCTTTTATGGTCATCATAACACTTTATGTATAGCGTTACCAGTAACGCCCGACCTTAATGTACCTTAAACCCTGCATAACTGAGGGCCGGAGGGGTCTGGCCGACTCTATATAAGCCACCTCCATCCTCAGTGTAAAGGGTTCGCACCCGTATAACTCATACGCACATAATCTAGTCGACCGCCTCCGGGCTCCGAGACGTAGGGTTGTTACTTCCTCCGAGAAGGGCCTGAACTCGTAAATCTCTTGCGTATACAACTACTCCAAAGCTAGGATCTTGCCTCTCCATTAGTACCCCCCTACACTACTGTCAGACTTAGAACCACGACAGTTGGCGCCCACCATGGGGCAGGTGTCTTAGCGACTTGTTGGAGAAGTTGCAATTTTTTTCCGATCTCCTTCATCATGGTTTCAAGCGGAGTTTTGGCTGAGGGTCGCAAGATCCGTCTCGGCGCGCTCACGTTCGTCGCCGACGACTATACGTGGCTTCAGGAGGCTCCGCTCGACATCGACGCGCTCCCAGTCCGCGAAGCGACACACTTTTGCGCGTGCGTCCGCGGTGTCCTCCTGCGGCAACCATCGACCCAGTATCGACCGGTCTTTGTGTCATCCTCCCTCCCTGCTTCCCACCGGCGCAAGCGCTCCGGTCAATCGAGGCTTCAGCGGTGGGTGAGGCACGTGGTGACTCGCCAGTCGGCCACCGCCCAGGTCGCGGCAATCGAGCCCGACGAATCTCTCTACGGCCTGTTCGACTGGCTCCGCAGAGACTGCATCCGAGTGTGACAGCAGTGATCCAGCGGTCGAGGTCCTGATGGTCAATGGACCACATGGTCCTCCCAGTTTTCCCGGCACCGACGGAGGCGACGGCGGAGGCGATCCGTCGCAGGACCATGAGGAGTATCTCCCCGAGCCCCTCAATTCGCTGCAGAGGGAAGAACTTCACCGCCGGAACATGGATGCGCTTCGCACTCCTATCATTGGAGAAATCCCTGAGGCTCGTGCCTTAGAGGACGCGCGCTTGGCCAACTTGGCTGAGTGCACTCGACTGGAGAACCTTCAGCGAGCACTCGACGAGCGTGCGCGGCAACGGGTTCCGGACTCCAGTCGACGTCAGCTCTTTCCACCACCGACTCAGGTATACCGAACTCCGATTCAGAACTTACCAGCTGCGGCCCGTATCGCAGAGTCGATTCAGCCTTCCCAGTCAGAGGCTGGCAGAGGCTTGATGCATATCAGAGATTTACTCCGGGCAGCAGGAGATCAAAATTCAGTTGTGTCGCAGTCGCGGAATAGGATTCACAGCAGATTCGTAGCTGAAAACACAGTCCAGTCGGCTCACAGCCCCAGATCGCCCCCGAGGCGTGAAGGGCGTGGAGACCGGCATGATCAGTACAAGAACCGTGAGAAGTACGATCACCGAATCGATCGCGATGATCGACGTTGAGTGCCCACCCCTCCCCCAAGGGGTGGATCATACGTGCCTCGACAGCAGGATGATAGACGCCAGCACAGTGTTGGGCGAAGGATTCCAGTCGACCCAAGGGAACCAGGCTTCGATGCGAGATCCATCATCGTTCGAGGTCTGGTCGACAGGAACAGAGCTCACCGTGAGGGTCACGATAGGATATGCCCACCAGCAGCAGAGTGCATGTCTCAGGACCAGAGTGTTTCAGTAGGGCCATCAGGGCCGCGGTGATTCCTCCCAACTTCAGGTTGGCGACTGGAGTCAGTAAGTTCATGGTGAGTCCAAGCCTGATACTTGGCTTGAGGACTACCGATTGGCTGTTCAGATCGGCGGCGGCAATGATGAGGTGGCCATGAAGCATCTGCCTCTTATGTTGGAGGGCTCGGACAGAGCATGGCTGAATCAGTTAGCACCCAGCAGCATTTACACTTGAGAAGATCTTTCCCGAGTGTTTGTCAGAACGTTTGAAGGAACTTTCATGCGACCGGCAGGACTGACAGAGCTGCAAACTTGCATACAGAAGTTGAATGAGACTTTGAGAGATTACATCCAGAGATGGATCACATTGCATCACACGGTAGAGAATGTATCTGATCACCAGGCAGTTTGTGCCTTCAAGGAAGGCGTTAAGTACAGAGAGCTGAACTTGAAATTCGGTCGAACCGGAGACATGTCTCTGAGTCGAGTGATGGAGATAGCCACCAAGTATGCCAATGGTGAAGAAGAGGATCAGCTTCGAAGTGGCAAGCACAAGTCAGTCGCCCACGAAACCGGAGGAGGGAACTCCAGTCGGAAGCAGAAACGGAAAGTCGAGCCAGCTGCTCCTGGAGAAGCATTAGCCCTGACTCAGGGAAAGTTTAAAGGGAAACCCAAAGGGCCTTGGAACCCTAAGAAGGTGAAAGACAAGGAAGGAAATGACATGATGGATTTGCCATGCCACATCCACACGAAGAAAGATGAAGAGGGTAACTTCATTTACCCAAAACACACCACTCGACAGTGTCGGCTCTTGATCCAGCAATTCCAGGGGAAACAGCCCAAGGATAAGGAAAAGGAGTCGGACAAAGTTGATGACAAAGAGGATAGTGATGATGGATATCCCCAGGTCAATTCCACCCTGATGATTTTTGCTGACGTTGAAAGCAAAAGTCGACTGGAAGTTATAAACTGAGAGGTGAATATGGTTGCTCCGGTGACACCCAATTAGACAGCTATCACATTCGACCAGTCTGATCACCCGACGCACATAGCCACCCCTGAGAGGCAAGATCTGGTGGTCGACCCAGTCGTCGAAGGCACTCGACTGACTAAAGTGTTGATGGATGGTGGCAGTAGCTTGAATATACTGTATGCAGAGACACTGAAAGGGATGGGTATTCCGATGTCCAGACTTAGTACCAGCAATATGAGTTTCTATGGAGTCATTCCTGGCAACATGGCTGCGTCACTCGGCCAGATTGCTCTTGATGTGGTTTTCGGTGATTCCAAAAATTTCCGCAAAGAAAAGTTGACATTTGAAGTTGTGGATTTCCAGAGTGCCTATCACGCTATTTTGGGCAGGCCAGCTTATGCACGTTTTATGGCTCGACCATGTTACGTGTACCTCAAATTGAAGATGCCTGGCCCCAAAGGTGTGATCACTATTACTGGCAATCGGAAGAAGGCGGAAGAGTGCTTTCAGAAAGGCTCAAAGATCACCGATGCTCAGATGGTAGTAGAAGAGTGGCAGGAACACCAGAAAAATGCATACCCGAGTGATTTGTTGCGAGCTAAGAAGCCTGCTACGGAGTCAGCGTTTCAGTCGTCCGGTGAGACGAAACCGGTTCACATCCACCCGACCGACCCCAATGCTGCTCCGACTAATATCTCCACAATGCTCGACCCCAAATAGGAAGAAGCGCTCATACAGTTCCTCCGTGAGAACTGGGACATCTTCGCATGGAAACCTTCTGACATGTCGGGTGTTCCCAGGGGACTGGCTGAGCACCATCTACGGGTCGACTCGAAAGAAAAACCTATCAAAGAACATCTGCGATGGTCCGCCGTCCAGAAAAGGAAGGCCATTGGCGAGGAGGTGGCTCAGCTCTTAGCAGCAGAATTTATCCGAGAAATTTACCACTCCGAGTGGCTCGCCAATGTTGTCATGGTCCCCAAGAAGGACAAGTCACTCCGCATGTGCATTGACTTTAAACATATCAATCGGGCCTACCCGAAAGATCATTTTCCTCTCCCCCGCGTCGACCAAATAGTCGACTCGACTGCGGGATGTGAGCGACTGTATTTCTTAGACGCCTATTCCGTGTACCATCAGATCCGTCTGTATGGATCCGATGAGATCAAAACAGCTTTCATCACCCCATTCAGGTGCTTCTGTTATGTCACCATGCCATTCGGCCTCAATAATGCCGGAGCCACGTTCATGAGGATGATTCCGAAGTGTTTGCTCACTCAAATCAGTCGGAATGTGGAAGCGTACATGGATGACATTGTGGTCAAGTCACGGAAAGGTTCTGACCTGCTGACTGACCTCGCTGAAACATTTGCCAACCTCAGGAGGTATGACATCAAGCTTAATCCATCAAAGTGCACATTTGAGGTTCCTGGCAGAAAATTACTCGGTTTTCTCGTTTCCGAACGAGGAATCGACGCAAATCCAGAGAAAGTGGGCACTATACTCCGAATGAAACGACCTGTGCGTGTGCACGATGTTCAGAAGCTTACTGGTTGCTTGGCCGCTTTAAGTCGATTCATCTCTCATCTCGGTGAAAAGGCATTGCCTCTTTACCGACTGATGAAGAAGTCAGACAAGTTCGAGTGGACTCCTGAAGCTGATGCAGCATTTGCAGAGCTAAAAGCCCTGCTTTCCACCCAGCCGGTGCTTGCTACCCCGATCAGCAAAGAGCCTTTGCTGCTTTACATTGCAGCCACAGGACAAGTCGTCAGTACAGTACTTACGGTCGAGCGGGAAGAAGAAGGAAAAGCCATTAAAGTTCAGCGCCCAGTATATTATATTTCTGAAGTTCTGACCCCATCAAAGCAAAGATACCCTCATTATCAGAAGCTTGTATATGGGATTTATATGACCACGAAGAAAGTTGCTCATTACTTCTCTGACCATACCATTATAGTCGTTAGCGATGCCCCATTGTCAGAGATTTTGCACAATAGAGATGCAACTGGTCGAGTGGCAAAATGGGCGATTGAACTCCTTCCCCTGGATATCAGATTTGAGGCAAAGAAAGCTATCAAGTCCCAAGCAAATAGCAGATTTCCTCGCCGAGTGGACTGAACAGCAACTGCCGACTCAAGTTCACTCGGAGCACTGGACCATGTTCTTCGACGGCTCTAAGATGCTGAATGGTTCCGGTGTTGGGGTAGTGATGGTTTCCCCCCGAGGAGATAAGCTCAGATATGTACTCTAGATTCACTTTGATTCCTCCAACAACGAAGCAGAATACGAAGCACTTCTGTATGGGTTGCGTATGGCCATTTCACTCGGCGTCCGTCGCCTCATGGTCTACGGCGACTCGGATTTGGTGGTTAACCAAGTGATGAACGAGTGGGATATCAGAAGCCCAGCCATGACTGGTTATTGCAATGCAGTAAGAAAGCTGGAGAAGAAATTCGAGGGGTTAGAGGTTCATCATATACCCCGACTGAAAAATCAAACAGCTGATGATTTGGCAAAGATAGGTTCCAAAAGAGAAGCCATTCCCAGTGGTGTGTTCTTGGAGCACATCCACACGCCGTCAATGCAGGAGGATCCTTTCACCGAAGAAGCCCCGCAGCCAAAGAGTGCCACGGATCCGACTGAAGTCGAGGTCCCAGCCGTGGTCGACCTGATCATGGAAGTTTTGGTCATCACTCCCGACTGGACAGTGCCGTACATCGCGTATATCCTAAGGAAAGAGCTCCCAGAGAATGAAGAAGAGGCTCGACAGATCATCCGTCGATCCAAGGCCTTTACTATGATGAAGGGACAGTTGTACAGAGAGAGAGCGACTGGAGCCAGTCAGAAATGTATAACGCCAGAAGAAGGTCGGATAATTCTTGATGATATCCACTCGGGAACCTGTGGCCACCATGCGTCCTCTCGGACCATCGTGGCTAAAGCATACCGAGCGGGTTTTTGCTGGCCCAGAGCAAATGAAATGGCGAAAGACATAGTCGACAAGTGTGAAGGATGTCAGTTCTACTCCAATATGTCTCACAAGCCCGCCTCAGCCTTGAAGACCATTCCACTCGTCTGGCCCTTCGCTGTCTGGGGATTAGATATGGTTGGACCACTGAGGACTGGCAGGAGTGGCTTCACCCATGTACTGGTGGCAGTCGACAAGTTCACTAAGTGGATCAAAGCCAATCCCATCAAGAATCTCGATGCCGGCAGTGCAATCAGCTTCATCAGAGAGTTGATATTCAGATATGGAGTTCCGCATAGCATCATCACTGATAATGGGTCAAACTTCGATTCTGACCAACTCAAAGCCTTTTGCGCTCCTCAAGGCACACGAGTCGACTACGCTTCCGTCTCTCACCCCCAGTCGAATGGACAAGCAGAAAGAGCAAATGGTCTAATTCTCAAAGGACTGAAACCCCGGTTGATGTGTGATCTCAAACACACAGCAGACGCGTGGGTCGATGAACTTCCATCAGTTCTTTGGGGATTGAGGACTACTCCTAATCGGTCGACTGGGAGAACTCCATTCTTTCTGGTCTATGGAGCTGAAGCAGTTCTGCCGAGTGACCTGCTTCACAACGCACCCCGAGTCAAGCTCTACTCTGAAGATGAAGCAGAACAAGCACGGCAGGACGCAGTCGAGCTTCTAGAAGAAGAAAGAGAGATGGCCTTGATCCGATCGACCATCGATCAGCAGGACTTGCGTCGATTCCACGCCAGAAACGTGAAGAGTCGAGCCTTCCAAGAAGGAGATTTGGTCCTCCGAGTGGATC
Organism: Triticum dicoccoides; assembly: GCF_002162155.2. Classification (NCBI taxonomy): domain Eukaryota; kingdom Viridiplantae; phylum Streptophyta; class Magnoliopsida; order Poales; family Poaceae; genus Triticum; species Triticum dicoccoides. The sequence continues at coordinate 138,001,921 of NC_041393.1, read as the reverse complement.
AGCAGAAGCCACACAAACTTGCCCCTACTTGGGAAGGCCCCTTCATCGTCACCAAAGTTCTCCACAATGGAGCATACCGTCTGTACAATGTTGGTCGCCAGATTGATGAGCCACGAGCTTGGAATGCGGACCTGCTCCGCCCCTTTTACACTTAATTACTCTCTCGGGTGAGATGTAATAAAAGTACTCCTATAGTTTGTTTATCAAAGACAAGAGTGTTATACTTTTCCCAGTGATTGTTGCTACTTTTGTTCATGTAAGAAATCCCCCAGTGGGTGGCTTAGCTGCGAATCCGATTCGCCTAAGTTTGTAAAAAAAATCCTACCGAGTGATGAGCAAGCCTCTCACTCGGGGGCTTAGCTGTGAATCTGTTTCGCCTAAGTATTTGAAAATCCTACCGAGTGGTGAGTCTGCCTCTCACTCGGAGGCTTAGCTGCAGTCCAGTACTCGCCTAAGTATTTGAAAATCCTACCGAGTGGTGAGTCTGCCTATCACTCAGAGCCTTAGCTGCAGTCCAGTACTCGCCTAAGTATTTGAAAATCCTACCGAGTGGTGAGTCTGCCTCTCACTCGGAGGCTTAGCTGCAGTCCAGTACTCGCCTAAGTGTTTAAAAATCCTACCGAGTGGTGAGTCCGCCTATCAT
>NC_041393.1:137978400-138000921 GCF_002162155.2 Triticum dicoccoides | reverse complement strand
TTGAAAATCCTACCGAGTGGAGAGAAATCCTCCCACTCGGGGGCTTAGCTGCAGTCCAGTACTCGCCTAAGTGTTTAAAAATCCTACCGAGTGGAGAGCAATCCTCCTACTCGGGGGCTTAGCTGCAGTCCGGTACTCGCCTAAGTGTTTAAAAAATCCTACCGAGTGGAGAGCAATCCTCCCACTCGGGGGCTTAGCTGCAGTCCAGTACTCGCCTAAGTATTTAAAAATCCTACCGAGTGGAGAGCAATCCCTCCACTTGGGGGCTTAGCTGCAGTCCAGTACTCGCCTAAGTGTAGAATTCGTTCCAATCCGCAAGGACGACGAGGTGCAGGTCGACTGCTACCTTCTCCTTCGGAGCTACGACACAAATACAATGTGCGCTCTACAAGGACGGCGAGGAGCAGGTCGACTGCTACCTTCTCTTTCGGAGCTATGGCACAAATACAATATGCGCTCTACAAGGACGACGAGGTGCAGGTCGACTGCTACCTTCTCCTTCGGAGCTATGGCACAAATACAATGTGCGCTCTGCAAGGACGATGAGGTGCAGGTCGACTGTTATCTTCTCCTTCGGAACTTCGGCACAAATGCAATGTGCGTTCCATCCTGATCCGCAAAGATGCAGGTCGACTGCAATCTGTACTCCATCCCTACCTGCAAGAACGGTGAGGTACAGGTCAACTGGGTTCTCCACCTCAGAGCTGTGTCACAAGCATTAAAATATACTCCGAGTGGAGTACAAAAGTTAACTCGAAGGCAAATGCAAACATATTCAATGATAAGACAAGTTCAGATAACGTCCCACGGATCCAGAAGTGCTCAGGCATCAAGCCTGTTAAAGTTTATCGGTTACAGAAACCACTCGGCATTCCGAGTCAAATTTAAAGCATCAAGCATGGAAGTTTTTTACTCCTCAGGTGGAGGACTGGAAGGCGCGACAAACTGGTCCAGGTCGATTCCATCTGCAATCCGAGTGGCAGCGGCGATGAAGGTCTCCATGAAAGATTGGAAGTCATGCTTCTTGGTATTGGCCACCTTGAGGGACGCCAGCTTTTCCTCTCGCGCATCCTTGCAGTGAACACAGACCAAAGACAGAGCAACATCAGCACCGCACCTGGCAGAAGACTTCTTCCATTCTTGCACTCGACCTAGGACTTCATTCAGTCGAGTCATCAAAGACTCGAGGTCGTTCTGAAGCGTCTCCCTTGGCCAGAGTGTCGTGTCAATTCGCGACGCCGCAGCCTTTAGTCGGGAAAGATAGTCAACCACACCAGCGACGCGAGACTCCAGTCGGAGCACATTCATGGCAGTTTCATCCTTCACAGGAGAGTTGATGGGATCCAGGCCTGTCTCCACTTGACTGGTCTCTTCCTCAAAGTTTTGGCAGAATTCTGTAAACACAACCCAAAGATAAGCCAGCAGTTCTATGATAAGTCAGTGATTACAAGTCAGTCAGGCAAGAGAGATTACCCTCAAGCATGATGTATAACTTCTTGGCGAGCCCTTCCAGATAAGCCTCCAGATCATTCTTCTTCCCCACCAGCTCACTAGCCTTGTCACTCAGAGCTAGCTTTTCATTCTTCAGACGGCTGACTTCCCTGTTGGCCACATCGAGAGCAGCCTTCAGATTGGCGTTCTCTTCTTCAAGTTTGCCGACTGGAGCCAGCTTCTCTTCGGCAAGCTTCGTTTTGTCCAAAGACGCCTTCTGCGCCTCAGCAAGTTCCTGGTCCTTCTTCTTCAGAGCCTCCGCCGTTTTAACTGCAAAAGGACGACGAGATCAGAATCAGGAACGGGCAGAAAAATAAAGACAGTCGTCAAGTTCTCACCAATCATACCTTTTGCCTCGTCCTTCGCCTTCTGAAAGTTCTCCTGAACGAGCTTCAAGTCAAGGTCGAGCTGGATATGTTTCTTTTCCAACTCAGTATAACGAGCCACGAGCTCGCAAGATTTCTGCAAAGAGTCAGTCGACAGACATCAAAGAGAGGTTGCTTCCGAGTGACAAAGAGAAAAACTGTAACGTTTCTAAGACTACAGTTGAATCAAAATATTCAACAGTAGTCTCGGGGACTACATCCAGTGGGTGCACTAGCGTGCCCCCACTAGTTTTATCGACTTGATCCAATCAGTCGACCGAAAGGAACAAAGAGATTGTGGTTTCATCATGATGTACCAAAAAAAATGATGATAGAGTTCTTCAGACTACAGTCGACTGCCAGCAGTCCACCGTAGTCTCGGGGACTACACCCAGTGGGTGCACTCAGCGTGCCCCCACTGGTTCTAAGATTCCACTCGACATGGTCCGACCAGACCGAGTGAAGAAGTTAGAGTGCAGAAATTTCAAATACGAAGACTACAGTCGACTACCAGCAGTCCACCATAGTCTCGGGGACTACACCCAGTGGTGCACTCAGCGTGCCCCCACCAGTCTAAAAATTCAATCGACACACCCAGTGGGTGTACAGACACAAAGATCTTCGGAAAAGAAAACCCTCAGATAGCATATCCTAACAGAACAGGCGGCGACCAACTAACCTGGACATTACTCTGAAGGGCTGAGCTTGCGTCATAAGCCGCTTGGCTGGCTTCCCGGATCGCCTTCACCTGCTCCATCATAATCCCCACCTGGCGTATAGCCTCCTTAGCAGCACCCGCTTGGTCCTCTGGGACGTGGTGTGTGGCGAAAAGGGAGGGCGGATCAGCAGTCGACGACGAAGGCCGGGCACTCGTCAGTGGCATAGCGAAGGTCACAGAATGCCGAGTGATGTCGCCACCTTCTTGAACCAGTACCTCAGGCGCTGACGCAGTCCGAGTGGCCTTGCGAGTCGGAGCCTTTCTATTCTTCCTCGCCCTCAGTGACACCTCGTCATCATCATCAGGGAGATCAATGACATGATGAGGAGCTGCAAGATAAATCCAGAGTTGGAAACGAAGATCCAATCGACCAAAAGTGAAACTGCAAGAGAGCGTACCAGGGTTGGAGGTGGCAGCGTCTTCCATTTATTGATCGTCGTTCTTGGCAGAGGTCTCAGAGGTAGCAGCACTGCAGATTTCAGAAATCAGTCGGTTAGTCGATGAGTCGACCGGAAGTTCTTTGGGCTAAACAAGAAAACACAAATTCTGCTGTTACCCGGAGATAGTGGGAATGGCCATTCTCATCTTGGGCAGGGCCTTCGGTGGCTTTGACGGCTTCGGCTGCTTCGACGCTTTCTCAGTCGGCACCAAAGAGGCCGCCCGAGGGCGCTTGGATGACTGCCCAATAGGCGCGACCGCTTTGCCACGCTCACCCGCAGGGTCGTGGGCAAGCTTGGATCGCCTTTCCGTGCGAGGAGGATCGACTTCCTCCTCCTCCTCGCTAGATCCGTCTTCAGCCTCTTCCCCCTCGCCATCAGATTGCCACTCCTCCTCCTCGCTTTCACCTCCGCTCGCCTCTCCCTCCTCGGCTTGTTCCTGCGCCCCGTTGGGCATCGAGTACATCTCAATCGTGGCCTAGAAGACAACAAACAAGACAAAATTCAGTCGGTTGATTTTAAGCAGACAAAATGGAAAAAGCAGAATCACAGTCAGAAATGCAGAATCGGACCTTGTCTACTTCGTATGATTGGTCGAGTGGGACAACCCTCCTGGCTCCTCGGGGGTTGTCTTTGTTCCCTGTGATGCTCCCCATCCACCGCTCCAGCGTGGCATCGTCAATCTCCTCCGGGTGGATCCGAGTGGTGTCCTCAGTGCCAGAATACAACCACATTGGATGATCTCGAGCTTGGAGCGGCTGAATGCGTCGTCGGAGGAAGACCTCCAAGAGGTCCATGCCAGTCACCCCGTCACGGATGAGCTGCACGACACGCTCAACCAGCACCTTCACCTGCGCCTTCTCCTCCGGGACCACCTTCAAAGAGGAGGGCGTCCTCACTCGTTCCATGGAAAAGGGAGGGAGCCCAGTCGACTGCCCTGGCGTCGGCTGGTCTTTGCAGTAGAACCAAGTCGACTGCCATCCACAGATGGAGTCGGGCAAAATCATGGTCGGAAAGGAACTTTTCCCTCTCAACTGAACCCTAAGACCCCCACACTTCTGAATCACGTGTGTCCTCTCGTCACTCGGATTGGCCTTCTTCACCGTCTGGGAGCGACAGGTGAAGATGTGCTTGAAAAGACCCCAATGAGGCCGGCAACCCAAGAAGTTCTCGCACAAAGACACATAAGCGGCGAGGTACACGACGGTGTTGGGTGTGAAGTGGTGGAGTTGTGCCCCAAAGAAATTCATAAATCCCCGAAAGAAAGGGTGAGGCGGCAAAGAAAACCCACGGTTGACGTGGGTGGCCAAGAGGACGCACTCACCCTCCTGAGGCTGCGGTTCTGACTCCCTCCCCAGGAGCCGCACCGATCCACGGGGGATCAGTCCTCCGTCGGCCAGGTCATCAAGATCCGCTTGACTAATCATCGAGCGGATCCAGTCGCGCTGGATCCAGCCCGGCGGCAGGCCGGTCCTCGATGACGATCCGCTCCGACTGGTCCCCCTTCCCTTCGCCTTTGCCGTCGCTTTGTTCGCCCGCTCCAGAGCCGTCGTCTTCTCTTTCACCATCATCGCCGACGAGGCGTGCGCGGAGCAGCGGCGCGGAGGCGGAAGCGAACGCGGCGGAGAAGTCTGGAGAAGAGAGGGGAGAATGGCAACGCACTGTTCAAAAACCCCCGTCCAGTGCTTTATATAAGGTTGCTTCCGAGTGACTGACATGTAGGCCCAGACGATCCTGTCAAATCACGCAACAGTCGCGCGCGTGATACGTGGCGAAAAAGGTGGCGCGGAGATCGAGGCGACCCTGCCTTATCCTGTCCGATTACTGCGGCCTCGCCCCGTCCCGCGCGCTTCCCAAAATTCGAATCCCACAAAATCCGTGGGTTGCAGAACAACTCGTCAGACAAATCTCCTCCACTCCGTCACTCGGAGGTCTCCAAGCGAAAACTTCACTCGACAGATACAAAGAATGGATCAAGGCGACTGAAAAAGAAGTTGGTGTCGTCACCTAAGGTTCATTGATCCAGAACAAGACATACTCATAGCACGAGAAATGGGTCGGAAGAGTTCTCAACTCCTTCCCCACTCAAACCTCGATCCATTCGGGGGATAATGATGAAGCTATGTACCTAGGGTAGGGTCATGGGCCTGTCCATGACCCTACCCAAGGACATGTCTAGAAGAAACCACCTGTCAGTCGACTCAGAGGTGTTCCACTCGACAGACTCGAGGACACTCGACCATGAAGCCAAACACTCGACGGCCAGGAGATCTAAAGTCACTCTGCACGCCAACGGTCGGTCATTAAGTAGTTTTTATGGTCATCATAATACTTTATGTATAGTGTTGCCAGTAACGCCCGACCTTAATGTACCTTAAACCCTGCATAACTGAGGGCCGGAGGGGTCTGGCGGACTCTATATAAGCCACCCCCTCCTCAGTGTAAAGGGTTCGCACCCCTGTAACTCATACGCACATAATCCAGTCGACCGCCTCCGGGGTCCGAGACGTAGGGATGTTACTTCCTCCGAGAAGGGCCTAAACTCGTAAATCTCTTGCGTATACAACTACTCCATAGCTAGGATCTTGCCTCTCCAGTAGTACCCCCCTACACTACTGTCAGACTTAGAACCACGACAGTATGCGCTAGCGCCCTTGACGGGATGAAAATTTATCAGTTCACATGTTTTCATGTCGGTGCAGGTAATTTTTATTTTGTTAATTTTTTTACCGTAAGTGTTGTCTCAGTTTGGTATATGAAGTTAGAGTGTATTGAATTATACATATCCATTAAAACTGTCATGGTAGCTCTTGAAAAAATAACCTGCTAGTTTTTTTGTGACGTGCAGTAAGAAGGACAAATGTTAGTTCATATTTTCACGTATGGGAAGTTTTCTTCCACATTATCCATTCTTTCTAGAAAGAAAAAACATCCACAAAACATTGTCCACACTACTATATACATAACAGCATCCGTTTCACAGGTCCCATCAGGTTGATCCTTCACTTTCCCCCTTTCTGAAGTATTTCTGTCTTCTCAATAGCTCCGTGACATGGAATTAGTCGATCCAGCTTGGATCCGCAACGTGAAGATCACACCAAAGGTCCCCTGGATTTCTTTCTTGATGGTCCCACTTACCCACACTCCGCGGCTTGTGTCGAGTGTGTGGGCACAGGCTGGCCTTCTACTGTGACCTATTTGGCTCCTCGCGAGCCTCGCGGATCTTCCTAGCAGGTCAACGACAACTGAGAGGTAGCAGCTCCTGAGTGAGGTGATGATCTAGCTTATATCTTTTGCGAGTGTAAGGTTCCTAGGGCCATTGTCATCCCCATGTTGCGACCCGGACGTTTTGCTCGGGCAACCTGAAGTGTTTATTATATTTTTAAGTATATTGTTGCTCAATAAAAAAAAAGGTGTAGCTACCTACTAAATATCTTAATATGAGCAGAATATCCTTTTAGCATACTGAGCCATTCATATTCTATTGTTGTAATATGGAAAATACATGTGATTTTTTAGTGCACCGTAATGGTTAAATAAGTAGCAACATTGTGTTTCTTTAGTAAACGTGCATGAGTACATTTGATTAAGGACATACAAACTAATATAGTTTTTCTTAGTGACGTAATATCACGAACAAATAGCCCATCTTCTCAGATCTATACTGCATCTCGATATGGTTCCGTATTTATAGTTCCCTGTAGTGACCAATTAGATTGTTCAATGGGCCGACCACCAGAATGGGACAGTAGTTTTACATTGATTTATTATGGGGTGTCGCTATTTGGCTCTTGGTTCAGTTGACCATTTTGTTCTATAGATTTTAGTAGGATCTAAAAAAAGAGTATAACATTTGGATTTTGTGAATTTCAGTGTGTCTCACGTAAAAAAAAAGATTGTTTCCTCCTCTTCGCCATCACATTTACGCTAGTTTGCTCAGACCTCTGTTTTGGTAAGAAAAAATTTGAAGTATAATTCACAAATGTACACTACAGAACTTTGTCATACAATAATTTGCACCCATAGTACATAAAAAGCATTCAGCATATATTTCATGCATATATATCACAAAGCCATGATACATACCTCACTTGTTTGTTTTACATTGTCGTTGATCTTTCATGCAGCTTGTCCGGCCACATGCACACGTAGAACATGCACGTACAGAACCTCCCCATCAAACATGCTGATCAATTTTTGTGGCTGGAAACGTAACACACGCGAACACTGTTTGCTTAACTCTGAAAAGCAGATCCCATTAAACGGTGGGAGATGGAAGAGGCTAGAAGGATGCGATTTACAAATATAAAGACAACTCATAATGATACCATTAAGACCTCTTTCTCTGAATAACATGATGTAAGTTATCCTAATAAAAAAAGGAAGCAACCCCATACCATATATATCTGCACCAATTACCATGATACGGCCACTAATCTTACTTGTGTTGCCTTCGACCTCCTTGCGTACATCCTCCAGAACAAACAGTCATGGCCGTCTCCTGGAACATCTCCGCCGGTTCTTGTTGGCCACCGAGCCAACCACGCCTTTTCTCTCCGTGTGGACATACTTAACAGCACAAATATCACTCTAGTATTAACTGCAGGTTAAAATCGCACACGTTGAACCTGTGGCGACACATCTAAAATTGCATGATTGCAGTGCTATTTCCTCCTAATTTTGCGATATATCATGTGATTTTATTCAAGGGGCAAATAGCGCTGAGGTCCAGCCACAATAGCAGCACTATACTGGCCATATCACGCGGGATTTAAAGCTTGTATTAACTGTTTAATTATCTGTCTGTCTCGAAGACAGGGCAGCGATGTGGTCAGAGTAGTAATTTGGAGGTGCTCGGACAGAAGCTTATTAGCATAGGCACTACATATTAGCTAGCTACAGAGTTTACATACATGCTATGATTCCTCCGTTCTCAATAAGATTATATGAAGAAATCAATTGTCTAGAGATGTCACAATCTGATGAGTGTGGGTTCTCAGGTTCTCACAAAAGCTGAACCTCAACATTATATTAGCTCGCACTCCAAACATCTTCCATCTACTAATTTGATCCATGCAGCATCAAGGTTGAAGAAAGAAATTCTTGAGATTTGGTTGGAAGAAGAGAAACCTGAGGGGTTGGAGTATGATGGAGTTGCATGAATATGGCATCATCACGGTGGCTAGCATCTGCCAGGGCGTACGCATGTACATGCATGGGTAGTTCTGATGAGCAAGGAGCACCTAATTGGAGCGAGCGCCACTCCATGTGATTCTGTAGCTGTTAAAACACCCATTAGCTCCCCCTATGGTTGTTGAGTTTGCTGTCTCCACATCGTGAAAGGCATTGGAACTGCACCTCATGTGCAAAGGAATTCTCCTCATCCTCCTCATGTGTAATCGAAGCGATGACATGCAAGCGCTGGAACATATGAATTCTGGACGCCCAGGCATTCTCCTCCGTGCGGCTGTCTCCTAGTCGTGGAAATACTGGTGCAACGTCCCCGCACAAGAATTCTCGGCCGAGGTGTTCTCCTCGTTCTCACTCTCGGCCAAGGCAATCTCCTGGTACTCGAAGCAAGGCCCTTGTTGTGTGATGGCGGCGGCTAGGAGTATTTGATTGATCCTTCTCTCCTGGGACTCGAAGCAAGGCCCTTGTTGTGTGATGGCAGCGGCTAGGAGTTTCTGATTGATCCTTTTGTTCTATATAGACTGGAGATTGAAGTGGTACCGGAAAACTAATCTAGGGCATATGTGGTTTTCTCTTCTCAATGAACGCATGCATGCATGCATGAGCCAAGCCATTAGATCACGCCCAGGCTGGCTTCTGTTTTTTCATTAATAATGGTAATGGTCTAAAAAATGTTATAAAACAGGTCTCACATCCCACGTTGCCTTCTTTTTAATAATGACAATGACAATGCTTTATGAAACGTTTTTTCATCATAATGGCAATGGTGGGTAATTTTCCAACTATACAATTTATCTAATGGCTGTAAATTTTAGACTATTAGATAAATGGTCAGATGTTTCTAATTTTTGTTGTAATTTCTAGATTAATTATCTTTTTTTGGTGAGCCCATCAAATACTTTTAATATATAATTAGACTAGTTGCATGTCTGTCGGTGGAACCGGTCTCATGTACGTGGACATGTAAGGTTGGTCCGAGCCGCTTCATCCTAAAATGCTGCCGAATCAAAATAAGACGTTGGTGGTAAGCAGTATGATCATCACCACCCACAACGCTTTGTGTTCTACTCGTGCATATCATCTACGCATAGACCTGGCTCAGATGCCACTGTTGGGAAACGTTGCATGCAAAACAAAAAAATTCTACGCACACGCAAGATCTATCCATGGAGATGCATAGCAACGAGAGGGGGAGAGTGTGTATATGTACCCTCGTATACCATAGGTGGAAGCATTTGACAACGCGGTTGATGTAGTCGAACTTTCTTCGTTATCCAACCGATTGAGTACCTAATGTACGGCACCTCTGCGTTAAGCACACGTTCAGCTCGGTGACGTCCTCCGCCTTCTTGATCCAGCAAGACGATGAGGTAGTAGACGATTTCCTACAGCACAACGGTGTGATGACCGTGATGTTCAAGCTATCTCCGCAGGGCTTGGCTTGAGGACTACAAAAATATGACCAGGGGTGTAAACGATGGAGGGGGGCACCGCACACGGCTAAGACATTGTCTGTTCTGTGCTAGGCGCCCCCTCCCACATATATATAGGTGGGAGGGAGGGAGGATCTGCCAAGGGGGGCGCCCAAGTAGGTGGAATCCTAATTGGGGTCCCTTCCAAGCCGCCCCCTTTCCTTATTTGGAGTGCGGAGAAAGGCAGGGGAGGGTGGCGCCCCCCCTCCCTTTCCTTTCTCCCATGTGAGGGAAAGGCAGGAGGGGCTAGCCCTCCCCCTTTTCCTTCCCTAGGGCTGGCCAACCAAGGGAGGAGGCGCACTAGCCCCCTTGTGGGCTGGTCTATCCCCTCCTTTGGCCCATAACGCCCATAACTTGTCACGGGGGTGCCCGGAACCCCTTCCGTTGACCCGATTCCTTCCCAGTAAGTCCCGGAACACTTCCGGTGTACAAATATCATCGTCCTATATATCAATATTTACCTCTCGGCCATTTTGAGACTCTTCTTCCTGTCTGTGATCTCATCCGGGACTCTGAACAACATTCGGTCACCAAAACACATAACTCATATAGCACTATATCATCAACGAACATTAAGCGTGCGGAACCTACGGATTCAAGAACTATGTAGGCATGACCGAGACACCTCTCCGGTCAATAACCAATAGCAGAACTTGGATGCCCATATTGGCTCCTACATATTCTATGGAGGTCTTTATTGTTGGGTAACGTAGCAGAAATTCAAAATTTTCTACGCATCACCAAGGTCAATCTATGGAGATTCTAGCAACAAGAGAGGGAAAGGATGAGCATCTTCATACCCTTTAAGATCGCTAAGCGGAAGCGTTACAAGAACACGGTTGATGGAGTCGTACTCGCAGCGATTCAAATTGTGGGAGATCTGATCTAGCACTGAACGGACGGCGCCTCCATGTTCAGCACACGTACAGCCTGGGGACGTCTCGTCCTTCTTGATCTAGCAAGGGGAGAGGAGAAGTTGAGGGAGAACTCCGACAGCACGACGGCGTGGTGGTGGTGGAGCTCGTGGTTCTCCAGCAGGGCTTCGCCAAGCACTATGGAGGAGGAGGAGGTGTTGGAGGAGGGAGAGGGCTGCGCCAGGGGAGAGGTGTGGTTGCCCTCCCACCCCTCCACTATATATAGGGGCAAGGGGAGAGGGGGAGGCGCCCTACCTCCCCAAATAACATGGGAAAGGGTGTGGGGGGCGCACCACCCCTTAGTGGGCTGGTTTGCCCCTTCCCCTTTGGCCCATGAGGCCATCAAACACTTGTCAGGGCTCCCAAAACACCTTTCGGTCATGCTGGCCATAGCCTGGTACCCCCGGAACACTTCCGGACACCAATACCCTTCGTCCAATATATCGATCTTCACCGCCGTACCATTCCGGAACTCCTCGTGACGTCCGGGATCACATCCGGGACTCCGAACTACCTTCGGTAACCACATACTATTTCGCATAACAACTCTAGCGTCACCGAACCTTAAGTGTGTAGACCCTACGGGTTCGGGAACCATGCAGACATGATCCAGACGTTCTCCGGCCAATAACCAACAGCGGGATCTGGATACCCATGTTGGCTCCCACATGTTCCACAATGATCTCATCGGATGAACCACGATGTCAAGGATTCAATCAATCCCGTATACAATTCCCTTTGTCCATTGGTATGTTAATTGCCCGAGATTCGATCGGCGGTATCCCTATACCTTGTTCAATCTCGTTACCGGCAAGTCTCTTTACTCGTTCCATAATGCATGATCCCGTGACTAACTACTTAGTCACATTGAGCTCATTATGATGATGCATTACCGAGTGGGCCCAGAGATACCTCTCCGTCATACGGAGTGACAAATCCCAGTCTCGATTCGTACCAACCCAACAGACACTTTCGGAGATACCTGTAGTGCACCTTTATAGCCACCCAGTTACATTGTGACGTTTGGTACACCCAAAGCATTCCTACAGTATCCGGGAGTTGCACAATCTCATGGTCTAAGCAAATGATACTTGACATTAGAAAAGCTTTTAGCAAACGAACTACACGATCTTGTGCTATGCTTAGGATTGGGTCTTGTCCATCACATCATTCTCCTAATGATGTGATCCCGTTATCAATGACATTCAATGTCCATGGTCAGGAAACCATAACCATCTATTGATCAACGACTAGTCAACTAGAGGCTCACTAGGGACATGTTGTGGTCTATGTATTCACACATGTATTAAAGTTTCCAGTTAATACAATTATAGCATGAATAATAGACAATTATCATGAACAAGGAAATACAATAATAACCATTTTATTAGTGCCTCTAGGGCATATTTCCAACAGTCTCACACTTGCACTAGACTCAGTAATCTAGTTCATATCACTATGTGATTGTAATGAATTCAACACCCATGGGGTTTGATCATATCTCGCTTGTGAGAGAGATTATTAGTCAACGGGTCTGAACCTTTCATATCCTTGTGTGCTTTACAAATCTCTATGTCATCTTGTAGATGCAGCTACAACGCTCTATTTGGAGCTATTCCAAATAACTGTTCTACTCTATGAATCCGGTTTACTACTCAGAATCATCCAGATTAGTGTCAAAGTTTGCATCAGCGTAACCCTTTACGACGAACTCTTTTACCACCTCCATAATCGAGAAAATTCCTTAGTCCACTACTTACTAAGGATAACCTTGACCGTTGTCATGTGATCCATTCCTAGATCACACTTGTACCCCATGATTGACTCATGGCAATGCACACTTCAGGTGCGGTACACGGCATAGCATATTGTAGAGCCTACATCTAAAGCATAGGGGACGACCTTCGTCCTTTCTCTCTCTTCTGCTGTGGTTAGGTCTTGAGTCTTACTCAATACTCACACCTTATAACACAGCCAAGAACTCCTTCTTTGCCGATCTATTTTGAACTCCTTCAAAATCTTGTCACGGTATGTATTCATTTGAAATTACTATTAAGCGATTTTGATCTATCCTTATAGATCTTGAGGCTCAATGTTCAAGTAGCTTAATCCTTGTTTTCCTTTGAAAAACACTTTTCAAATAACCCTATATGCTTTCCAGAAACTCTACATCATTTCTGATTAACAATATGTCAACAACATAAACTCATCAGAAATTCTATAGTGCTCCCACTCACTTCTTTGGAAATACAAGTTTCTCATAAACTTTGTATAAACCCAAAATCTTTGATCATCTCATCAAAGCATATATTCCAACTCCCAGATGCTTACTCCAGTCCTTAGAAGGATTGCTGGAGCTTTGCATACTTGTTAGCATCTTTCAGGATTGCAAAAACCTTCTGGTTGTATCAGATACAACCTTTCCTCAAGAAAATCATCGAGGAAACTATATTTTGACATCCTATCTGCAAGATTTCATAAATAATGCAGTAGCTGCTAATATAATTCTAACAGACTCTTAGCATCGCTACGAGTGAGAAAGCCTCACCGTAGTCAACTCCTTGAACTTGTCAGAAAACATCTTAACGACAAGTCAAGCTTTCTTAATGGTGATACTTACCATCATTGTCTGTCTTCCTTTTAAAATCCATCTGTACCCAACAGCCTTACGACCATCAAGTAGTTCTTCCAAAGTCTATACTTTGTTTTCATACATGGATCCTCTCTCGAATTTTATGGCCTCGAGCCATTCGTCGGAATTCGGGCCCACCATCGCTTCTCCATAGCTCGTAGGTTCATTGTTGTCTAGCAATATAACCTCCAAGACAGGATTACGTACCACTCTGAAGTAGTACGCGTCCTTGTTGACCTACGAGGTTTGGTAGTGACTTGATCTGAAGTTTCATGATCACTATCATCAGCTTCCACTTCAATTGGTGTTGGCGCCACAGGAACAACTTCCTGTGCCCTGCTACATACTAGTTGAAGTGATGGTTCAATAACCACATTAAGTCTCCACCATCCTCCCACTCAATTCTTTCGAGAGTAACTTTTCCTCGAGAAAGGACCCGTTTCAAGAAACAATCACTTTGCTTCCGGATCTGAGATAGGAGGTATACCCAACTATTTTGGGTGTCCTATGAAGATGCATTTATCCGTTTTGGGTTCGAGCCTATTAGGATGAAACTTTTCCACATAAGCGTCGCAGCCCCAAACTTTTAAGAAGCGACAGCTTAGGTTTCTCTAAACCATAGTTCATACGCTGTCATCTCAACGGAATTACGTGGTGCCCTATTTAAAGTGAATGCGGTTAACTCTAATGCCTAACCCATGAACGATAGTGGTAATTCGATAAGAGACATCATGGTATGCCCCATATCCAATAGGGTGCATCTATGATGTTCAGACACACCATCACACTATGGTGTTCCAGGCAGTGTTAGTTGTGAAACAATTTCCACAATGTCTTAATTGTGTACCAAACTCGCAACTCAGATATTCATCCCTGTGATCATATCATAGACATTTTATCCTTTTGTCACGACGATCTTCAACTTCACTCTAAAATTACTTGAACCTTTCAATATTCAGAATTTTGTTTCATCAAGTAAATACACTTGGCATCTACTCAAATCATCTGTGAAGTAAGAAGATAACGATATCTACTGCGTGCCTCAGCACTCATTGGACTGCACACATCAAAATGTATTACTTCCAACAAGTTGCTTTCTTGTTCCATCTCACTGAAAACGAGGCCTTTCAGTCATCTTGCCCATGTGGTGTGATTTGCATGTCTCAAGTGATTCAAAATCAAGTGAGTCCAAACGATCCATCTGTATGGAGTTTCTTCATGCATACATACCAATAGACATGGTTCGCATGTCTCAAACTTTTCAAAAATGAGTGAGTCCAAAGATCCATCAACATGGAGCTTCTTCATGCGTTTTATATCAATATGACTCAAATGGCAGTGCCACAAGTATGTGGTACTATCATTACTATCTTATATCTTTTGGCATGAACATGTGTATCACAATGATCGAGATTCAATAAACCATTCATTTTAGGTGCAAGACCATTGAAGGTATTATTCAAATAAACAGAGTAACCATTATTCTCCTTAAATGAATAACCGTATTGCGATAGACATAATCCAATCATGTCTATGCTCAACGCAAACACCAAATAACAATTATTTAGGTTTGACACCGATCCCGATGGTAGAGGGAGCGTCCGATGTTTGATCACATCAACCTTGGAAATACTTCCAACACATATCGTCACCTCGCCTTTAGCTAGTTTCCGTTTATTCTGTAGCCTTTTATTTCGAGTTACTAACAGTTAGCAACCGAACCGGTTTCTATTACCATGGTGCTACTAGGGGTACTAGTAGAGTACACATTAATATAATGTATATCCAATATACTTCTGTCGACCTTGCCTGCCTTCTTATCTACCAAGTATCTAGGGTAATTCTGCTCCAGTTACCGCTCCCCTTATTACAGAAGCACTTAGTTTTGGGTTTGGGTTCAACCTTGGGTTTCTTCACTAGAGAATCAACTAATTTGCCGTTTCATGAAGTATCCCTTCTTGCCCTTGCCCTCTTTGAAACTAGTGGTTTCACTAACCATCAACAATTGACGCTCCTTCATGATTTCTACTTTCGCGATGTCAAACACCGTGAATAGCTCAAGGATCATCATATCTATCCTTCATATGTTATAGTTCATCACGAAGCTCTAGAAGCTTGGTGGTAGTGACTTTGGAGAAACATCACTATCTCATCTGGAAGATTAACTCCCACTCGATTCAAGTGATTGTAGTACTCAAACAATCTGAGCACATGCTCAACGATTGAGCTTTTCTCCCTTAGTTTGCAGGTTAAGAAACTTGTCAGAGGTCTCATACCTATTGACGTGGGCACGAGCCTGAAATCCCAATTTCAGCTCTTGGAACATCTCATATGTTCTGCGACGTTTCAAAAATGTCTTCGGTGCCTCAATTCTAAACTGTTTAACATTCTGCACTGAACTATCACGTAGTCATCAAAACGTGCATGTCAGATGTTTGCAACATCCACAAACGACGCTCGAGGTTCAGCACACCGAGCGGTGCATTAAGGACATAAGCCTTTTGCGTAGCAATGAGGACAATCCTCAGTTTACGGACCCGGTCTGCATAATTGCTACTATCAACTTTCAACTAAATTTTCTCTAGGAACATATATAAAATAGTAGAACTAAAGCGTAAGCTACGACATAATTTGCAAAGACCTTTTGACTATGTCCAGGATAATTAAGTTCATCTAATCAAATTATTTGATGAACTCCCACTCAGATAGACATCCCTCTAGTCATCTAAGTGATACATGATCCGAGTCAACTAGGCCGTGTCCGATCATCACGTGAGACGGACTAGTAATCATCGGTGAACATCTTCATGTTGATCGCATCTGCTATACGACTCATGTTCGACCTTTCGGTCTCCTGTGTTCCGAGGCCATGTCTGTACATGCTAGGCTCGTCAAGTCAACCTAAGTGTTTTGCATGTGTAAATCTGGCTTACACCCGTTGTATGCGAACGTTAGAATCTATCACACCCGATCATCACGTGGTACTTCGAAACAACGAACCTTCGCAACGGTGCACAGTTAGGGGGAACACTTTCTTGAAATTTTATGAGGGATCATCTTATTTATGCTAGCGTCGTTCTAAGAAAATAAGATGCAAAAACATGATAAACATCTCATGCAATCAAATAGTGACATGATATGGCTAATATCATTTTGCTCCTTTTGATCTCCATCTTCGGGGCGCCATGATCATCATCATCACCGGCATGACACCATGATCTCAATCATCATGATCTCCATCATCGTGTCTTCAAGAAGTTGTCTCGCCAACTATTACTTCTACTACTATGGCTAACGGTTAGCAATAAAGTAAAGTAATTACATGGCATTATTCAATGACACGCAGGTCATACAATAAATTAAGACAACTCCTATGGCTCCTGCCGGTTGTCATACTCATTGACATGCAAGTCGTGATTCCTATTACAAGAACATGATCAATCTCATACATCACATATATATCATTCATCACATCCTTTTGGCCATATCACATCACACGGCATATGCTGCAAAAACAAGTTAGACGTCCTCTAATTGTTGTTACAAGTTTTTTTTACATGGCTGCTACAGGTTTCTAGCAAGAACATTTCTTACCTACGCCAAAACCACAACGTGATATGACAATTGCTATTTACCCTTCATAAGGACCCTTTTCATCGAATCCAATCCGACTAAAGTGGGAGAGACAGACACCCGCTAGCCACCTTATGTAACTAGTGCATGTCAGTCAGTGGAACCTGTCTCATGTAAGCGTACGTGTAAGGTCGGTCTGGGCCGCTTCATCCAACGATGTCGCCGAATCAAGATAAGACTAGTAGTGGGAAGTAAATTGACAAAATCGACGCCCACAACAACTTGTGTTCCACTCGTGCATAGAAACTACGCATAGACCTAGCTCAAAATTTTCTACGCATCACCAAGGTCAATCTATGGAGATTCTAGCAACAAGAGAGGGAAAGGATGAGCATCTTCATACCCTTGAAGATCGCTAAGCGGAAGCTTACAAGAACGCGGTTGATGGAGTCGTACTCACGGTGATTCAAATCGTGGAAGAAACGATCTAGCACCGAACGGACGGCGCCTCTGCATTCAGCACACGTACAGTCCGAGGACGTCTCCTCCTTTTTGATCCAGCAAGGGGAGAGGAGAAGTTGAGGGAGAACTCCGAGACCATGATGGCGTGGTGGTGGTGGAGCTCGTGGTTCTCCAGCAGGGCTTCACCAAGCACTATGGAGGAGGAGGGAGAGGGCTGCGCCAGGGGAGAGGTGTGGCTGCCCTCCCACCCCTCCACTATATAGGGGCAAGGGGAGAGGGGGAGGCGCCCTACCTCACCAAATAACAAGGGAAAGGGTGTGGGGGGCGCACCACCCCTTAGTGGGATGGTTCGCCCCTTCCCCTTTGGCCCATGAGGCCCTCCAACACTTGTCGAGGCTCCCGAAGCACCTTTCGGTCATGCTGGCCATAGCCTGGTACCCCCGGAACACTTCCGGACACCAATACCCTTCGTCAAATATATCTATCTTCACCGCCGGACCATTCCGGAACTCCTCATGACATCCGGGATCACATCCGGGACTCCGAACTACCTTCGATAACCACATACTATTTTGCATAACAACTCTAGCGTCACCGAACCTTAAGTGTGTAGACCCTACGGGTTCGGGAACCATGCAGACATGACCGAGACGTTCTCCGGCCAATAACCAACAGCGGGATCTGGATACCCATGTTGGCTCCCACATGTTCCATGATGATCTCATCTGATGAACCACGATGTCAAGGATTCAATCAATCCCGTGTACAATTCCCTTTGTCCATTGGTATGTTACTTGCCCGAGATTCGATCGGCGGTATCCCTATACCTTGTTCAATCTCGTTACTGGCAAGTCTCTTTACTCGCTCCATATGCATGATCCCGTGACTAACTACTTAGTCACATTGAGCTCATTTACCGAGTGGGCCCTGTTGGGATCTACGGTAGGGTGCGTCGACTGCAAGTTAAAATTTTCCTACGCGCAGAACATCCAGGAACATGCTACGAGAGATGGATCACAGTTCGTTACCACTAGACGCGCAGTGCCGTGCAGCGGAAGAAGAGTTGGGGCAGCGCGTCCGAGTGGATCGTCTCCTCCTCGTCCGATCTCCCTCGAGCGGCCGGTCATCCGATCCCACGTACAAGTTCACCGGAGCGGCGCAAGTGCACCGCCTCTAACGGTATCCGCGCGTGCGGGAGGAACACCGTGCGGCGGACTGCTAGGTCCGATCACACAGTCGGCGGCGAGTGGAGGTGGCTATTCGCAACACATGCAAACCCTAGTCGCAACGCCGAAGCGATCAACCGTCTGAGTGTGCCGCACCTCCACTTTATATAGGCGTCCGCCGCGGGCTCAACACTTGGGCCTCGCACGGACCCTAAAGCCCAAAGTCTACTCGGTCACGTTCCTAGTCCAGTTCGGATCACATCCGACCAGTGTCCTACGAACTGACCTCGTAGGTTCCTTCCCTTAAGCGCGCGACCCCTTAGGTTCAAGTCGGCTTGGTCACAGTTCGGATCACCTCCGACATGCACGGTTGGTAGCGGCCTCTAGCAAGGCGTGCCGACCACCAAGCAGACAATGAAGCTGGTTAGGCAAACCTGTACAACGTGTCACACTTCTGTTCCCTTTGCCGCACGATATATGTTGTCGGGCTCAAGGCGAGACTGTCATCCTTGTGCTAACCTGACCTCTTTCTCGTTCCAGTGATACTGACCACAATCCGGATTATCTCATAATCCTTGTCGCATGGACATGTTGTTCTTGGTCGGATCACACGAGGGGCCCAGAGTATATCTCTCCTGATCGGAGGGGCAAATCCCGTCTTGCTTGACCATGTCTCGCAGCATGGGACTGGGCAAACCCGAAACCTACCTTTGTAACTACCCAGTCACGGAGTAGCGTTTGGTCGGCCCAAAGGAAGTCTGTCACCATCTCGAGCACATGCGTCAGCTCAGGTCTTAGGACATAGAACGTATGTTGTACTAGAGACTCACAGATGACATATCGATGCGTCTCATAGTTGGGTCTGTCCGACTCGGACCTTATCTCGACTCGGATCCGACTATGTTGAATCCAACCAGACCTTTCCAAGTCCATATTATCCGGTTAGCATCCAATGCTCCATGGCTAGTGAGACCGAGCCATCGACCGTGTCATATGCTAGTCTAGTCGGCTACACGTCCACAGAGCCCTTTTGACTAGGGACCTTTTAGGACAGTCATCATACAATGCATAGTCCCACAAACAAGTCACGTACTTGCTGATACACATCATTGATAATGTCCAAGGACTATCTTTATTCATAAACACATAGGAAATATCATCATACATGATTGCCTCTAGGGCATATCTCCAACAGTCTCCCACTTTCACTAGAGTCAATCAAATAGACATCGAATGCCCATAGCTCTAACGTGCCCCTCATGCTTGGGTTGTGGAAGCGGCTTAGTCAATGGATCTGCAACATTTGCATCCGTGTGAATCTTGCATAACTCTACATCACCATTCTTTACGATCTTTCGTATCAGGTGATATTTCCGGTCTATGTGTCTGACCTTGTGGTGATTCCTCGGCTCCTTGGCTTGTGCGATGGCACCAGAATTATCACAATAAAGGTCCAACGGTTTCACCGAGGCTGGGAAATGTAACGCCCGGGATCCGATGCGCCAGGTGTCCGCCAGTTATTCGCCGCCATTGCCATGTCATTTGCTTGCGTGTTGCATTTTGCCATGTCATCATCTGCATTTCATCCGCATGTTTTTCAAAACTTGCATCCGTTCGGGTTCCTCCTGGTTCTCTCCGTTGTCCGTTCGGTGTCCAGACCACACTCGCACGCGCCCGCGGCACCCCCGAAATATTATTTTATAAGTGGCCGAAAAATGTTCTCGGAATGGGATGGAATTTGGTGTGTGGTCTTATTATAGTGTAGACAGGCCGCCTGTCAAATTTCGTCGCATTCGGAGTTTGTTTGACTGCCCAACCGTTAAATATATAACCGCGATATAGTCGGTATATTCGTCGGGTGTTTTCGGTCTTCGAAAACCGTTGCCGGGCCTCTCTCCCTCTTCTCTCCTGCAGCCCATGGTCTCTACACAGCCCACTAATCCCTCCCGCAGCCCTCTAACCTCCCCCTCTGACCAGAGCTGCACGATCGCGATCGTACGGTCCAAAAGCGGCCCCAAACCCTCAAACCCTAGCTCCTTTCTATATATAGACGCCTCCCATGCCATTTTTGGCCTCCACCAACCTCCTCCCTCAATTTCCGCGCAGCCAGCCACCTCCCACCTCGGTTCTGCCGCCGCCAGCCGCAGCCCGCCACTTGGCACCGCCGTCGGCGCGCCCCGGACCAATCCACGCGCGCCACGTCGCCCCTTGGCCGTCTCCAGCCACTGCCCCGCCGCCATGTGGCATCGCCACCTCACCCCGCTCCTCCCCGCCGCCGAGGCCCGTAGAAGCCCGCATCCGGCCCACCCCGGGCCGATCCGGACCCGATGAGCCCGCAGCCCCGTTCGCCGCCGCTCCCGAGCGCTCTGCTCGATCTGGATCGGGAGTTCCCCTCCTGCTCGCCCGATTCCGCCGCCCTCCGCGCCCTCCGGCGAGCCACCGCCGTTGACCTCGAGGCCTACCCCGTCGTCCTGCCCTTCCATCTCTCCCTTCTCCCTTGGTTCCATCTCCCTCTCACCCCGCCGACCTTTCCTCTCGCAGGTACCCGTCGTTGCCGCCGTCGGAGTTGCTCGTGCCGCCGCCCTGGGATCCCACTGTCGCTGCCGCCACCGGGAATGGGTTTCCCGGGACCAGATCCGCCCTCTCCGGTCCTTCCCGCTGCCCTCACCGGCCGGAGTTGCTGCTGCCCCGCCGTTGGCTTCGGGCGCCGCCGTCCCCTGCATCTTGCCCGTGCGCCTCAGGCACGAGGAGAACGACACCGGCGCCTCATCCTCGTGCGTAGGCCCGATCCGCCAAGGCCCAGCCACAGCACCCAGCGCGCCCCCCTTCCGGCCTGCCTCAGCCTCCTCCACCGAACGGGCCAAGGCCCAAGGGTGAGCAGCCCCCAGATCCATTTCCCTGTGCACTGCTGGCCCAGCCAATTTCGGCCCATACTGTGTTTTTTTTAGCGTCTGCGAATTTGCCTATTATTCAGTGATTTTACTGATTTACAGAAAACCCCTCCATGTTCATGCATATAATAACTCATTATCCGTGCGTCATATGTAAATAATTTATATATGAAACTTGCTTAGATTTTCATCTAGTTTCATAATATCCAACTTTCATTCATGTTCAAAATGTTAAAAATGTTGTTTGCATTAATTTGCTCCTATGCCATGTTAAAATGATTTAATTCATAACTAAATAACCGTAGCTCCGATTTAAATAAACTTTATATGTAAATGGGGTAGAATTTTGCCTAGTTTATCATGGTGACCTTTATTTGCATTTTAAACAACTCTAAAATTGTGTTTAGGGCAGAACAGTACCAAACCTAATTTATGCTTATGAGGAGTTTCTGGAATTGTTGTTCATTGCTTCCGGACTCATTTAAACTTGACTAGACAGGTAGTTTTGACTTTGCTTCACCCTCTTGCCATGTTAACCAACATTTAATATTGTTGAGTACATAACCGAGAGAGAACTAAATAATTGTCGTGGCGTTTCGTCAATATGCAACTCGTTGCATATTGAGCTCCACTTAATTTGTAGGGTTGCTTGTGCTCTTTGCCATGCCATGCCTCATTAAACCGGACATGCATCATACTTGATTGCGCATCATGCCATGTTTATGTGATGTTTGTTTACTATGTTGTGTGCTTCTTTCCGGTGTTTGCTTCTTCGGGTTGGTTCCGATAACGTCGTGTTGTGAGGATTCGTTCGTCTACGTCCGTTTGTCTTCTTCATGGACTCGTTCTTCTTCCTTGCGGGATTTCAGGCAAGATGATCATACCCTCGAAATCACTACTATCTTTGCTATGCTAGTTTGCTCGCTCTTTTGCCATGCCAATGCTACGATGCCTACCATTTGCTTGTCAGCCTCCCAAATTGCCATGACAAACCTCTAACCCACCATGTCCTAGCAAACCGTTGATTGGCTATGTTACCGCTTTGCTCAGCCCCTCTTATAGCATTGTTAGTTGCAGGTGAAGATTGAAGTTTGTTCCTTGTTGGAACATGGAGATGTTGTTCCTTGTTGGAACATGTTTACTTGTTGGGATATCACAATATATCTTATTTAATTAATGCATCTATATACTTGGTAAAGGGTGGAAGGCT